>NC_072421.2:2250000-2604166 GCF_028858775.2 Pan troglodytes
AAGCTACTCAGGAGGCTGAGGCAGGAGAATCGCTTAAACCAGGGAGGCAGAGATTGCAGTGAGTGGAAGTCTCACCACTGCACTCCAGCCTGGGCAACAAGAGCAAAACTCCGTCTCCAGAAAAAAAAAAAAAAAAAAAAGGATGAGTTCATGTCCTTTGCAGGGACATGGATGAAGCTGGAAGCCATCCTGCTCAGCCAACTAACTCAGGAACAGAAAACCAAACACCGTGTGTTCTCACTCATTAAGTGGGAGTTGAACAATGAGAACACATGGACACAGGGAGGGGAACATCACACACCAGAGCCTGTTGGGGGCTGGGGGGCAAGGGGAGTGAGAGCATTAGAACAAATACCTAATGCATCCGGGACTTACAATCTAGATGACGGGTTGACAGGTGCAGCAAACCACCATGGCACATGTATACCTATTGTATACCTATGTAACAAAACCTGCACGTTCTGCACATGTATTCCAGAACTTATCCCAGCACTTGGGGAGGCTGAGGCGGGCGGATCACAAGGTCAGGAGATCGAGACCATCCTGACCAACATGGTGAAACCCTGTCTCTACTAAAATAAAAAAAAAAAAATACAAAAATTAGTCGGGCATGGTGGCGCATGCCTGTAGTCCCAGCTACTTGAGGCTGAGGCAGGAGAATGGCTTGAACCTGGGAGGTGGAGTTGCAGTGAGCTGAGATTGCGCCACTGCACTCCAGCCTGGTGACAGAGCAAGATTCTGTCTCAAAAAAAAAAAAAAAAAGTTTATATACTTAACCATGTGGAATTTGCCTATACTTTGAATCCTTCCAAGAGCCGGGTGCCCCAAAGATCTTTAATTGAATCTCAGACTCATCTATTAGAAGTTCCTCTGTGTCTTACTTGAATTTAAAGCTCACTTCATTTATTTTCTATAATTCCTTTCTTTGGGGATTTGTGTGTAGTGTCTAAGTCAGCCATTTTATTCTTAGCAAAAGCTGTCATTGCTTTGTAAGATGTTGTAATTCAAGAATATTTATCATCTATTTATATAGATCTTCATAATTATCTATCTTCATTTATATCTACCTATCCATTATCTAATCTATCATCATCCATCATCTGTGTATCTCTGTCTACCTATTTATCTACCTATCTAATCTATCATCTATCCATCTATCATCTGTGTATCTCTGTCTACCTATTTATCTACCTATCACTTATCATTGTCTATTCATATATTATCTATCATTTACCTCTTATATCTATCTACCTACCTACCTATCATCTATCCATCTGTCATCTGTGTATCTCTATGTATTTATGTATCTATCTACCTATCACCTATCATCTATTAATATATTATCTATCATTTACCTCATCTATCCATCCACCCATCTATTTATTTATAGATCTATTTATCTACCCATCACTTATCACCTATCCATATTCATCTATCATCTGTTCATGTATTCTTTCTACTTATCTTGCCATTTACCTATCATCTATCTTAGGTACCTATCATTCTATCATCTATTGATCAGTTATGAAGCAATCTATCATCTCTATCATCTATCTGTCATCTCTCTCCGTCATCTGTCTGTGTCTACCCTATTTATCTATCTACCTACCTACCTACCTATCTATGTCTCTATCTACCTATCTATGTCTCTATCTACATATCTAGGTCTCTATCTATTCTCTATCAATTTTTCTCCCTTTTCTCCTCCCTTTCTTTTTGCTCCGCCCTCTGCACTGGGCTTCAAAGGAATCCAGTTGGAATGTGAATTTCAGGGATAGCATGAAATGATGCCTGGGATCCCAGCACCAATACCCTACATCTGACCTCAAAGCTTCTAGAAAGAGTGTTACTCAACCATGTGCTCCTTAAGAGATGGGTGTTAATAAAAGAGGAAAAGCCAAGTTTTCTAAGGTTTCAGGGCATCAGGCTGTTCTCAACCACTGCTCCGTTCACCTCCTAGAACAGAATCGGGCCCAAAGAATCTCCTTGACTTTTCTTCAAGATGCCCCAGATGTGGGAGTGCTTCCTTCCTGGGGAAGTCGCTTGTGTCATCAAATGTAAAATCTCCTCTTACATCTCCTGTTCTCTGGGATATAATTACATCGTTTGCCGGAGATTTTCTTCAAGCGTGACGGCCAATGTTGTTACCTTGTGACTTGACTTTCTCTTCTCGGTCCTGCTTCAGTGCTGGAGGTAAGGTAGCGGCCGTGTCAGAATTCTGAACACATTTGGTTCAGAATAAAATCAGTACTCACCATGATCCTTATGAGTCTGACCGATGTTTGTGTCTGCACTTTGGCCTCTTGGCTCTTTAAGTGAAAGTTGTAAATTTTCTGTTGTAAACAGCCCAGAAATGTCAAATCCTTGACCCAGGGAGAAAGAGAATAAATCAAGCCCCTAATGTGCTTCATATTCAGAGAAGCATTCAAAGGTTGATGAGAAACAAATGTTTATTTAAAAGATTATTTTTCTTTTTCTTTCTTTCTTTTTTTTTTTTTGAGATGGAGTCTCAATCTGTCACCCAGGCTCGAGTGCACTGGCGTGATCTGGGCTCACTGCAACCTCCGCCTCCCGGGTTCACGCCATTCTCCTGCCTCAGCCTCCTGTGTAGCTGGGACTACAGGCACCCGCCACCACGCCTGGCTAATTTTTTGTATTTTTAGTAGAGACGGGGTTTCACCGTGTTAGCCAGGATGGTCTCAATCTCCTGACCTCATGATCTGCCTGCCTCGGCCTCCCAAACTGCTGGGATTATGGGCGTGAGCCACCGCGCCCGGCCAAAAGATGATTTTTCTTTAACTGTTCTCTGTCTAGTTGTTAAATCAGTTGTGCATATTGTTTCTGTATTTCTCCTTAAATAATTTTCAAAATAAGCAGAACTTGGAAAGATCGTGATGAATGTCAACGGTGTATATTTTGAGCCTCTGGCATTCATCAATTCTGAGAGCTTTTCTACATTGATTGATACACAGGAGGTCAAACTGTACAAATAAATGGTCATTATTAGTCCTTAAAATATATCTTAGCCGGGTGCGGTGGCTCACACCTGTCATCCCAGCACTTTGGGAGGCTGAGGCAGGTGGATCAAAAGGTCAGGAGATCGACACCATCCTGGCTAACACGGTGAAACCCCGTCTCTACTAAAAATACACAAAATTAGCTAGGTGCGGTGGCGGATGCCTGTAGTCCCAGCTACTCAGGAGGATGAGGCAAAAGAATGGCTTGAACCTGGAAGGCGGAGCTTGCAGTGAGCCAAGATTGTGCCACTGTACTCCAGCCTGGGCTACACAGCAAGACTCTGTCTCAAAAAAAAAAAAATCTATATCTATATCTATATCTATATATCTTGTATTCTTACTGATGTGGCCATGAGCAGGTTGAATAGTTACTGCATGGTTTTCCTTTTAATGTGGGATTTTCTGTTCATGGCCATAAGCTGAACATCTTGTCTAGGTTGTGGTTAAGGCTAAGCAACATATAACTCAAGAGCAGGCATTTTCCTTAGCCGAGGGTGTGAGTTCCAGTCTGAGTCTGAAGGCCTGAGACCCAGGAGAGCTGAGGGTGTGAGTTCCAGTGTGAATCTGAAGACCTGAGACCCAGGAGAGCTGAGAGTGTGATTTCTAGTCTGAGTCTAAAGGCCTGCATCTGGAACTGACACTGTCTGCTTTGTGTGAGAATGTACAAGGATTGTCAAAGCTGCTGAGGTCGTTAAACATTTCATACTCTCTCTCTCTTTTTTTTAATCATACTGCAGCCATTCTTTTTTCCCTAAGTGATTTATGTTTCTAAACCACTGAGAAGCAATAGTGTCATCAACCGCAAATTGTGCCTATTGCAAAGTGAAGTCTTATGTTGCTTTAGCCTGCAAAAAGCATGAGGATTCTGAAGTAAAATATCAGCAATGCATTCATTATAATGATTTTGTGGTTCAACTGAAGCTTATATGTCAGAGAACCCATGCTTATTTTTATTTACTTTGTTTTTTGAAAGTCAAAATTTACCTTTATTTAAAAGTTTTTCTTTTTTTAAATTTTTATTTGAGGTACAAGGGACCATGTGAAAGTTTATCATGGGGGTTTGTTGTATAGATTATTTCTTTACCCAGGTATTAGCCACCAGTACCCAATAGTTATCTTTTCTACTCATCTCCCTTCTCCCACCCTCTACCTTCAAGTGGACTCTACTTTCATTCTTTGTGTGAAGAAGTTCTCATCATTTACCTCCCACTTATAAGTGAGAACATGTAGTATTCGGTTTTCTGCTCTTACATTAGTTGGCTTAGGATAATGGCCTCCAGCTCCAACCATGTTCCTGCAAAGGACATGAACTCATCCTTTTTTATGGCTGCATAGTATTCCATGGTGTCTATGTGCTACGTTTTCTTTTTTTTAATTTTTAAAAATTTTTTTATGATTATACGTTAAGTTCTAGGGTACATGTGCACAACGTGCAGGTTTGTTACATATGTATACATGTGCCACGTTGGTGTGCTGCACCCATTAACTGGTCATTTACATTAGGTATATCTCCTAATGCTATCCCTCCCCCCTCCTTCCACCCCATGACAGGCCCTGGTGTGTGATGTTCCCCTTCCTGTGTCCATGTGTTCTCATTGTTCAACTCCCACCTATGAGTGAGAACATGCGGTGTTTGGTTTTTTGTCCTTGCGATAGTTTGCTGAGAATGATGGTTTCCAGCTTCATCCGTGTTCCTGCAAAGGACATGATCTCATCCTTTTTTATGGCTGTATAGTATTCCATGGTGTATATGTGCCACATTTGCTTTGTGCAGTCTATCACTGATGGGCATTTAGGTGTATTCCATGGCTTTGCTATTGTGAGTAGTGCTGCAGTGAACCTATGCATGCACGTGTCTTTTTTTTGTTTTTTAGACAGAGTCTTGTGGTGTGATCTCAGCTCACTGCAACCTCTGCCTCCCGGGTTCAAGCGATTCTTCTGCTTCTGCCTCCTGAGTAGCTGGGATTACAGGCGCCCACGACCACGCCTAGCTAATTTTTGTATTTTTAGTAGAAATGGGGTTTTACCATGTTGTCCAGATGGTCTTGATCTCCTGACCTCGTGACCTGCCCGGCTCAGCCTTCCAAAACCATGCCTGGCCTTGCACGTGTCTTTATAATAGAATGATTTATATTCCTCTGGTTATAGACCCAGTCATGGGATGGCTGGGTCAAATGGCCTTTCTCTTTTGAAAATGCTTAGGTTTAAAAAATTTGACTCTCACCATTCATTGCGATGAAAGCTGCAAATGTCTCCTTAAAATAAATAATAAATAGGCCAGGCGCGGTGGCTCACGCCTGTAATCCCAGCACTTTGGGAGGCCGAGGTGAGCAGATCATGAGGTCAAGAGATCGAAACCAGCCTGGTTAACACGGTTAAACCCCGTCTGCACTAAAAATACAGAAACTAGCCAGGCGTGGTGGCATGCGCCTGTAATCTGAGCTACTCGGGAGGCTGAGGCGGGAGAATCGCTTGAATCTGGGAGGTGGAGGTTGCGGTGAGCTGAGATCACGCCACTGCACTCCAGCCTGGGGAGAGAGCAAGACTGTGTCTCAAAAAATAATAATAATAAATAAATAAATAAATAAATAAATAAGTAAATAAGTAAAACCTGCCTCCAGACAATGGAATAATTTTCAGTGCTAAAGTGAAATGAGCTATCAAGCCATGAATAAGCACGCAGGAACTGTGAGTGCATATTACTCAGGGAAAGAAGCAAATCTGAAAAGGCCACCTACCGTAGCATTCCAACTCCATGACATTCTGGAAAATGCAGAACGATGGGGACAGTCAAAAGATCCCTGGTTTCCAGGGACTGCGAGTCTTTCATTGACTTCTCTGCAATGGGGCTATAGAGTTCTAACATTTGTAGAGATAGTTTCTTCAGTAAATTGGTTATGTGGCAACCAGATGTTAGCTACTGGTTGACTTGGGCAATCATTAATTAATAATAACCTTCATCTATTTTATTTATGTATATATGCACACATATACAAACCCATATAGTGGATGGAGTATGTGGTAGGTTTGTTAGATGGTGTCTCTCTGTCCATCTCTCTCTCTCCATGTATGTCTGTGTGTGTGTGTATAGACAGATGGTAGATAGATAGATAGATAATAGGTATGGGTGGGTAGATGATAGGTAGATAATAGATGGGTGAATAGATAGGTACATACATAGATGGATGTATAGATGGATGATAGATACATACATAGATGAATAGATAGATGATAGATGGACAGATGATGATAGGTAGGTAGATAGATATGGGTAGGTAGATGATAGGTAGATAATAGATGGATGACTAGATACATAGATGGACTTAGATGGATAATAGATACATAGATGAATAGATGATAGATGGATAGATGATGATAGGTAGGTAGATAGATATATAGATAAATAGATATGGGTGGATAGATGATAGGTAGCTAATAGATGGATGAATAGATAGATACGTACATACATAGATGGTCTTATAGATGGATGATAGATACATGGATGAATAGATAGATGATAGATGGATACATAGATGATAGGTAGGTAGATATGGGTGAGTAGATGATAGGTAGATAATAGATGGATGAATAGATACATACATAGATAGATGGACTTATAGGATGATAGATACATAGATGAATAGATAGATGATAGATGGATACATAGATGATAGATAGATGATAGATATTGGTGGGTAGATGATAGGTAGATAATAGACGGATGAATAGATACATACATAGATAGATGGACTTATAGATGGATGATAGATACATACATAGATGAATAGATAGATGGATAGATGATGATAGGTAGAAAGATGATAGATGTGGGTGGGTAGATGATAGGTAGATAATAGATGAATAGATAGATAAATACATACATAGATGGACTTATAGATGATGATAGATACATACATAGATGAATAGATAGATGATAGATGGATACATAGATGATAGGTAGCTACATACATGCATACATACATACATACATACATAGACAGCTATAGATTCATGATAGATGACATGTCTATCTATGTTTCTATGTATCTATGTTCTCATCCATCCACCCATCCATCCGTCCCTCCAACCATCTGCACACATATGTAGTCATGCACCACATAATAACATTTCAGTCCATGATGGACAACATATACAATGGTAGTCCCATAACATTACAATATGGTAGTTTTCCTGTACCCTGTTCTATGTCTAGGTATGTTTAGACACGTAATTACTTATTGTTGTGTTACAATTGCCTACAGTATTCAATACAGTCACATGCTGCCCAGGTTTGCAACCTAGGAGCAATAGGCCATATTGTGTAGCCTAGGTGTAGAGTAGGCTGTACTATCTAGGTTTGTGTAAGTGCACTCTCTGATGCGCATACAAGAATGAAATCATGTCATCATGCATTTCGTAGAATCTATCCATGTTAAGTGACTCATGACATGTCTGTAATGACTGTATATGGTAGATGAGGTATCTATCTATATATATATCTGTCATAATCATCTATCTATCCCATCCATCTATTCATCCATCCTTCCATCCATCCATCCATCTATCCATTCAACCATCCATCCATTCATGTATCCATCCATCCATCCATTTATTCATCTACCCACCTTGTCTGTCTATGCAATCTCATCCATCTATCTACCTACCTTGACTATCTATTTATCCATCCATCCATCCAACCATCCATTTATCCATCTACTCACCCTGCTATCTATCTACTGATGTATGTGTATGTATGTATCTATCTATCTATCTAGTTATCTAGCTATCTAATCTATCCATCTGCCCACCCATCCAATCAACCATCCATATGTCTGTCTGTCCATCCATCCATCCATCCATCTATCTATCCACTCACTCTATCTCTCCATCTCTATTCAATCTCATCAGTCTATCCATTCATCTACCCACCCACCCTACCTGCCTGTCTATGTATCTATCTATATATCTATGTATGTATGTATGTATGTGCATATCTGTCTATCCATACATCCATCCATTTATCCATCCACTTACCCTGCCTGCCTGCCTCTCTTTCTCTCTCTGGTAGATAAAAGTTACAATTAATTAATGATTTTCAAAGTAACCAGTAGCTGAAATCTGGCTACTATATGACTGGCTCACTGAAGAAAGTATCTCTAAGTCAGAATATTAGAACTCTATTGCTCCAGAGCATTTAATGAAAGAAGATATATTTCTGAAGTTAATTTATTTTTTACCAGAGGTGATTTTTTTGGGGACTTTTAAATGGAAGAGGGTTTGAATATATTGCAGAGATCAATACATTCTCATATGCCTTTCCATAAATTAGAAGAGAATAAAGTTACTGATTGTGAGGTGCAGAATAGTGCTCCCCCATACCCTCTCAAAACAGTCTGCATCTTCATCCCTGGAATCTGCAAGGACGGCAAAGACGAATGAAGGTGGCAGATGGAATTAAGGTTTCCAATTAGGCAATCTTAAAATAGATTATCCTGATTCTCTGGGGAGAGCCTAATGTCATCACAGACATCATTATCAGTGGAAGAGGGAGGCAGGGGAGACAGAACGAGAGGGACTGCAGAGTGAGAACAAGCAGACGGGTCGTGGCTGGCTTTGCTTATGGAGGAAGGGGCCATAAGCCACTGGATACAGGTGGCTTCTAGAAATGGAGTTGGCAAGATTCTCCCCTCGAGTTTACGTTATAGGTTTACGTTATAGGTATAGCCCTGCTGACACCTCAATTTCAGTCCACTGCACTTTTGATCTCCCAAACTATCAGATACTACGTTTGTGTGTGTGTCTTTGTTTGTTTATTTAAGACAGAGTCTCACTATGATTCCCAGGCTGGAGTGCAGTGGCGGGATGTTGGCTCTTTGCAACCTCTGCCTCCCGGGTTCAAGCGATTCTTCTGCCCCAGCCGCTCGAGTTGCTAGGACTACAGGCACCCATCACCATGCCTGGCTAATTTATATATATTTATTTTTTAACAGTGACGGGATTTCACCATGTTGGCTGGTGTCGAACTCCTGACCTCAAGTGATCCACCCACCTCGGCCTCCTAAAGTGCTGGGATTACAGGTATGAAACACTGTGCCTGGCTGTAAAATGTTTCTTATCGGACCTAAAAGGGTGTCTGGCTCTTAGTTGATTATCTGCTGGTTCTGGAAAGGAAGGAGAAAAAAAGGCAGGGGAAAGGGGATTCTCTGTAGAATGTGGATTTTTTTTTTCCCCGCAAGGGACGGCTTGTGAGTTTGAAGGCCTGAGACCCAGGAGAGCTGAGGGTGTCAGCTCCAGTCTGAGTCTGAAGGTGTGAATTCTAGTGTGAGTCAGAAGGCCTGAGACCCAGGAGAGTCAATGGTGTGAGTTCCAGTCTGAGTCTGAAGTCCTGAGACCCAGGAGAGCTGAGGGTGTGAGTTTATGTTTATAAACATACGTGTGCATGTGTCTTTATAGCAGCATGATTTATAATCCTTTGGGTATATACCCAGTGATGGGATGGCTGGGTCAAATGGTATTTCTAGCTCTAGATCCCTGAGGAATCGCCGCACTGACTTCCACAATGGTTGAACTAGTTTACAGTCCCACCAACAGCGTAAAAGTGTTCCTATTTCTCCACATCCTCTCCAGCACCTGTTGTTTCCTGACTTTTTAATGATTGCCATTCTAACTGGTGTGAGATGGTATCTCATTGTGGTTTTGGTTTGCATTTCTCTGATGGCCAGTGATGGTGAGCATTTTTTCATGTGTCTTTTGGCTGCATAAATGTCTTCTTTTGAGAAGTGTCTGTTCATATCCTTTGTATGTTTATTGCGGCACTATTCACAATAGCAAAGACTTGGAACCAACCCAAATGTCCAACAATGATAGACTGGATTAAGAAAATGTGGCACATATACACCATGGAATACTATACAGCCATAAAAAATGATGAGTTCATGTCCTTTGTAGGGACATGGATGAAGCTAGAAACCATCTTTCTCAGCAAACTATCGCAAGGACAAAAAACCAAACACCACATGTTCTCACTCATAGATGGGAATTGAATAATGAGAACACTTGGACACAGGAAGGGGAACATCACACACCGGGGACTGTTGTGGGGTGGGGGGAGGGGGGAGGGATAGCATTAGGAGATATACCTAATGTTAAATGATGAGTTCATGGGTGCAGCACACCAGCATGGCACATGTATACAATATGTAACAAACCGGCACGTTGTGCACATGTACCCTAAAACTTAAAGTATAAAAAAAAATATGGCAGAGAAATGTGTTTTGGGGGTAAAATATTTTGATTTTCTTCCTTGCCATGCCAGAGTCAGATGGGAAAGTAAGTCACGATCTACAGGGTTAAATAAAACCCATCTGATGAGAATGTATTATGGTTTGTATGGCATGACTCCCCTGCCAGACCCCTTAGATAGGAATTTAGGCAAGATAAAAAAAAAAAATTCAGAGCTTCGTCCTCACACATGAGGCTTCAGTAGGATGTTGTGTGGGTGCCCCAGCCATGTGATGCACGCATAGCAAGTCCCAGCTGCTGTGAGTCCTGGCTGCTAATGGCTCCCGGCTGTCCCCTCCTCGTCGGAATTTCCCTGGGCTGGTGGATGCCGCTTCAGCAGAGAAGGCTGGATGGTGAACTGATTTCTCATTAGAGCAGACGCCCGTGACTAATAGGACAGAGCCGTGACTCAACCTTCTTCCCCAAACTGGGGCAGCCTGGGGAGGAGGGGCCGTGCTTTCTCCAGGTTTCCCCGGGGATCTGGCAGGTGCACGTCGGATATGGCTTCTAGGGAAGTTGAGCTCAGACAGGTCACTTAGGGATCCTGGAGGCTCCGAAAGAGAGGGTGTCTTCCTTCCAGGCAGCTCAGTCTGAGGGATGAGACACTTCCATTGTCTTCCAAGTATGTGAATATCACAGGTATGTGGGAAATGCACGCATACTTTTTTTTTTTTTTTTTTTTGAGACAAAATTTCGTTCAGTTGCCCAGGCTGGAGTGCAGTGGCAGGACCTCAGCTCACACAACCTCTGCCTCCCAGGTTCAAATGATTCTCCCGCCTCAGCCTCCCAAGTAGCTGGGACTACAGGCGCCCACTAGCACACCTGGCTAATTTTTTTGTATTTTTAGTAGGGACAGGTTTTCACTATATTGGCCAGGCTGGTTTCAAACTCCTGACCTCAGGTGATCCACCCACCTCAGCCTCCCAAAGTGCTGGGATTACAGGCGTGAGCCATCTTGCCTGGCCAAGGCACGCATACTCTTTGCAGAGTCTTCTTGGGGATGTGGAAAATGATATTAGACATATTATCTTCAAACAAAGAGAAATCTTGAAAGCAGGCATGGGGGAAATCAAACATTGCATACAGAGGAACAAGAATATGAATTCCAGGCCAGGTGCGGTGGCTCACGCCTGTAATACAAACAAGGAAATCCACGTTACATACAGAGGAACAAGAATACGATTTCCAGGCCAGGCGCAGTGGCTCATGCCTGTAATCCCAGCACTTTGGGAGGCCGAGGTGGGTGGATCACCTGAGGTCTGGAGTTCGAGACCAGCCTGGCCAATATGGTGAAACCCTGTCTCTACTAAAAATACAAAAATTAGCCTGGCATGGTGGTGACACCTGTAGTCCCAGCTACTGGAGAGGCTGAGGTGGGGAATTGCTTGAACCTGGTAGGCAGAGGTTGCAGTCAGCCCAGATTGCATCATTGCATTCCAGCCCGGGCAACAGAGTGAGGCTCTGTCTCAAAAAACAAACAAACAAACAAACAAAAAACACAAATGCCAACAGTCTTCTTGTTTAGAAGTCATGCAAACCAGAATTCAGAGAGTGATCTGTTCGAAGTGCTGAAAGGTAAACCAACAATCAATAAACAAAATCTGTCTGCCTGGAATAATATACCAGTGAAAATGCCTTTTAAAGTAAAGCAGAAACAAAGGCTGACATCATCAGAAATGGAGAGAATTTAGACAGCCAAATGTGAACCCAGAAAATCTGAGACAGGGCTCAGTTAATTTTTATTTTATTTTATTATTTTATTTTAAAGACTGAGTCTTGCTCTGTTGCCCAGGCTGGAGTGCAGTGGTGTGATCTCAGCTCACTGCAACCTCTGCCTACCGGTTTCAAGTGATTCTCCTGCCTCAGCCTCCCGAGCAGTTGGGACTACAGGCACCTGCCGCCAGGCCCAGCTAATTTTTTTGTATTTTTGGAAGAGACAGGGTTTCACCATGTTAGCCAGGATGGTCTCGATCTCCTGACCTCGTGATCCACCCGCCTCGGCCTCCCAAAGTGCTGGGATTACAGGCGTGAACCACCATGCCTGGCCAAGCAACTCCTAATCTTAATAACAGAGAAAGAGGGAGGCTTAGGGCTCTGTGCAATTCCCAAAAAAAGTATGGAAGCATCAGTTCCTCAAATGACAGAAACAAAAGAATGACATCCGGCCGGGCGCAGTGGCTCACGACTGTATTCTCAGCAATTGGGGAGGCTGAGGCAGATGGATCATGAGGTCAAGAGATCGAGACCAGCCTGGTCAACATGGTGAAACCCTGTCTCTACTAAAAATACAAAAATTTAGCTGGGCATGGCCGGGCGTGGTGGCTCATGCCTGTAATCCCAGTACTTTGGGAGGCTGAAGCAGACGTATCACGAGGTCAAGAATCGAGACCAGCCTGGCCAACATGGTGAAACCGTCTCTACTAAAAATATAAAAATTAGCTGGGCGTGGTGGCGTGCGCCTATAGTCCCAGCAACTTGGGAGGCTGAGGCAGGAGAATCGCTTCAACCCGGGAGGCAGAGGTTGCGCTGAGCCGACATTGCGCCACTGCACTCCAGCCTGCGTGACAGAGTGAGACTCCATCTCAAAAAAAAAAAAAAAGAAGGATATCTTCATAGACCCTATTCCAAAAGCTGTCTCATTCCTATTTTGCAGGGGTAAAGAACACAGACATTGCTTGTAACACACTATCCCTCCCTAAACTAATTTCTGCAGACAATGACATTTCCACGCGTGTTTCAGCTGATGTGCTTTCACTTTTTGGGGCTGTTTAAGGCACCCAGAACTGGGTGAACACCCCCAAAATTCAGCACTTTGCCAGCGTGGGGAAGGAGAGGGCTGGGAGAGTAAAATCTTGCTTCAGTGTTTGCATGTCTTGCACATCCAAGAGAGGAGCAGGTACACTGGCTGTGCACCTGCAGCCCCACGCTGTCTTCTCTGTCTGTCTCCAGGGTAGGCACTTTGGGGCAGAAGTGGTCAACAGCGCCGGAATGTACCGGTCAGCATCAGGCTTTAAAAGACCTCCTTGTGGCACTGTTGACAACAGCAAAGACTTGGAACCAACCCAAATGCCCATCAATGATAGACTGGATTAAGAAAATGTGGCACATACACACCATGGAATACTACGCAGCCATAAAAAAGGACGAGTTCATGTCCTTTGCAGGGACATGGGTGAAGCTGGAAACCATCATTCTCAGCAAACTATCACAGGAACAGAAAACCAAAGACCGCATGTTCTCACTCCTAAGTGGGAGTTGAACAATGAGAACACAGGGACGCAGGGAGGGGAACATCACACACCAGGGCCTGTCGGGGGGTGGGGGGATACGGAAGGGAGAGCATTAGGACAAATACCTAATGTAGATGACGGGTTGATGCGTGCAGCAAACCACTGTGGCACATGCATACGTATGTAACAAATCTGCACGTTCTGCACATGTATCCCAGAACTTAAAGTATAATAGTAATAATAATAAAAATAAACAACCCCCTGGAGGCCAGGCGCAGTGGCTCACACCTGTCATCCCAGCACTTTGGGAGGCCTAGGTGGGTGGATCACTTGAGGTCAGGAGTTCGAGACCAGCCTGGACAACATAGTGGAACCCTGTCTCTACTGAAATAAGAAAAAATTAGCCTGGTGCGGTGACGCATGCCTGTAGTCCCATCTACTTGGGAAGCTGAGGCAGGAGAATCGTTTGAACCTGGAAGGTGGAGGTTGCAGTGAGCTGAGATCACGCCATTGCACTCCAGCCTGGGCGACAAAGCAAGGCTCTGTCTTGCAAACAAAACGGTCTGGAAGCATGTAGCCTGGTTTTTTAGCGCAGTCTTAGGGGCTGGCTGGGGTAGATATGTCTGTGCTTCCTTTCTGCTGGAGCCTGCTAACTTTCTGTTACTCTTTTGATATCACGCCCCTAGCTCCTCTGAGGCACGGGAATATCCAGTTTCTTCTCCCCCCTGAAGAATCTGCCTGATAACAACCATAGTGGTTTAAATGGCATCTCCCAAAAGATAAGTCCGTGCCCTTCTCCCTAAAACCTGGGAAGGTGACTTTATTTAAAAAAAAAAAAAAAAGGGTCGGCTGGGTGGCTCACGCTTGTAATCCCAGCACTTTGGGAGGCCGAGGTGGGTGGATCCACGAGGTCAGGAGTTTGAGACCAGCCTGGTCCACATGGTGAAACCCTGTCTCTACTAAAAATACAAAAGTTAGCCGGGCACGGTGGTGCATGCCTGTTATCCCAGCTACTCGGGAGGCAGAGGCAAGAGAATCGCTTGAACCCGGGAGGCGGAGGTTGCAGTGAGCTGAGATCAGGCCACTGCACTCCAGCCTGGTGACAGAGCAAGACTCCATCTCAAAAAAAAAAAAAAAAGGGTCTTTGCTGTCACAATTAAGCCTCTCAACATGAGATCATCCTGGATTATTTAGATGGGCGCTAAATATCACAACTAGAGTTTTGTTATTGTTGGTTTGTCTCTTTGTTTTTGAGACGGAGTCTCACTCTATCACCAGGGCTGGAGTGCAGTGGTGTGATCTTGGCTCACTGCAACCTCCACCTGCCGGGTCCAAGCAACTTTCCTGCCTCACCGTCCTGAGTAGCTGGGATGACAGGTGCCCCCACCACGCCCAGCCTAATTTTTGTATTTTTAGTAGAGACGGGGGTTTCACCATGTTGGCCAGGCTGGTCTCGAACTCCTGACCTCAAGCGAACAACTAGCACTTTTATAAACGACAGAAGACAGTGGCTATTCATCTGCCCCCTCTCTCCTGGATATTTGCGTGTCAGGTGCAGAGGTGGAGTCTTCTGAGTGTGCACATCACAGCGTAGACAGAAAGTTGAGGTTGTACATGCCGCAGGTTCCAGATGGCAATCACTAGTGCCTCCTCTTCTCTCTAATAGGCACAGTAGACACAGCAGGTGCATTTTGGAGGTGGGATGAGGTCCGACAGTCACCTTTATTTTTTATTTATGTATTCACTAGTATTATTATTTTTTGAGACTGAGTCTTACACTGTCACCCAGGCTGGAGTGCAGTGGCGGCATCTCGGCTCACTGCAACCTCCACTTCCCAGGTTCAAGGGATTCTCCTGCCTCAGCCTCCTGAGTAGCTGGGATTATAGGCGCCCATCACCATGCCCAGCTAATTTTTGTATTTTTAGTAGGGACGGGGTTCGCCATGTTGGTGAGGCTGGTCTCCAACTCTTTTTTTTTTTTTTTTTTTTGAGACGGAGTCTCGCTGTCTCCCAGGCTGGAGTTCAGTGCCTCAATCTCAGCTCACTGCAAGCTCCACCTCCCGTGTTCTCGCCATTCTCCTGTCTCAGCCTCCCCAGTAGCTGGGACTACAGGCGCCCGCCACCACACCTGGCTAATTTTTTGTATTTTTAGCCATGGGGTTTCACCACGTTAGCCAGGATGGTCTCAATCTCCTGACCTCGTGATCTGCCTACCTCGGCCTCCCAAAGTGCTGGGATTACAGGCGTGAGCCACCACGCCTGGCTAATTTTTTGTATTTTTAGTAGAGATGGGGTTTCACCGTGTTGGCCAGGCTGGTCTCGAACTCCTGACCTCGGATGATCTGCTCACCTCGGCCTCCCAAACTTCTGGGATGACAGACGTGAACCACCATGCCTGGCCGACAGTCACCTTTAGAATGTGAACAGTGGACACTGTGTTGGGGTGTCCTACCTGTGCCTGTGATGTGGACTGGCCCATCTCGTCATGGACAAGGTGGGGAACCTTGACTCTGACCCCTGATTTTGGATGTTTCCTCGTGGATAATAAATATAAACCCAGGGTAGAGTGTGTGAGACAAGCTGGATGCATCCTGTTTTTCTTTATTTTTTTAAGTTGGAGTCTCGCTCTGTCGCCCAGGCTGGAGTGCAGTGGTGCAATCTCGGCTCACTGCAACCTCCGCCTCCTGGGTTCAAGAGATTCTCCTGCCTCAGCCTCCTGAGTGGCTGGGATTACAGGTGCACACCACCATGCCCGCCTAATTTTTGTACTTTTAGTAGAGACGGGGTTTCACCACGTTGGCCCTGGTCTGGAACACCTGACCTCAGGTAATCTGTCTCAACCTCCCAAAGTGCTGGGATTGCAGGTGTGAGCCACCATGCCCAGCCAGATGCATCCTGTTTTTTAGCCCACCCAGCAAAGGTCTGTGCCTCACCCGTCTACTAAGCTGCTGCTCTCAGCATTGAAGAAAAAAAGGAGAGAGGGCCGGGCGCCGTGGTTCACTCCTGTCATCCCAGCACTTTGGGAGGCTGAGGCAGGCCGATCACCTGAGGTCAGGAGTTTGAGAGCAGCCTGGCCAATATGGTGAAACCCCGTCTCTACTAAAATTACAAAACTTTGCCACGGTTGGTGGCGGGTGCCTGTAGTCCCAGCGACTCGGGAGGCTGAGGCAGGAGAATTACTTGAACCCAGGAGGTGGAGGTTGCAGTGAGTCAAGATGGCACCACTGCACTGCAGCCTGGGTGAGAGAGTGAGACTCTAACTCAAAAAAAAAAGGAGGGGGGAGATTCTCTGTCATTCCCTTCGAGCCAAGAGAGGGCATTGAGCCTCCTGGGCTGAAGCAAGGAGCAGTCTGCCCACTCATGTGTAAGTTAAGTGACAGAGATGACATGGTTCTGAAGGACGGGTGAAGTAGATGGGTCTGGACTGTTAAGACAAACTGTCAGTGTTCATAGCAGACAAACGGGCTTGCGTCTGTCTGTGAGCCTCCGAGAGGCAGATTTGAGACGGCTTTCCTTTATTTATTTATTTATTTTTGAGACAGAGTCTTGCTTTGTCGCCCAGGCTGGAGTGCAGTGGCCATCTTGGCTCACTGCAACCTCCGTCTCCTGGGTTCAAGCGATTCTCCTGCCCTCAGCCTCCGGAGTAGCTGGGATTACAGGCGCCCACTACCACACCCGGCTAATTTTTTTTTTTTTTTTTTTTGTATTTTTAGTAGAGATGGGGTTTCACCATGTTGACCAGTCTGGTCTTGAACTTCTGACCTCGTGATCCACCCGCCTCAGCCCCCCAAAGTGCTGGGATTACAGGCGTGAGCCACCGCGCCCAGCCTGAGACGGCTTTCCAAGGCTGCAGAAATGAAGTCTGCAATAGCAGATCCTCTTTGCCTGGGTTTGCACGTGATCCAGCAAACCACCCACCGACCCGTTGCCTCATCTGAGACATCCTCAGGGAACAGCAAGGTGAGCGTGCTGCGGTTACGAATCTCTGGTTGTGGCAAATGCGTCTTTTGCAAAAGCCAAACCTGGACATCTTGTTGCACCAAATGCTCAGAAAGTAGAATTGAAGAGAAGCGGGTGCTTCAAGACCTGAAGCATATTCTCCAGGATCGGTATTTGAAGTCTCGGACAGGGACCTTCTGCAGCCAGATCATTTCTTGCCATGTTTTCTTCTGAGTCCTCGGACTGGAGACTTAAATCTTGAGCTTCTCAGGCTGGAGATGAGCGGTGGGTGAGTAGGATGAGGCTTGGCAACTTCTCTGCAGGGTCTGCCTGTTATCACCACTCGGGAAGTGTGTGATCCTGATAACACTAGTTTTTCATGCCTTTTTTTCTTTTTCTTTTTTTTTTTTTTTTGAGATGGAGTTTCACTCTTGTTGCCCAGGCTGGAGTGTAATGGTGAGATCTCGGCTCACTGCAACCTCTGCCTCCTGGGTTCAAGCGATTGTCCTGCCTCAGCCTCCCGAGTAGCTGGGATTACAGGCACCTGCCACCACACCCAGGTAATTTTTGTATTTTTAGTAGAGACAGGGTTTCACCATGTTGGTCAGGCTGGTCTCGAACTCATGACCTCAGGTGATCCGCCCGCCTCGGCCTCCCAAACTGCTAGGAGTATAGGGGTGAGCCACTGCCCCTGGCCTAATTCTTCACATCTGAATAAGGTCACACTTAACTTTCTCCGAGCTCTGTCTTTCCTGACGGAGTTAATACTGGAGCCGTTAAAACCGAGAGAGCACATCCGTTCTCAGGCAGCATTTGCTAACTTCTTCGGAGCTTCATGGAATACTCTGCCTTCTCAGGGCATGCTGTGGTTTGGTTTTCTCCTCTTTCTTCTTCTCCTCCTCCTTCTTTCCCCTCCTTCTTCTCTTCCTCTCTGCTCCTCCTCCTCCCCCTTCTCTTCTCCCTCCACTTCTCCCTCCTTCTCTCCCTCCTTCTCCCCCTCCTTCTCCCCCTCCTTCTCCCCCCCCTTCTCCCCCTCCTTCCCTCCTTCTCCCCCCTCCTCCTCCTCCCCTCCTCCCCTCCTCCCCCCTCCCCCTCCCCCTCCCCTCCTCCCCCCCTCCCCCCCTCCTCCCCTCCTCCCCTCCTCCCCCCCTCCTCCCCTCCTCCCCTCCTCCCCCTCCTCCCCCCTCCTCCCCCTCCCCCTCCCCCTCCTCCCCTCCCCCCTCCTCTCCTCCCCCTCCTCCCTCCCTCCTCCCCTCCCCCCTCCTCCCCCTCCTCCCTCCCTCCTCCTCCTCCCCTCCTCCCCCCCTCCTCCCCTCCTCCCCTCCTCCCCCTCCTCCCCCCTCCTCCCCCTCCCCCCTCCCCCTCCCCCTCCTCCCCTCCCCCCTCCTCTCCTCCCCCTCCTCCCTCCCTCCTCCCCTCCCCCCTCCTCCCCCTCCTCCCTCCCTCCTCCTCCTCCTCCCCTCCTCCCCCCTCCCCCTCCCCTCCTCCCCCCTCCCCCTCCCCTCCTCCCCCCCTCCCCCCTCCCCCCTCCCCCCTCCCCCCTCCTCCCCCTCCCCCTCCTCCCCCTCCTCCCCCTCCTCCCTCCCCCCTCCTCCCCCTCCCCCCTCCTCCCCCTCCCCCCTCCTCCTCCTCCCCCTCCTCCCCTCCCCCTCCCCCCTCCTCCCCCTCCTCCCTCCCTCCTCCCCTCCCCCCTCCTCCCCCCTCCCTCCTCCCCCTCCTCCCTCCCTCCTCCCCCCCCTCCTCCCCCCCTCCTCCCCTCCTCCCCCTCCTCCCTCCTCCCCCTCCTCCCCCTCCTCCCTCCTCCCCCTCCTCCCTCCTCCGTCCTCCTCCTCCCTCCTCCCTCCCTCCTCCTCCCTCCTCCTCCCCCTCCTCCTCCTCCCTCCTCCTCCTCCCTCCTCCTCCTCCCTCCCCCCTCCTCCCTCCCCCCTCCTCCTCCCCCTCCCCCTCCTCCTGTGTCATCTTTCTCCCTCCTCCTCTTTCTCCTCCTCCTCCTCTTTCTCCTCCTCCTCCTCTTTCTCCTCCTCCTCCTCTTTCTCCTCCTCCTCCTCTTTCTCCTCCTCCTCCCTCCTCCCCACTCCTCTTTTTCAGAGAAGGTCTTGCTATGTCACCCAGGCTGGAGTGCAGTGGGTACAATCATAGCTAACTGCAGCCTCAAACTCCTGGGCTCAAGCAATCCTCCCACCTCAGCCTCTCAAGTAGCTGGGACCGTAGACATGAGCCACCATGCCTGGCTAAATTTTTTAAATTTTTGTAGAGACATAGTTTCCCTATGTTGCCCAGGCTGGTCTCAAACTCGTGGCCTGCAGTGATCCTTCCATCTCAACCTCCCAAAGTGCTGGGATTACAGGCATGAGCCACCCTGCCTGGCCTATTACCTTCTTGTTTATCAAGTTACTTCTTTATATCTGAGGCTAGCTAGATACCTGGAATTTTCCATGTAGAAACTCAAGATTTTCCTTTATTTTCACACGTGAGTTCTGCAAGCCCCTAAAAAGAAGGGTCTCTGCTCCACCTCAGAGCCATGGTTTATAGAAAGATTGAGGACAAAACTTGGTGACCAGGACGCGGGCTGAACCTCCAGGCTCCGTGTCTGGGTCTACAGTTTCTCCTACAGCAGAAGGTTGAAGCATCCCTCGTAAACCTGACTCTGAACTTGGGGCCCCCACGGAGCTGGGAAAAACAGGCACAAGAATTGGGGGTGGCACTTAGACCCAAGATAAAGAGGGGTGGGAACTCTGAGCTTTGGCCATCACTCTTTGTTCTAAATTTCTTCCTGAGGCCGGGCGCGGTGGCTCACGTCTGTCATCCCAGCACTTTCGGAGGCCGAGGCAGGTGGATCACGAGGTCAGGAGATCGAGACCATCCTGGCTAACACGGTGAAACCCCGTCTCTACCAAAAATACAAAAAAATTAGCCAGGCGTGGTGGCAGGCGCCTGTAGTTCCCGCTACTGGGGAGGTTGAGGTGGGAGAATGGCATGAACCCGGGAGGTGGAGCTTGCAGTGAGCCGAGATCGTGCCACTGCACTCTAGCCTGGGCGACAGGGTGAGACTCCATCTCAAAAAAAATAAATAAATTTCTTCCTGAGGGTCCTGCAGAGAGTCACCCCACAAGCCAGTTAACATTTTAGTTCTGCTGACCCCAGATTTCTAAATAAGTCTTCCCTTCCTTAACCAATTACAAATCAGAAACATCTTTGAATCTACCTATGACCCATAAGCCCTCACTTCAAGACATCTCACCATTTTAGATTTAAACAGATGTATAACTTGCATGTATTTGCAAACCAAAAGGCCTCTGAGACAGGTCTTAACCTTGGCAAAATAAACCTCTACATTGATTAAGGACCATGGTCCATGACACAGCCTTAGAAGGTTCTGAGAACATGGGCCCAACGTGGTTGGGTTACAGCTTAGTTTGTTTTTTTGTTTTTGTTTTTGTTTGTTTGTTTGTTTGTTTTTTGAGATGGAGTCCTGCTCTGTCACCCATGCTGGAGTGCAGTGGTGCGATCTTGGGTCACTGCAAGCCCCGCCTTCTGGGTTCACACCATTCTTCTGCCTCAGCCTCCTGAGTAGCTGGGACTACAGGTGCCCGCCAGCTCACCTGGCTAATTTTTGCATTTTTAGTAGAGACGGGGTTTCACTGTGTTAGCCAGGATGGTCTCAATCTCTTGACCTTGTGATCCGCCCGCCTCAGCCACCCAAAGTGCTGGGATTACAGGTGTGAGCCACTGTGCCCAGCCTACAGCTTAGTTTTATACCTTTTAGGGAGACAGAAGTTACAGGCAAACACATGAATCAGCACATGGAAGGGACACATTGGTTTAGCTCAAAAAGAGGGGGCAGGCTTCCAGGTCATAGGTGAATTTAAAGATTTCTTAGGCCAGGAATGGTGGTTCACACCTGTAATCCCAGCACTTTGGGAGGCCAAGTCAGGTGGATCAGTTGAGGCCAGCAGTTTGAGACCAGCCTGGACAACATAGCAAAACTCTGTCTCTACTAAAAATGCAAAAAAAAAAATTAGCTGGGTATGGTGGTACATGCTTGTAATCCCAGTTACTTTGGAGGCTGAGGCATGAGAATCACTTGAACCTGGGAGGTGGAGGTTGCAGTGAGCCAAGATTGCACCACTGCACTCCAGCCTCGGTGACAGAGCTAGACTCTGTCTCCAAAAAAAAAAAAAAAAAAAGAAATGACTTCTTGATTGGCAATTGGTTGAAAGGGTCAAGCTCCGCCTGAAAAGTTTGAAATCGCTGGACAGAAATGCTTGGGTTTAGATAAAGGGGGCTGCAGAAGCCAAGGTTTTTGTTATGTAGATGAAGCCTCCGGATAGCAGGCTACAGAGGGAATGGATGGTGAACACGTCCTATTGGGTGTTAAGAGGTGTCAGAATCTCCAGAAAGGACCTTGTACATCTCTACAGAAGAGATGGCTTTGCAGGACCATTGGGGTCAAATACTTTGATTCCTTCAGGGCCTGCTATCTGTCATGTAACGCTCTACCAGAGTCAAATCGGAGTTCAGGATCTCATTGCACAAAAAGTCTGGTCCATCTTAAACTCTCTGTTTTAAATGTTAATGCTGGTCAGTGGTGCCTAAACTTCCAAGGGAGGCAGGTCCAACCCCCATTTCCTGTCATGGCCTGAACTAGCTTCTCAGGTTGTTTTGAGAACCCCTTGGCCAACAGGGGACCCATTCAGTCCATTGGAAACGTGAGAAGTGTATTTTTTTTTTTTTGAGATGGAGTCTCTCTTTGTTGCCTAGGCTGGAGTGCAGTGGCACGATCTCGGCTCACTGCAACCTCCGTGTCCTGGGTTCAAGTGATTCTTCTGCCTCAGCCTCCCAAATAGCTGGGATTACAGGCACGCCCCACCTCTCCTGGCTAATTTTTGTATTTTTAGTAGAGATGGGGTTTCACCATATTGGCCAAGCTGGTCTCGAACTCCTGAACTTGTGATCCGCCCCCTCCAAAGTGATTGGCCTCCCAAAGTGCTGGGATTACAGGCAGGAGCCACCATGCCCAGCCACTGGGGTTACAGGCACGCACCACCTCGCCTGGCTAATTTTTGTATTTTTAGTAGAGAGGGGGTTTCACCATCTTGGCCAGGCTGGTCTCAAACTCCTGACCTCAGGTAATCCGCCTGCCTTGGCCTCCCAAAGTGCTGGGATTACAGGTGTGAGCCCCCGTGCCTGGCCAGAATTGTATTTTTTAATGTGGGTTTGTGTGTGTGTGTGTGTGTGTGTGTGTGTGTGTGTGTGTGTGTCAGGATCTCTGTGGCCCAGGCTGAAATGCAGTGGTGCGATCTTGGCTCACTGCCGTTTCCACCTCCTGGGCCCAAGTGATCATCCTGTCTCAGCCTCCCAAGTAGCTGGGACCACAAGTGTGCACCACCATGCCTAGGTAATTTTTATATTTTCTGTAGAGACAGGGGTCTTACTATCTTGCCCAGGCTGGTCTCGAACTCCTGGGCTCAAGTCATCCACCCTCCTTGGCCTCTGAAACTGCTGGGATTATGGGCATGAGCCACTGCACTTGGCCTATTCTTTAAATTGTGTGTGTGTCTGTGTGTGAGAGTTGGAGTCTCACTCTGTCGCCCAGGCTGGAGTAGTTCAGTGGTATGATCTTCGGTCATTGCGACCTCCGTCTCCTGGGTTCAAGCGATTCTCCTGCCTCAGCCTCCTGATTAGCTGGAACTACAGGCATACGTCACCATGCCTGGCTAATTTTTGTATTTTTAGTAAAGACAGAGTTTCACCATGTTGGCCAGACTGGTCTCGAACTCTGGACCTCAGGTGATCTGCATGCCTCGGCCTCCCAAAGTGCTGGGATTACAGGCATGAGCCACTGCATCTGGCCTATTCTTTAAATTTTTCTTGTGTGTGTGTGTGAGTTGGAGTCTTGCTCTGTCACCCAGGCTGGAATAGTGCAGTGGCACGATCTTGGCTCACTGCAACCTCTGCCTCCTGGGTTCAAGCGATTCTCCTGCCTCAGCCTGCTGATCAGCTGGAACTACAGGCATGCGTCACCATGCCCGGCTAATTTTTGTATTTTTAGTAAAGACCAAGTTTCACCATGTTGGCCAGGCTGGTCTCGAACTCCTGACCTCAGGTGATCTGCCTGCCTTGGCCTCCCAATGTGCTGGGATTACAGGTATGAGCCCCTGCACCCAGCCTATTCTTTAAATTTTGTGTGTGTGCGTGTGATTTTGGAGTTTTGCTCTGTCGCCCCGGCTGTAATAGTGCAGTGGCACGATCTTGGCTTGCTGCAACCTCTGCCTCCTGGGTTCAAGTGATTCTCCTGCCTCAGCCTGATGATCAGCTGGAACTACAGGCAAGCGTCACCATGCCCGGCTAATTTTTGTATTTTTGGTAAAGACCAAGTTTCACCATGTTGGCCAGGCTGGTCTCAAACCTTGGACCTCAGGTGATCCGCCTACCTTGCTTGGCCTCCCAAAGTGCTGGGATTACAGGCGTGAGCCACCGCGCCGGGCCGACCTGTGCATTTTATTTTTTTTTTGACCACATATCCTTGACCCCCTAGGGACACAGTTAATGCTGTGTAGTTAACTTTCCTTCTCCAAAGCTCTTGGCAGAATGCCAGGTAACTTATTTTATCCTAATGAAATAGACGACATAGCCCTTTGGTGTTTGTATTGACTCCTGTCTCCCAGTGGAGAAAAATCACAAGGAAAAGAAAAGACAAAAATATTTACCCTTTAGGGTTCCCTTCATGTATCACAGTGACCTGCAGGGAAGCTCACATAAATGTAATTTAGAAAAGCTTTCTGTGGCCAGGCACGGTGGCTCTCGCCTGTAGTCCCAGCATTTTGGGAGGCCGGGCGGGGGGGGGCGGGGGTGGGGGGGCGGATCACGAGGTCAGGAGTTCAAGACCAGCCTGACCAACATGGTGAAACCCCGTCTCTACAAAAAATACCAAAAAATTAGCTGGGCATGCTGGTGGGCGCCTGTAGTCCCAGCTACTCGGGAGGCTGAGGCAGGAGAATCGCTTGAACCCAGCAGGTGGAGGTTGCAGTGAGCCGAGATCATGCCATTGTACTCCAGCCTGGTGACAGAGGGAGACTCAGTCTCAAAAAAAAAAAAAGAAAAAAAAAAAAAAAAAAAAAGAAAAGCTTGTTGTGATCAATCAGATGTTTCCGATGATAACGAAAAAGCGACATCCACCGTTCACCTCGTGTTCACTCACCAGCTCACTCAACCCAAAGTACCTTCGTTTCTCAGGACGCACCATCCCATCATTTCTCCCGTAATTTCTCCGGTTAGTGTTGATTCGTGCTGTTAACATGCAAACCCACCTTACGTTCCTGCTTTACGGTTATGAATTGCAGTCTCGCTGTTCTTGGAAGGGACTTCCAGCCTGGAAAGAAAAGGAGGGGTAAGAGAGCATCTGTGGATCTTCCTGGCATATTCCTTCTCCTACAAGGTGAGCTCAAGAGCACAGAGCTTATCTCCACACAAGCAAACTCCCACTCTTCCTGTCATTGAACCTAAGGAAGAAACAGGATTCTCCTCTTTTCTCAGTTGCATAAGCAAATCCTTATGCAAACATCTGAAGAGACATCAGAGAATCTTTGCCCGTGCCAGATGCCCTCCGGGGGACAGTCTGCGTCTGCTTTGATTGGAGTGGCACAGGAGCTTGATGTGCCTGTGGAGAAGAGCATTGAGAGCTTGTTGGAAGGAAAATTGGTCCTGAAACTGCACAGGGCTACCCTAGGATTGGGTTATCAGGGGAGGCATATGTCCTGGTCCTGTAGGTCACAATCCTAGTGTTACTAAAAGGGCTCCCTCTCGGGTCAGGTGCAGTGGTTCACGCCTGTCATCCCAGCACTATGGGAGGCCGAGGCGGGCGGATCACAAGGTCAGGACATCGATACCATCCTGGATAACACGGTGAAACCCCGTCTCTACTAAAAATACAAAAAATTAGCCGGGCGTGGTGGTGGGCACCTGTGGTCCCAGCTACTCCGGAGGCTGAGGCAGGAGAATGGTGTGAACCCAGGAGGCGGAGCTTGCAGTGAGCCGAGATCGCACCACTGCACTCCAGCCTTGGGTGACAGAACGAGATTCCGTCTCAAAAAAGAAGAAAAAGAAAAAAAAAAAGGGGGTCCCTCTGCAGACCCCAAGAGAGGGTTCTTGGACCTCAGGCCAGAAAGAATTTGGGTCAAGTCCCTAGACTAGAGTGAAAGCAAGTTTCTTAAGAAAGTAAAGGAATAGGCTGGGCACAGTGGCTCATGCCTGTAATCCTAACACTTTGGGAGGGCAAGGCGGGTAGATCACTTGAGGCCAAGAGTTCGAGACCAGCCTGACCAACATGGTGAAACCCTGTCTCTATTAAAAATACAAAATCAGCCGGGTGTGGTGGCCCATGCCTGCAATCCCAGCTACTTGGGAGGCTGAGGCAGGAGAATTGCTTGAATCCAGGAGGTGGAGGTTGCAGTGAGCCGAGATGGCGCCACTGCACTCCAGCCTGGGCAACAAGAGTGAATCTCCATCTCAAAAAAGAAAAAGTAAAGAAATAAAGAATAGCTACTCCATCGCAGAGCAGCCCTGAGGGCTGCTGGTTGGTGATTTTTGTGGTTGTTTCCTGATGATATGCTAAACAAGGTGGATTATTGATGAGTTTTTCTGTAGAGTGGAGGAGATTTCCCAGAGTGAAGGGTTCCTCCCCCTTTTAGACCATACAGGGTAACTTTGAGTCATGGCCATGGCATTTGTAAACTGTCCTGGCACTGGTGGGAGTGTTTTTGAGCATGCTAACACATTATAATTAGTGTATAAAGAGCAGTGAGGATGACCAGAGGTTGCTCTCTTTGCCGTCTTGGATTTGGTGGGATTTGTCCGGCTTCTTTACTACAACCTGTTTTATCAGCAGGGTCTTTATGACCTGTATCTTGTGCTGACCTCCTATCTCATCCTGTGACTTATAATGCCTAACCTCCTGGGAAATGCAGCCCCAGTCGATCTCAGCCTCATTTTACCCAGCTCTGTATTCAAGATTCATTCACCCTGCTTCCAACGCCTCTGACGCTACGTTCCAGGGATTACGGCATGAACATACTGTTTTCAGTACCCTATCTAGCCCACCATGGTAAGGAAACACCCAACAAACATCATGCTTATTAAGTTTCCAGGCAGGTGCCTCTCTATCCCAGCTTCATTGTTGTGTTCTTTTCTTCACAAGTATTTTCAGAGCTGCCCTTGGCCATCTGGAAGATGCACGGTGAACAAAACGGATGCTTGCTCTCAGCACACACTTCCTTCCCTGACAGTTTGTCGCCTAGCAGATATTTTGGCTTCCCAAGGGAAATCTTGTCCTTTGCCCTGGTGGTACTTACTGAAAATCAACTCATCATGAGGAAGATTAATCAGAGAAAAGACATACAATTTTTTTTTTTTTTAAACTGTGAGCATGACGAGAATCACAGAGTGTATACCCAATATCCCAATGGGGGCAAAATACTTCTGTAACCTCCTTTCAGGTGGCGAGAAGGGGACATGGGAATGTAGGTAATTCTGTTGAGCGGTAATAAGTGATGACTAGGAAGATTGAATGGATACTTGGGAGAATGAATACGGGGAGGAAACAGAGATTGACTTATTAATGGTTCTCTTTGGAAATTAAATACTCCTTGGAGACCAGTCATTACTTTGTAAAAAAGTCTGTTTGAGCGGGCTTACATCTTAACCTTCTTTCCTGTGGTCAAGAAGAAGATCCCAGGGAGGGAGGGAAAGTGAATTGTAATAATCCCCACATGTTCAGGGAGGGACCCTGTGGGAGGTCATTGAATGATGGGGGGCAGGTGCTTCCTGTGTTGTTCTTATGATAGTGATTAAGTCTCACAGGATCTGATGGTTTTATAAAGCCAGGTTCCGCTGCACATGCCCTCTTGCCTGCCGCCATGGAAGATGTGCTTTTTCTCCTCCTTTGCCTTCCGCCATGATTGTGAGTCTTCCCCAGCCATGTGGAACTGTGAGTCCATTAAACCTGTTTCCTTTATACATTACCTAGTCTTGGATATGTCTTCATTAGCAGCGTGAGAACAGACTAATACAGAACGGAAAAAAAAAAGTGTTTTACTTGGTGGATGTCTCTGGTTTTTATGTCAGTGGGGAAAAGTCCCTTCCGAGGTCTTTTAATCTTTAAGGGTTTTTAATTTAAAATATTCGTTTTGCAAAGGAGCCATATTTTGGGGTGAAATTATCTGTACAGAGCCAGTAATTCATCACAGAGGAGATAATTCTGTTTTATCAGAGACTGACCAAGAGCTATGTTGATCTTGTGAATTTGGGGGATTACCCTTTGCTCAGCTGATGTTCAAGGAAGGCAACGGCTTTGGGAAAAAGTTCAATATGTATCCGTGAAACTGCTAACCTTTGGGAGTTACCGTAGTTTGGATATGGGTTATTTGTTCCCACCAAATGTCATGTTGAAATTTGATCTCCAGTGTTGGAGGTGGGGGTAGTGGGAGATGTTTGGGTCCTGGGGGTGGTTCCCTCCTGAATAGATTAATGCCCTCCCTCAGGGCTGAGTGAGTTCTCTATCAATTCCCTCAAGAAATGCTTGTCAGAAGAGTCTGGCACCTCCAACCCGTCTCTCTTTCTTCCTGTGTCTCCGTGTGATCTCTACACACTGGCTCCCCTCTGCCTTCCATCATGAGTGGAAGCTCCTTGAGGTCCTCAAGAGCCTTCTTGAGAAGAAGATGCTGGTGCTAAGCTTCTTGTACAGCCTACAGAACTGTGAGCCAAATGAACTACTTTTCTTTATAAAATACCCAGTCTCAGGTGTTCCTTTCTAGCAACATAAAACGGACTAAGACAGGGGCCCATACACATAGCTACCTTTTCATGTAGGACTGAAATGAGGAGAGGAGGACACAGACACACACAGATGGAAGACCCTGTGAGTTCTCAGGGAGAAGATGGCATCTACAAGCCAAGGAGAGAGGCTGTAGGAGGAAGCAGCCCTGCAATGCCTTGATCTCAGACTTCCAGCCTCCAGGACTCTGGGAAATAAATACCTATTGTTTAAACGACCTGGTCTGTGGTCCTTTGTAATGGCGGCCTTAGCCAACTAATATACTCCTCAAAAGCCTGACACATATGCTCATTTGGAGATTTGGGAGGTGTGCTTGGAAATGACATGATTGAAAGTCTACCAGGCATTTCACATCAATCCTTCCAAACCTCCAAACCTCGGGGATGGCTTGTCTTTCTCTCTTGTAAAAATCACTTCTCCCTTCTGACCACATAAATATTCCAGACAACAGACTCTTCGGAAACAAGTGCTCACACTTGGGCCCTGTGTTAACTCTTCCTAAAGACACCAGACACTGGGGGAGAGATCGGGGCTGGAGGGGTGACTGACCGACAAAACTGAGACTGTAGGAGCAGAGACATGTCGGATGAGTTTTACAGGTTTCCTGGAGCAACAGCTCTTATTCTGGGCTCCTGGGGTTGCTAATTGCCTGTTATGGGCCAAATTGTGTCCGTCTCCAATTTTATACATGGAAGTCTTGATCCCCAGGACTTCAGACTGTGACTGTGTTTGGAGATGGGGTCTTTAAAGAGGTGATTAAGGCACAATGAGGTTATTAGGGTGAGCCCTGCTCCTATAGGTATGGTATCTTTACAAGAAAAGGGGATGACACAGACACACACAGAGGGATGATCCTGTGAAGACACAGGGAGAAGACGGTGTCTCCAAGCCCAGGAGAGAGGCCTCAGGGGGAACTAGCCCTGCCCACACCTGGATCTCAGACTTCCAGCCTCCAGGACTGTGGGAGAATCAATGTCTGTTGTTTATAAGCCACCGAGTCTATGATATTCTGTGATAGCAGCCTGAAATGGACTAAGACATCCCATAAGAAGAAGAGACGAGGACACAGACACACACACAGGGATGACCCTGTGAGGACACAGGGAGAAGACGGTGTCTCCAAGCCCAGGAGAGAGGCCTCAGGAGGAACCAGCCCTGCCCACACCTGGATCTCAGACTTCCAGCCTCCAGGACTGTGGGAGAATCAATGTCTGTTGTTTATAAGCCACCGAGTCTATGATATTCTGTGATAGCAGCCTGAAATGGACTAAGACATCCCATAAGAAGAAGAGACGAGGACACAGACACACACACAGGGATGACCCTGTGAGGACACAGGGAGAAGACGGTGTCTCCAAGCCCAGGAGAGAGGCCTCAGGAGGAACCAGCCCTGCCCTCACCTGGATCTGGGACTTCCAGCCTCCAAGACTTGGGAGAATCAATGTCTGTTGTTTATAAGCCACTAAGTCTATGGTATTGTGTGCTAGCAGCCTGAAATGGACTAAGACATCCCATAAGCAGAGGAGATGAAGATTCAGACGCACAGAGAGGGACGACCCTGTGAGAACACAGGGAGAAGACCGTGTCTCCAACCCAGGAGAGAGGCCTCAGGAGGAACCAGCCCTGCCCACACCTTGATCTCAGATTTCTAGCCTCCGGGACTGTGGGAAATAAGTATATATTGTTTAAGTCACCCAGTCTGTGGTCATTTGTTATGGAGGCTTTAGCCAAGTAATATACTCCTGAAAACCCTATTTCTATTGGAAGATTTCTACTGGAAGGAAGATTCAGAGTGCAAATTAGATCAGCAGGTATACTACAATCTCCTAAATGAAACACATCGTTCCCAAGCACTTGTCTTTGTGCGAAGATCCATTTTGCAACCAACCATATATAATGTGTGAGGCCTTTTCACGAGACTGGTTTAATTAAAAATTCACATCCTCCTGACATCTTAAATATAAGAGCATTAAGATATGCAGCTTTAACAGTCTGTAGTGGCTGGGATTTTGAGGAGGGATGTTTTGTCGTTAGCTTGGGAAAATAGGTTCTACTGACATCTGTTCAGCTTAGCTATTATTGTTCTTTTTTGTTACAGAAGTAAAACGGGGAATTTCTTAGAAACACGTCGATTACCTTTGATTTTGTGTCATATACAGAAGGGAATGTTTTTATTCCTGCAAACCCCATAAAAGCCAGTGATGCATTTTCATAGCCCTCTCTTGGCAGAAAACTGCCTTTGAAATTTCTGGATCAAGAACGTATTATTTTCTGTTGGCTTTTTTTTTTTTTTTTTTTCTGGTGATGTATCTCAAAAGCTTCAACTTTTCCCCTCCTGTTAGCAGAATACAGGTGAGTAGTAAAGTACGAACCATTTTTTATTTTCTTCTTACAGTAGAATTTTTCCATCGCTTACAAATATAGGTGCCCCTGGCTTCAGAGAATCACACTTTTCCATGCCACTAAATTCAGACACCACCAAGGACTGCGAATTTGAGCAGAAGTGAGGTGTGTCACTTCCTCTCAGAAGCCTGGGTCGTGGTTGCCCTTGGAGAACATAATTTTTTGAAAATATTTATTTTACTTTAAGTTCTGGGATACATCTGCAGAACGTGCAGGTTTGTTACACTGGTATACATGTGCCATGATGGTTTGCTGCACCTATCAACCCATCATCTAGGTTTTAAGCCCCACGTGCGTTAGGTATTTGTCCTAATGTTCTCCCTCCCCTCACCCTCAACCCCCTGACAGGCCCCGGTGTATGATGTTCCCCTCCCTGTGTCGATGTGATCTCATTGTTCAACCCCCACTTATGAGTGAGAACATGTGGTGTTTGGTTTTCTGTTTCTGTGTTAGTTTGCTGAGAATGATGGCTTCCAGCTTCATCCATGTCCTTGCAAAGGACATGAACTCATTCTTTTTTATGGCTGCATAGTAATTCATAGTATATATCTGTCACATTTTCTTTATCCAGTCTATCATTGATGGGCATTTGGGTTGGTTCCATGTTTTTGCTATTGTAAATAGTGCTGCAGTAAACATACGTGTGCATGTGTCTTTATGGCAGAATGATTTACAATACTTTGGGTATTTGCGCAGTAATGGGATTGCTGGGTCAAATGGCATTTCTGGTTCTAGATCCTTGAAGAATTGCCCCACTGTCTTCCACAATGGTTGAACTACTCAACAGTGTAAAAGCGTTCCTATTTGGAGAACATCTTTTGTTCTCTCTCTCCCTCCCTGAGACTGGAAGTATTCCAGAACGGGGCTGCTTTATCCCCCTGGGTCCTAGTCTTAAGATGACAAATAGTGAAGCCCCCATTGGTGAGCAGGTAGTATGGGTGAGAAACAGACTTTGGTGATGTTAGCTGCTGAGATTCTGGGGTTGTTTGTTATACCAGCATCACCTGGTCTGTCCTGACTAATACACATATTGACGATTTACTTTTCTTCGAATTACTTTGTTCAGCTGTGTGTTTTTATTCTGTTTTGTTTTGTTTTGTTTTTTTGAGATGGAGTCTCGCTCTGTTGCCCAGGCTGGAGTGCAGTGGTGCAATCTCGGCTCACTGCAAGCTCTGCCTCCCGGGTTCATGCCATTCTCCTGTCTCAGCCTCCCGAGTAGCTGGGACTACAGGCGCCTGCCACCATGCCCGGCTAATTTTTTGTATTTTTAGTAGAGACAGGGTTTCACCATGTTAGCCAGGATGGTCTCGATCTCCTGACCTCATGATCCACCCGCCTCGGCCTCCCAAAGTGCTGGGATTACAGGCGTGAGCCACCGCGCCTGGCCCAGCTGTGTGTTAATAGAATGAAAACGCTGCTTTGTGCAAAAAACACTAGCTAATAATATAGACCCTTAGTTCCACGAGCATTTTCTACCTTGTATTCCTTGGTGCAAGGACTTAACAAATTATTTGGCACTTGTACAAGGGCATTCATATAAAGAGGCAGCAGCTTAATTTTGCTTGTTTCCCAAGCAATGTGTTCAGGGAGGTCTAGACACAGAGTGGACAGATGAAGGAAAATGACCCAATGAAGACATTTTCCAGGACATGTTCCCTGGCTGTGCTGTAGGGGTGACCACATTTTAGTCTAGTAAGGTTGAAGATCAGAGCTGAATACTGCTGAAACTTGAGCGTCCTAAAAATTCCCTGTTAAAGGTATCTCATGGAGAGATCCAGGTCTCACTACATGATTTGAAAATGGTCTTATTTGGAGGAATCAAATTAATCAGCTCACAACAAGATGCTTGTATACTTGTGGTGTTGAGACCTCAGTGATGGATACCTTTTTGTTTTTTCTTTGAGACAGAGTCTTCCTCTGCTGCCCATGCCGAAGCGCAGTGGCAATCACATAGCTCACAGCCCCCTTGAACTCCTGGGCTCAAGATATCCCCTCAACTCAGCCTTCTGAGTAGCTGGAACCACAGCTCTGTGCCACCACAGCTGGCTGATATTGTAATGGTGAGATCTTCATCTGTACAAAAAAAAAAAAAAAAATAGCCAGGTGTGATGGTGCACACTTGTAGTCCCAGCTACTTTGAAGGCTGAGGTAGGAGGATTGTTTGAGCCTAGGAGTTTGAGGCTACAGGGAGCCATGATTGCACCCACTGCACTCCAGCCTGAGCAACACAGTGATGTTGCCCAGGCTGGCCTTGAACTCCTGACCTCAAGCAATCCTCCCACCTTGGCCTCCCAAATTGCTGGGATTACAGGTGTGGGCCACCGCACTCAGCCGGTGTTGAATACTTTCTGATGGCAGGTTGAGAAGACATGACTGGTAGAAGAAAAATGTTCCTAGGGCCAACCACATGGGGGCAGACTTTGTTGGGGCACCATGGCAACAGTTCCCAGTGGCAGGACCTGACGTTTCAGGAGCTAGGGAAAAGGGAGGCCATGGAATACAGGTTGAGACGTGGTAAGGACAGTCCCAAATGTTGCCTACCCCAGTTTTGTTCAGCAAAAGTCTCAGTCGTTGATTCCTTTTGTGGGCTGAAGGTATAATTCGGCTTTTTCTGCCCAATATGATGTTTGTGAGATTCATCCATATCATCCAGATGTAGGAGCCTCCTGGATTTTACAGCTCAGGGTATCTTGGGGAACTGGAGGCAGAGCTTACTCTTGTTAATAACTAAAATCATAACAGTGATAGTTGACATTTACCCAGCTCTTGCAGTGTCTAAGGGGCTATCCCAAGAGTTTCCTTTATGTGCGTTGCCTCGTTTAATTTTACAGCCTTCTCATCATGGTTACGCCATTATTATCTGAAGTTACAAGTGCACAAACTGAGACCTAGAGGGTTTCAGGACTAGCTGTGCATGCCTGGAAAAGTTTATGACAGTTCTGGGTTTGCAGCATCACTCAGTGTGGCTGAGAGCTTGTAATCAATCACCAGGCTTCTGCCCACAGGAAGCAAGCAGGGTGAGGATGGACTGGGTTCCTGGTTATCTTGATTCTGACTCTTTGATAGTAATTAGACACACATCTAGCTGAGGTGCCATCAGCCCTGTTGTTTCCTGAGGTAGCTTTGATGCTGATGGTAGGGTCGGCTTTTCAACTGTGCCTTTGCAGCCCTTGGAATAAATTTCATTGTAGGAAGCACTGAGTCACCATCTTCAAAGCAGGCAGCAAAGACCTTCAGAGCTGCTCCAGGGAACGCAGACAGCTCAGCTAAGTTTGTTTACCTTCTGGAAATGTCAGATTTGGAGGTTCATTGCATTTGTCAGGGGAGCAACGTGCCTCTGTTTGACATCGCCTCACCCTGCCGTGCAGCTATGCTTCTCTTCTCTGCTCCTGAAGGTCTCAGACAGCCAGGCTGCAGTCCAAGTGTCACCCCTTAATTTCAGCAGGCAGGCTGTTCTCCCGTGTCAGGGAACAACCTGAGTTTCAGAAAAGTGTCAATTTTGTGCTGCCGAGGAAGAATTTGGGCTTAGGCAAATTGTAAGGTCATAGCAGATGCAAGCCCCAAATTTAGTTCCGAATCGTGTTTTAATTATGATTTCAGGCAAATGTAACACATTGAAATATGTGACGAGTGTAAACGTAGTCATACCACCTACATTGGGGAATAACTTGTCCTGCAGCATTTTGGGGTGGGGAAGAGGGAAATTCCCAACATTGTGTTAAAATAATATCCTACATAAGAATACAGAATTAATCAACTGAAATGCTAGATTTGTTTTGGTTTTACTCCAAAGACTAGTTAGACATACTCATGACACAAGAGTCACATAGTCTACTTTTGAGACTTAAAAAGAGAAACTAGAAGCTCAGAAAGCAGACTTTGGCGTTAAGCATTGGGTAAGTGGGAAGAACAGGGAGAAGAATGAGTTTCTATCCTTCATCCGTCTTTGTTCTGCTGCCTGTAAGCCCAGTTCATCTGTTGTTGTTGTTTTTTTCCCAAGGGGATCCGGTACCGAATGCAGCATCTACCAACCACAGGCACTGGATGTAACTATGCTTTGGTGAGCTTTCTTCTTGGGAAAACATGAAGAAATCACAGGCATTATTACTGTGTCTGCGAGTGTTGCTGGCAGGGCTGGCAGTGAGACCCTTCGCTGTCTCGGGAGATCACACTGGTCTCTGTTTTAATTCGCTTAATTGTGCACTAAAGCTTCTCTTTTCCTTGCTGGTGCTTGTCCTTAGTTTATCACACGAGGGAATTAAGATTCATTGGTTGGCCGGGTGCGGTGGCTCATGCCTGTAATCCCAGTACTTTGGGAGGCTGAGGCAGGCGGATCACGAGGTCAGGAGATCGAGACCATCCTTGCTAACACGGTGAAACCCCGTCTCTACTAAAAATACAAAAATTAGCTGGGCATGGTGGTGGGAGCCTGTAGTCCCAGCTACTCAGGAGGCTGAGACAGGAGAATGGCGTGAACCGGGGAAGGCAGAGCTTGCAGTGAGCTAAGATTGCACCACTGCACTCCAGCCTGGGCAACAGAGCAAGACTCCATCTCAAAAAAAAAAAAAAAATTCATAGGTAAGGAATGCATGGAGGGCTCTTTTATAACGTATGAATGCACAGCATAGATGGAAAGCATTCTTAGATCAAAAGAGCGTGCCCAGGTTATTTCCCCAAATGAAACTACCCATAAACAGACGGAGATCCAGATGGTGACTCACCACTAGCAGCTCCCTGAAGAGCTCCACACACGCCTGCTGACAGTCACCATCCCCCTGCTGCCACCACGGTCTTCTAACGCTGCTGGTAGTTTTGAACGTTTTCATACTTCATGCAAATACATCATATAGAGTAGGTGATTTTGGGGGTTCAGGGTATAATTCAGCCTTTTCTGCCTAAGATGATGATTGTGAGATTCATCCATGTCATGGCGTGTCAATATAGCTGTTTCATTGTCAACGACGTTTAGCATTTTCTTGGGTCAACACATCGAGACTTATTTATCCACTCTGCTGCTGATGGGCATTTCAGAAGTTTCCCATTTGCAGATACTGTCAATCAGGTACCTGGGAGCACTCTCGTCCATAGCATTTGTGACATATGTGTGGCTTGCTAGGGAATTTCTACCCGGGGTGGACTTAGCACACCGTGGTCTGGAGGACTATTTTGAAAAGAATGCTGTAAATTCAGTGAAAAGAGGGAGTGACTGATGACAAAAATCCTCCTATGGCAAAGAAGGTGGTAGTGGGCAGAATCTTCTACAGAGATCATCTCACTCTTCATGCACATCCCCACTAAACTCAGGAGAAACTTGAAAAGGGAAGAAATCTTTGCCCAAGGTCACTGTTGGTAAAAACCTAACATCCTTCCTCCTTCCCTGGATGGCTTGTATTCTAACAGAAGCTCGGATAAATTCTGAAGTAAAGGGTTGGTATTTGATTGAAACCGATTTTGACATGATGTGTGAGTTTTTAAACCTTCCCAGGGGCATTCATTGCCTTAAAATTCTAAAAAAAATTCAGGGCCATCTTAAAAGAGCTGATGGTTATAGACAAATCAGGCCATCTAGCAGAAGCATGAAAGAATGGATGTAAAAATGAAACTCACCTATAGACAAATCAGACCCTCTAGCAGAAACAGGAAAGAATGGATGTAAAATGAAACTCACCTATAGACAAATCAGGCCATCTAGCAGAAGCAGGAAAGAATGGATGTAAAATGAAACTCACCTATAGACAAATCAGGCCATCTAGCAGAAGCAGGAAAGAATGGATGTAAAAATGAAACTCAGACAAATCAGACCCTCTAGCAGAAGCAGGAAAGAATGGATGTAAAATGAAACTCATCTATAGACAAATCAGACCCTCTAGCAGAAGCGGGAAAGAATAGATGTAAAATGAAACTCACCTATAGACAAATCAGACCCTCTAGCAGAAGCAGGAAAGAATAGATGTAAAATGAAACTCACCTATAGACAAATCAGGCCATCTAGCAGAAGTAGGAAAGAATAGATGTAAAATGAAACTCACCTATAGACAAATCAGGCCATCTAGCAGAAGCATGAAAGAATGGATGTAAAATGAAACTCACCTATAAGCAAATCAGGCCCTCTAGCAGAAGCAGGAAAGAATGGATGTAAAATGAAACTCACCTATAGACAAATCAGGCCCTCTAGCAGAAGCAGGAAAGAATGGATGTAAAATGAAACTCACCTATAGACAAATCAGGCCATCTAGCAGAAGCAGGAAAGAATGGATGTAAAATGAAACTCACCTATAGACAAATCAGACCCTCTAGCAGAAGCAGGAAAGAATAGATGTAAAATGAAACTCACCTATAGACAAATCAGGCCATCTAGCAGAAGCATGAAAGAATGGATTTAAAATGAAACTCACCTATAAGCAAATCAGGCCCTCTAGCAGAAGCAGGAAATAATGGATGTAAAATGAAACTCACCTATAGACAAATCAGGCCCTCTAGCAGAAGCAGGAAATAATGGATGTAAAATGAAACTCACCTATAGACAAATCAGGCCATCTAGCAGAAGCAGGAAAGAATGGATGTAAAATGAAACTCACCTATAGACAAATCAGACCCTCTAGCAGAAGCAGGAAAGAATAGATGTAAAATGAAACTCACCTATAGACAAATCAGGCCATCTAGCAGAAGCATGAAAGAATGGATGTAAAATGAAACTCACCTATAAGCAAATCAGGCCCTCTAGCAGAAGCAGGAAATAATGGATGTAAAATGAAACTCAGACAAATCAGACCCTCTAGCAGAAGCAGGAAAGAATGGATGTAAAATGAAACTCATCTATAGACAAATCAGGCCATCTAGCAGAAGCATGACAGAGTGGATGTAAAATGAAACTCACCGTGGCATACTGGAACACTCACTATCTTAGTCTGTTTTTTGTTGCTATGACCGAATACTTAAGACTCGGTAATTTGTAATGAAATATATTTATGACAGTTCTGGAGGCTGGGAAGTCCAACAATGAGGAGCTGCATCTGGTGAGGACCTTCTTGCTAGTGGGGACTCTCTCTGGAGAGTTTTGAGATGGGGCAGGCCTCCAAGAAAAACAACCTGGCTTTTGATCACAGACCTGCTCTTCTGATAACTAACCCACACCTTTGATAACTCATTAATTGATTAATTCATGAAGGGATTAATCCATTCACGAGGGCAGAGCCTCATCTAAACACTCTTACATTGGGGACCCAGCCTCAACATGACTTTTGGTAAGGGCAAACCATATTCTAACCATAGCACTTACAAACCATCTGCTTATGTTGAATTAAATTTAGGTGGTTGAATACACACTCAGAGCTGTGACTCTTCGGTTTGATTTATCTCAGAAAGCTCTCAAAGTCCTCATGCTCTACTGAGCCCTCTCAGTATAGGTGGCATTTGCTACATAGCTGGACACTGAAGTTGGCAGCTGAACTTGGCTAGCAACAGGAGAGAGACTGATGGGTTAGAGTCGTTATGAATTAGTACTGTTTTACATTTGTTAGAAAAAAATTGCAAAACTGAACTATTATTATTAATCTTATCATTATTTTGAGAGGGGGTCCTGCTCTATTGCTCAGGCTGGAGTACAGTGGTGCAATCGTAGCTCACTGCAGCCTCAAACGCCATACTGCAGCTCTGACCATACCACGGCTCCGACCACAGCACAGCTCTGACTATACCCCAGCTCTGACTTTACTGTAGATTGGACTATACTGCAGCTGAGACCATATTGCAGCTCCTGCCACAGCACACCTCCGATCGTACCGCAGCTCTGACTGTACGGCAGCTCTCAGCATAGCACAGCTCTGACTATACCGCAACTGTGACCATAGCACAGATCTGGCCATAGCACAGCTCTGACTCTACCGTAGCTCTCACTATGCTGTAGATCTTGCTATCCTGCAGCTCTAATCATACCACAGCTCTGAGCATAGCACAGCTCTCACTGTACTGCAGCTGTGATCATACCGCAACTCTGACCATATCTCAGCTCTTACCATAGTGCAGGTGTGATCGTGCCACAGCTCTGACCCTACTGTAGATCCGACTACACTTCAGCTGTAACCATCCTGCAGCTCTGTGCAGACCCTACATCTGATCTTCCTTCAGCTTTGACCATCCTGCAGCTCTGACCAGACCCCACGCAATGCTGATCTCACTGCACATCTGACTGCTGCAGCTCTAACCATGCCGCAGGAAGTGAAGGAGACGAGAGAGAGAAGTAAGGCTGCAATGCTGTTTGCGTAGCTTGTTGGCACGGCCGCCAGGAATCTTGGATCCAAAGTTAGGAGTGCTGCTGCTGCTTCTCCCAGGGATGGGTCTGCCTCAGTATCCCTGCAGAGTCAGTCCTGGGGTGTTGGGGCAGCCGTGCACATGTGGTCTCTGTGGCCGGTGTTCCGGTGGGTTTCAGAGCAGCGGCTGAAACTGTCAATGAAACCCCCAATGTCTGACATCTCAGAAGGCTTCTCAGGTCTCCCACATGGCAGCTGTTTTTTTTTCTCTTTAAAATAAAAACTTTTTTTCATCCTTCACTAAGAAATAGCATTTCCCTATACACCTGACCTCAGCAATGTACACCGTACCAAATAATTACAAATGGTAAGTGCTTTTGTGAAAAGATAATCAACATGCCAGATAAGGAAAGAAATACAACATTAAAAAAAAAGAGGCCATAATTGTCCATACATTTGGCAAACATACAAAGAAAATGGACAATACTGACAGGTTTCAGGGTATCGGGCAAAAGGATTCTCTGTTAAGGGTGGAAACTGGTAACATCAACTCTAGATGGCCCATTTACACATTATTTGGAGAGATTAAAAAAGTACCCCTCCAATGAACCAGCAATTCAATGTGTAGGAGTGTAGCCTGCAGGTCGCAGGTGCACAAAGACTGTGTAAAGGGAATTGGCTGCAAAAAGGTATTTATTTGCAAACCATTGGGAATGAGTTGGAATCAATTTATAGGTTGATGGTTAAGGGTTATGTACAGTTGTTGGTTGCCAGCAAGAGAAATAGACTCTAGTTGATTGAAGAAATTTAATAGATATCGGGCAGGTCAGATAAAGGATGAGAAGATTAGGGAATTATAAGCAGAACCCCATGAAGGCTGGTGGATAAGAAGTCCATGTGTATACCTGCCATGCCCCAGTTATACACAGCCTGCTTAGGACACAGCTTTGTTGAATTACCTGTAGACCCCAGACTCTGTTGAAGCATTCTTGCTTCCATCATGAATAACTACTGAACTTTTTCGTTTTCTTACATCCTTTCCACAGAATTGAAGGTCCCTGATAAGACATCTTTGAGGTCAGGCATAAATCATCACTTCACATCTTCACGGCAATGCAACGAACACAAGTATCTGTCTCCTTGGGTCTGTCTAACAAGGAGCAAAGCCTGGCCTCCCACCAGCATCCAGGCAATAGTGGATTCCCTCTCCACAGATGTCAAAAAAGAAACAGATGCTCCCGCAGGTGAAATGAGCTCTGGTCCACAATGCAACACAGGCTGTGCAGAAAATCAAAGAGGAACCAACCCAGAAGTATCCCCCAGGACAAATCATTAAGGGGGAAAAGGCAAGTGGTACAACCCTTTATTTTATGATTCTACTAGGAAAAAAAATAGTGGTGTTCCTTAAAATATTGAGATAACTGGCAGGTAGAATGAACCAAAAACTATTAACAGGGGTTCCCAGGAGAATGGAGGACAGTTGAAACAGGGTGTGAGGTGGAGAGGCATAATTCGTTCTAGTGATCCTGTCATTCCAGCCTTTCCAATGATACTATATTGGTGAATGCATTGCCCAGATAACATTTAAAAAGGTTTTAAGTGGCTGGGCATGGTAGCTTATGCCTGTAATCCCAGCATTTTGGGCGGCCGAGGCAGGCGGCTCACCTGAGGTCAGGAGTTCAAGACCAGCCTGGCCAACATAGAGAAACCCTGTCTCTACTAAAAATACAAAAATTAGCTGAGCCTGGTGGTGGGCAACTGTAGTCCCAGCTACTCGGGAGGCTGAGGCAGGAGAATCCCTTGAACCCGGGAGGCGGAGGTTGCAGTGAGCTGAGATCTCGCCACTGCACTCCAGCCTTGGAGACAGAGTGAGACTCTGTCTTAAAATAAATAAATAAATAAATGCAATCTGTCTTAAAATAAATAAATAAGTTTAAAACATGTTTAACAAGCATGAATACGTATATATGGTCATGTGAGAGTGAGTATACAAGCAGATAATGGTCTGGCCATCTACATAGATAAAACTCTGACCCACAACCTGCCAAGAAAACCAACCCCTTATTCACTGTAACCAGCGCAGGAAGTCACCTGCTGTGTACAAGTCAGACATGCAGGATGTCAGATTACTATCTCCAGCAAACAGTCCAGGAAGGCAAACAATATCTTCAGGCACCATGGGCCCTAAACAAGATTTGATTCATAACCACCAGATTTCCTAATGTTTGCCCCTGATTTAAAATTAGATGGCTGGCCGTGGTGGCTCACACCTGTAATCCCAGCACTTTGGGAGGCCGAGGCGGGCAGATCACGAGGTTAGGAGATTAAGACCATCCTGGCTAACATGGTGAAACCCCATCTCCACTAAAAATACAAAAAAAGTAAACTGGCATGGTGGCAGGTGCCTGTAGTCCCAGCTACTTTGGAGGCTGAGGCAGGAGAATGGCATGAACCCGGGAGGCGAAGCTTGCAGCGAGCAGAGATCATGCCACTGCACTCCAGCCTGGGTGACAGAGTGAGACTCTGTCTCAAAAAAAAAAAAAAAAAAATTAGAAAGCTGAAGAGACACCATCCTAACCAATCCCAGGGGTGCCCCACTTCTCATGAGCCTCCTACAGCTTTAGAATGTGGACAGCCTCTAATTAGGGCATGCCTGCAGTCTTCCTGATTCTCCTATCTGGGGTTCCTGCTTTTACATTTTTGCTAAATGCAAGGGACGGTGGCTGCCTCCCTTGGTATAGCAAGCCCTGGATAAATTGTTTCTTCTTGCTCGCCGTTGGGTGAGCTTCTATTATTTCCATAGTGACCAGTCATCATCACCTTGTCATCAGCAGCATGTCAATGTAGCATGGAAAGTGGGGCTGGTGGATGGAGATGTCTTTTGCAGAGCCAGGGATTCCACGTGGAGCATTTACATTGGGACATTCACTGTTGAGGGTGCTTCCCCTCTCCCCTGCAGACCACCCCCACCAAGGGTCAACCCAAGACCCCCAAGCTCACTTTCTTTCCTCCAGGTCTTCACTCTGATGTCAAGTCGTTTCATCTCTCTGAGTTCCTCTTTATTTGCTAGAAAGGGATCCTGCCCTCCCTTTCCTATGACTCTTAGGTTTGTTCTGTGATAAGGTGATTCAAGGGGTAGACACTGCTTCATAAGCTGACCCACAGTGACTGCTGGAAATGAGAGAGGATGGCTGGGCTCAGTGCTTCATGCCTGTAGTCCCAGCACCTTGGAAGGCCATGGTGGGAGCATTGCTTAAAGCTGGGAGGATCGTTGGAAGCCTGGGCAACATGGCAAGACACTCATCTCTACAAAAATAAAAATAAATTATCCAGGTGTGGTGGTGTGTGCTTGTAGTCCCAGCTACTCTGATGGCTGAAGTAGGAGAATCCCTTGAGCCTAGGTGTTTGAGGCTGCAGTGAGCTAGGATTGCATCACCTCACTCTAGCCTGGACAACACAGTGAGACCCCACCTTCAAAAAAAGAAATTAAAAAAAGAGCTCACCCTTCATTTCCACACCATTGATGTTGGCAGTTGTGATGCTAGAAGTGAAATTGGTCCTGTTCTCTCTTTGCTTTTTGTAAATAATTTCATTTAGACTTGAGAGGGTCTCCTTCTAGCTCCTAGTTTCTTTGTGTATCTGTGTGTGTGTGTCAGAGAGAGAGAGCAAGACAGAGAGAGAGACAAGGATATTTTTCTCTTTTGGTGTTCAGTGGATGGGCGGCCAGGAAGGAGTGTTTGCTGGTTTTCTGGGGAGAGTCAAATAAAAACAAATGTGGATTTAGATAAGAAAGAGATTTGAAAAGACAATTACAGGCTGGGTGTGGTGGCTCATGCCTGGAATCCCAGCACTTTGGGAGGCTGCGGTGGATCACTTGAGGTCAGGAGTTCAAGACCATCCTGGCCAACATGGTGAAACCTTGTCTCTACTTAAAAAAAAAAAAAAGAAAAGAAATAGCCGGGCATGGTAGCACACAGCTAAAATCCCAGCTACTCCAAAGGCTGAGGCTGGAGAATCACTTGAACCTGGGAGGTGAAGTTTGCAGTGAGCCGGGGTCATGCCACTGCACTCTAGCCTGGGCAACAGAGCGAGACCCTGCCTCAAAAACAAAAAAACAAAAAAACGATAAAAGAAAAGACAATTGCAGTAGGGAGATTGCTTGTCTGTAAGATTTGTAAGCATCTCAAAGACTCAGGCAGAAACAAATTTCATTTATAGGGAGAGGCATGTCAGAATAATTGATCAGGAAATACTTTCCCTTGTCGTTTGTTGATTTTTCAGGAGGGGCTGTCCCACGTTCCAACGTACGCGAGGGTATTCAGAGGAGCTGGGGGTGTGTAGGGGAGGAGAAAACTTCAAGTTTGGTCCACAAGCACTTTATTCCTATTGATTGTGGGGATGAACAGGTCAGCTAGACATTTACGAAGGAAAGAAGGAATTTGGAGGCCAGGCACTGTGGCTCACACTTACAATCCCAGCACTTTGGGAGGCCAATGCGGGCGGATCACCTGAGGTCAGGAGTTCAAGACCAGCCTGGCCAATATGGTGAAACCCAGTCTCTATTAAAACTACAATGTTAGCTCGGCCTGGTGGAGCATGCCTGTAATCCCAGCTACTCAGGAGGCTGAGACAGAGTTGCTTGAACCCTGGAGGCAGAGGTTGCAGTGAACCAAGATCACGCTATTGCATTCCGGCCTGGGCAACAAGAGCATAACTCCGTCTCAAAAAAATGAAAAATAAATAAAAATTTAAGGAGAAAATAAAAAGAAAGGATTTGGAGAGTCTGGTCTGGCCTTGCTCTGGAGATCAAGAGGAAGGCAGCCATGCATCTTTCCTAAGTCATGAGAGAAAGGCGGGAGTTTACAGCAAGTCACTTCTCATAACACAAAAAGGTAAGGGGGGTTCAGACTATCCTGGCTAACACAGGGAAACCCCATCTATACAACAAAATACAACAACAACAACAAATTAGTCAGATGTGGTGGTGCGTGCCTGTAGTCTCAGCTACTTGAGAGGCTGAGGCAGGAGAATGGCGTGAACCCAGGAGGCAGAGGTTTCTTCCTTCCTTCCCTCCTTCCCTCCCTTCCTTCCCTCCCTCCCTCCCCTCCCTTCCTTCCCTCCCTCCCCTCCCTCCCTTCCTTCCCTCCCTTCCCTCCCTCCCTCCCCTCCCTCCCCTCCCTTCCCTTCCTTTCTTCCCTCCCTTCCTTCCCTTCCCTCCCTCCCTTCCTTCCCTCCCTCCCTCCCTTCCTTCCCTCCCTCCCTTCCCTCCCTCCCTCCCTTCCCTCCCTTCCTCCCCTCCCTCCCTCCCCTCCCTTCCTTCCCTCCCTCCCCTCCCTCCCTTCCCTTCCCTCCCTTCCTTCCCTCCCTTCCTTCCCTCCATCCCCTCCCTTCCTTCCCTCCCTCCCCTCCCTCCCTTCCCTCCCTTCCCTTCCTTTCTTCCCTCCCTCCCTCCCTTCCTTCCCTCCCTCCCTTCCCTCCCTCCCTCCCTTCCTTCCCTCCCTCCCTTCCCTCCCTTCCCTCCCTTCCTTCCCTCCCTTCCCTCCCTTCCTTCCCTTCCTTTCTTCCCTCCCTTCCCTGCCCTCCCTTCCTTCCCTCCCTCCCTCCCTTCCCTCCCTTCCTTCCTTCCCTTCCTTCCTTCCCTTCCTTCCTTCCCTTCCCTCCCTTCCTTCCCTCCCCTCCCTTCCCTCCCTCCCTTCCCTTCCTTCCCTTCCTTTCTTCCCTCCCTTCCTTCCCTCCCTCCCTTCCCTTCCCTCCCTCCCTTCCCTCCCTTCCCTTCCTTTCTTCCCTCCCTTCCTTCCCTTCCTTCCCTCCTTCCCTTCCTTCCCTCCTTCCCTTCCTTCCCTTCCTTCCTTCCCTTCCTTCCCTCCCCTCCCTCCCTCCCCTTCCTTCCCTCCCCTCCCTTCCCTCCCTCCCTCCCCTTCCTTCCCTCCCCTCCCTTCCCTCCCTCCCTTCCCTTCCCTCCCTTCCTTCCCTCCCTCCCTTCCCTTCCTTTCTTCCCTCCCTTCCCTTCCTTTCTTCCCTCCCTTCCCTTCCTTTCTTCCCTCCCTTCCCTTCCTTTCTTCCCTCCCTTCCCTTCCTTCCCTCCTTCCCTTCCTTCCCTCCCTTCCTTCCCTCCCTTCCTTCCCTTCCTTCCCTCCCTTCCTTCCCTCCCCTCCCTTCCCTCCCTTCCTTCCCTCCCTCCCCTTCCTTCCCTCCCTCCCCTTCCTTCCCTCCCTTCCTTCCCTTCCTTCCCTGCCCTCCCTTCCTTCCCTCCCTCCCTTCCCTCCCTCCCTCCCTTCCCTCCCTTCCTTCCCTCCCTCCCTTCCCTCCCTTCCTTCCCTCCCTTCCTTCCCTCCCTTCCCTTCCTTTCCTTTCTTCCCTCCCTTCCCTTCCTTCCCTCCCTCCCTTCCCTCCCTCCCTTCCCTCCCTTCCTTCCCTCCCCTCCCTTCCCTCCCTTCCCTTCCTTTCTTCCCTCCCTTCCCTTCCTTTCTTCCCTCCCTTCCTTCCCTCCCTTCCCTTCTTCCCTCCCTTCCTTCCCTTCCTTCCCTGCCCTCCCTTCCTTCCCTCCCTTCCTTCCCTCCCTTCCTTCCCTCCCTCCCTTCCTTCCCTCCCTCCCTTCCCTCCCTCCCTTCCTTCCCTCCCTTCCTTCCCTCCCTTCCCTTCCTTTCTTCCCTTCCTTTCTTCCCTCCCTTCCTTCCCTGCCCTCCCTCCCTTCCCTCCCTTCCTTCCCTCCCTTCCTTCCCTCCCTTCCCTCCCTCCTTTCCTTCCCTCCCTTCCTTCCCTCCCTCCCTTCCTTCCCTCCCTTCCTTCCCTCCCTTCCCTTCCTTTCTTCCCTCCCTTCCTTCCCTTCCTTCCCTGCCCTCCCTTCCTTCCCTCCCTCCCTTCCCTCCCTCCCTTCCTTCCCTCCCTCCCTCCCCTTCCCTTCCTTCCTTCCCTTCCCTCCCTCCCCTCCCTCCCTTCCCTCCCTCCCCTCCCTTCCTTCCCTCCCTCCCTTCCCTCCCTCCCTTCCCTCCCTTCCCTCCCTCCCTTCCCTCCCTCCCTTCCCTCCCTTCCTTCCCTCCCTTCCCTTCCTTTCCTTTCTTCCCTCCCTTCCCTCCCTCCCTTCCCTCCCTTCCCTCCCTTCCTTCCCTCCCTTCCCTCCCTTCCTTCCCTCCCTCCCTTCCTTCCTTCCCTCCCTTCCCTCCCTCCCTTCCCTCCCTTCCCTTCCTTTCTTCCCTCCCTTCCCTTCCTTTCTTCCCTCCCTTCCTTCCCTTCCTTCCCTCCCTTCCTTCCCTCCCTTCCCTTCTTCCCTCCCTTCCTTCCCTGCCCTCCCTTCCTTCCCTCCCTTCCTTCCCTCCCTTCCTTCCCTCCCTTCCCTCCCTCCCTTCCTTCCCTCCCTTCCTTCCCTCCCTTCCTTCCCTCCCTCCTTTCCTTCCCTCCCTTCCTTCCCTCCCTTCCTTCCCTCCCTCCCTTCCCTCCCTTCCTTCCCTCCCTTCCTTCCCTCCCTTCCCTTCCTTTCTTCCCTCCCTTCCCTTCCTTTCTTCCCTCCCTTCCTTCCCTTCCTTCCCTGCCCTCCCTCCCTTCCCTCCCTCCCTTCCCTCCCTCCCTTCCTTCCCTCCCTCCCTCCCCTTCCTTCCTTCCCTTCCCTCCCTCCCCTCCCTTCCCTCCCTCCCCTCCCTTCCTTCCCTCCCTCCCTTCCCTCCCTTCCTTCCCTCCCTCCCTTCCCTCCCTTCCTTCCCTCCCTTCCCTTCCTTTCCTTTCTTCCCTCCCTTCCCTCCCTCCCTTCCCTCCCTTCCCTCCCTTCCTTCCCTCCCTTCCCTCCCTCCCTTCCTTCCCTCCCTCCCTTCCTTCCTTCCCTCCCTTCCCTCCCTCCCTTCCCTCCCCTCCCTTCCCTCCCTTCCCTTCCTTTCTTCCCTCCCTTCCCTTCCTTTCTTCCCTCCCTTCCTTCCCTTCCTTCCCTCCCTTCCTTCCCTCCCTTCCCTTCTTCCCTCCCTTCCCTTCTTCCCTCCCTTCCTTCCCTTCCTTCCCTGCCCTCCCTTCCTTCCCTCCCTTCCTTCCCTCCCTTCCTTCCCTCCCTCCCTTCCCTCCCTCCTTTCCTTCCCTCCCTTCCTTCCCTCCCTTCCTTCCCTCCCTCCCTTCCTTCCCTCCCTTCCTTCCCTCCCTTCCTTCCCTCCCTTCCCTTCCTTTCTTCCCTTCCTTTCTTCCCTCCCTTCCTTCCCTGCCCTCCCTCCCTTCCCTCCCTTCCTTCCCTCCCTTCCTTCCCTCCCTCCCTTCCCTCCCTCCTTTCCTTCCCTCCCTTCCTTCCCTCCCTCCCTTCTCTCCCTTCCTTCCCTCCCTTCCCTTCCTTTCTTCCCTCCCTTCCTTCCCTTCCTTCCCTGCCCTCCCTTCCTTCCCTCCCTCCCTCCCTTCCTTCCCTCCCTCCCTCCCCTTCCCTTCCTTCCTTCCCTGCCTTCCCTCCCTCCCTTCCTTCCCTCCCTCCCTTCCCTCCCTCCCTTCCCTCCCTTCCTTCCCTTCCTTCCCTCCCTTCCTTCCCTCCCTTCCTTCCCTTCCTTTCTTCCCTCCCTTCCTTCCCTTCCTTCCCTGCCCTCCCTTCCTTCCCTCCCTTCCTTCCCTTCCTTTCTTCCCTCCCTTCCTTCCCTTCCTTCCCTGCCCTCCCTTCCTTCCCTCCCTCCCTTCCCTCCCTTCCTTCCCTTCCTTCCCTCCCTCTCTTCCCTTCCTTCCTTCCCTCCCTTCCTTCCCTCCCTCCCCTCCCTTCTTCCTTCCTTCCCCTTCTCCTTTCTTCCTCCCTTCCTTCCTTCCTTTCCTCCTTCTTTCCTTCCCTCCTTCCTTCCCGTTCTCCTTCCTTCCTCCCTCCCTCCTTTCCTTCCTTCCTTCCTTCTCTCCTCTCTCTCTTTCCCTCTCTCTCTCTTTGATGGACTCTCACTCTGTCACCCAGCCTGGAGTGAAGTGGCACATTCTTCGCTCACTGCAACGTCCGCCTCCCAGGTTCAAGTGATTCTTCTGCTTCAGCCTCCTGAGTAGCTGGGACTACAAGTGTGCACCACCACGCCCGGCTAATTTCTGTATTTTTAGTAGAGATGGGGTTTCACCATGTTGGCCTGGCTGGTCTTGAACTCCTGACCTCAGGCGATCTGCCCACGTCCGCCGCCCACAATGGTGGGATTACAGGCATGAGCTACCCCACCTGGCCCAGGCAGGGGGATTTCTTACCCTTCACTGTTTTCTAGAAACACAGTGCTCAGAAAACGTTCAATCGTGTCTGGGACAAGATACTTAGGTCATTTGAGGGTCTTTGAAATGAAAGAATAAAAAATTACGTATACACATTTAGACACGAAAGTGAATTTTCGTTTAGAATAAAATCACAGCAAACTGCAAAATCTGGAAAAGCTGATGGGCAGCCTCCAAAATCACAGGATTTACAGAACTAACATTGTTATGCGTTCACCGTCAGACCCAATCCTGTTTCCCCTACAACTTCTAGCCGGAAGTTCTTTGATCAGCGATTTTTGTCTCATCCATACAGGCACGGGAAAGGTATTTCATTCTTTCCTGTAGTACAGCTGACTGTGATTTATTTTTCAGACTTTAGAAAAGTATCTTTGAGCCGGGCGCGGTGGCTCACGCCTGTAATCCCAGCACTTTGGGAGGCCGAGGCAGGCGGATCACAAGGTGAGGAGATCGAGACCATCCTGGTTAACATAGTGAAACCCCATATCTACAATAAAATACAAAAAAAATAGCCAGGCGTGGTGGCAGACACCTGTAATCCCAGCTACACGGGAGGCTGAGGGAGGAGAATCGCTTGAACCCAGGAGGTGGAGGTTGCAGTGAGCCGAGATCGCACCACTGCACTCCAGCCTGGGCAACAGAGCAAGACTCTGTCTCAAAAAAAAAAAAAAAAAATTGAGCATTGTAATTTCTTATTTATTTTGAGACGGAGTCTTGCTGTTTTGCCCAGGCTGGAGTATAGTGGTGCAATCTCGGCTTACTGCAACCCCCGCCTCGCGGGTGCAAGTGATTCTCCTGCCTCAGCCTCCCGAGTAGCTGGGACTACAGGCCCCTGCCAGCACATCCGGCTAATTTTTTTTTTTTGTATTTTTACTAGCGATGGGGTTTTTCTGTGTTGGTCAGGCTGGTCTTGAACTCCTGACCTCAGGTGATCCAGCCATCTCAGCCTCCCAAAGTGCTGGGGTTACAGGTGTGGGTCCCTGCGCCCAGCCAATTTGCTTTTTGTTTGTTTGTTTTTGTTTTTTTGAGATGGAGTCTTGCTCTGTCACCAGGCTGGAGTGCACTGGTGCGATCTTGGCTCGCTGCAACCTCCACCCTCCCGGGTTCACGCCATTCTCCTGACTCAGCCTCCCAAGTAGCTGGGAGTACAGGCACCTGCCAGCACATCCGGCTAATTTTTTTTTTGTATTTTTAGTAGAGAAGGTGTTTTTCCATGTTGATTCAGCCTGGTCTTGAACTCCTGACCTCAGGTGATCTACCCGCCTCAGCCTCGGGTTCACACCATTCTCCTGACTCAGCCTCCCAAGTAGCTGGGAGTACAGGCACCTGCCAGCACATCCGGCTAATTTTTTTTTGTATTTTTAGTAGAGAAGGGGTTTTTCCATGTTGGTTCAGCCTGGTCTTGAACTCCTGACCTCAGGTGATCTACCCGCCTCAGCCTCCCACAGTGCTAGGATTACAGGCATGAGCTACTGCACCCAGCCAGTTTCTTATTGAGCTCATTAATTTTCTCTTCTACAAAAATTGGAAGATTTCTTGACATTGCAGTTTCTTCTCTCTTCTCACATGATCATTTATCTCAATCTCATTTGAACTGACAACATTCATTAGCTCGTTGGTTCTCAGTGTTCTCAGAGTAGCAGTATTTCAAACATTGTATGCTACCTACGTTGATGTTGTACTTTTTCCTAAATCGCTAAAAATTAGAAGGGTTTTTGCAATGAGATAATATGAGTGACTTTTTTTTTTTTTTTTTTTTTTTTTTTGAGATGGAGTCTCACTCTGCCATTCAGGCTGGAGTGCAGTGGTGCGATCTCGGCTCACTGCAACCTCTGTCTCCCGGGTTCAAGCAATTCTCCTGCCTCAGCCTCCCGAGTAGCTGGTACTACAGGTGCTTACCACCACGCCCAGCTAATTTTTGTATTTTTAGTAGAGATGGGCTTTCACCATGTTGGCCAGGATGGTCTCAATCTCTTGACCTCGTGATCCACCCACCTTGGCCTCCCAAAGTGCTGGGATTACAGGTGTGAGCCACGGTGCCCAGCCTCTTTTTCTTCTTTTTGTTCTTTTGAGGCTGCGAATGGATTGGATAAGGCCATCCCATGTTGGAGAAAATGATCTCCCTTTCTCAGGCTACCAATTCAATTTCTAACATCACTGGGAAGCACCCTCACAGATACCCCAGAGTGACATTCAATCAGACATCTAAACACCCCATGATCCAGTCAAGTTAACACATAATATTAATTGTTCCAACCTCATTCTAGATATAAGGGCCCTAAATGCAATGACAGCTGTTCTAAGAGACAGAAGAGGAGACGCAGACACAGAGGAGAAGGCCACGTGTAGACAGAGGCAGAGACTGCAGTGATGCGGCCACAAGCCCAGGGATGCCTAGAGCCCCCAGGAGCTGGGAGAGGCAGGAAGGATCCTCCCCTAGAGCCTCCAGAAGGAACTGGATACAATTGGAATGGGTTATATGGTGATCCCCAAAATATATGTTTATTTCCTTTTCCCCAGAACCTATAAATGCAATCTTACTTGGAAACAGGATCTCTGCAAATGTAATTAGTGAAGGATCTTGAAATAAAATTGTCCTAGATTAGGGGGTCCTAAATGCAATGACAGGTGTCCTTCTAAACACAGAAAGGGAGACCCAGACAGAGGAGAAGGCCACATGGAGACAGAGACTGGAGTGGTGTAGCCACGAGCCCAGGAATGCTGGGAGCCCCTGGGAGCTGGGAGAGGCAGGAAGGATCCTCCCCTAGAGCCTCCAGAAGGAACTGGATATAATTGTAATGGGTTATATAGCAAGCCCCAAAATATGTATGTTTATGTCCTGTTCCCCAGAACCTGTAAATGGAATGTTATCTGGAAATAATAGGGTCTCTGCAAATGTAATTAGTTTAGGATGTGAAAATAAAATTGTCCAAAGATGAGGGGGCCCCCTAAATCCAATGACAGGTGTCCTTCTAAGACACAAAACAGGAGACCCAGACACAGAGGAGAAGGCCATGTGGAGGCAGAGACAGAGTTTGGTGTGATGTGGCCACAAGCCCAGGGATGCTGGGAGCCCCTGGGAGCTGGGAGAGGCAGGAAGGATCCTCCCCTAGAGACTCCAGAGGGAGCTCAGCCCTAACATACCTTCATCTCAGACTCCTGGTATCCAGGATTATGTGAGCATACATTTCCATTTTAAGCCTTGAAGGTTGTGAAATCTGCCACGGCTGCCATGAAGGTTGTGATATTGGTCACGGCTGCCATGAAGGTTGTGATATTGGTCACGGCTGCCTTGAAGGTTATGAAATTGGTCACGGCTGCCTTGAAGGTTGTGAAATTGGTCACGGCTGCCTTGAAGGTTGTGAAATTGGTCACGGCTGCCTTGAAGGTTGTGAAATTGGTCACGGCTGCCTTGAAGGTTGTGAAATTGGTCACGGCTGCCTTGAAGGTTGTGAAATTGGTCACGGCTGCCTTGAAGGTTGTGAAATTGGTCACGGCTGCCTTGAAGGTTGTGAAATTTGCCACGGCTGACTTGAAGGTTGTGAAATTGGTCACGGCTACCTTGAAGGTTGTGAAATTGGTCACGGCTGCCACTGCAAACTTTCGTATGGATAGAGGACCCCCTTTCTGACTCATCTGCACATTCTGGTCTGGAATTTGGGATGGCAGTGAACCAGCTGCCCAGTGTGTACTGATCTCTCTCCTTGTCTGTGTGTCTAGGAATGGAACAGCCATACAGCCAAGAAACCCACAACAAGCAGTGTTCTTGAATGTCCCAAACTGCAGGCAACTTTTCTGCTCTGGCCCATGGGCATCTATCTCCTGGGAAGCTTGTGGTACAGGAAATCCAGCTTACAGCTTCCATCCGGGTAGAGCTGACCTTCCAAAGAGTGGAAGCTGTCTCAGTTCCTCGCCTGGTGGGGGGCAGATATCTGAAGGCATGGATGCTAGAGAGATTTCTCCTTGGCTAAGGTCCAACGTTATTTTCTGGGTACTTCCTTGCTCGTGATATTATTTTGTGAGCTCTCTAAATGCTTTGGAGTGTTGAGCTTTACTCTGTTGTGTGTTGTGTATTAAGAGAAGCAATTAGATCCCGTCTCTACAAAAGAAGAAAAAATAGTGAGGTATGGCAGTGTGTGCACCTGTGGTCTCAGCTACTCTGGAGGCTGAGGTAGGAGGATCGCTTGAACCTAGGAGGCCGAGGCTGCAGTGAGCTAGGATTGCACCATTGCACTCCAGCCTGGGTGACAGAGCAAGACTAATCTCTTTAAAAAAAAATGTGGTTCGGCGCAGTGGCTCATACCTGTAATCCCAGCACTTTGGGAGGCCAAGGCGGGCAGATCATGAGGTCAGGAGATCAAGACAACCCTGGGCAACATGGTGAAACCCCGTCTCTAATAAAATACAAAATATTAGCCGCGCATGGTGGTGTGCACCTGTAGTCCCTGCTACCACGCCCACCTGAGGCACGAGAATCGCTTGAGTCCTGGAGGCAGAGGTTGCAGTGAGCAGAGATTGTGCCACTGCACTCCAGCTTGGGCTACAGGGTGAGACTCTGTCTCAAAAAAAAATTTGCAGGTCTGCAATCCCAGCACTGTGGGAGGCTGAGGGGGGCAGATCACTTGAGCCCAGGAGTTTGAGACCAGCATAGGCACCATAGCAATACCCCATCCCTACAAAAATAAATAAATAGCTGGGCATGGTGGTGCACAGCTGTAGCCTCAGCTACTTGGGAGGCTGAGGTGGGAGGATTGCTTGAGGCTAGGAGGTTGAGGTTGCAGTGAGCTATGATTGCACCACTGCACTCCAGCCTGAGTGACAGAGCAAGACCCATCTCTTAAAAAAAAAATGCAGCTGGGCGCGGCGGCTCATGCCTATAATCCCAGCACTTTGGGAGGCTGATGCGAGTGGATCTCCTCAGCTCAGGAGTTCGAGACATGGTGAAACCCCATCTCTACTAAAATACAAAAATTAGCTGGGTGTGGTGGTGCACGCCTGTAGCCTCAGCTACTTGGGAGGCTGAGGTGGGAGGATCGCTTGAGGCTAGGAGATCGAGGCTGCAGTGAGCTATGATTGCACCACTGCACTCTAGCCTGGGTGACAGAGCAAGATCTTGTCTCAAAACAAAAGCAAAACAAAACAAAATGGAAACAAAAACAAAACACATTCATGCTTCCTCCCCCAGGATTGCAACTGTGCTGTCTGGGAGCCGTTTCCTTTTTCCTCCCTTTTCCTTCACACCTCATTGAAACTGGCAATTGTGCTTCCTACTCCCCAGGAATTTTTCCATTTCTACCACTCTCTGCCTCTCCACTACCCCCTGTTGCAAGCTCCTTGGCTGGGACACTCTCAGCGTGGGATACATCAGTCCGTCTCCTCCCTGTTCTGTTGCCTTGGGGATGTGCCACCTTGCACCAACCACCTGGCCTCTCCACGCTGCGCACTCTTCACTCAGAAACTCGAGATGATGGCCGGATGCAGTGGCTCACGCCTGTCATCCCAGCCCTTTGGGAGGCCGAGGTGGGTGGATCACGAGATCAGGAGATCGAGACCATCCTGGCTAACGTGGTGAAACCCCGTCTCTACTAAAAATACAAAAAATTAGCCAGGCGTGGTGGCGGGTGCCTATAGTCCCAGCTACTCGGAAGGCTGAGGCAGGAGAATGGCGTGAACCTGGGAGGCGGAGGTTGCAGTGAGCCAAGATCGTGCCACTGCACTCCAGCCTGGGTGACAGAGTGAGACTCCATCTCAAAAAAATAAAAATAAAATAAACTCGACATGATGATGGCTGTGTGTTCACCTGAGAGGTCCAGACCTCCCCAGATAAACCACGTCATGCAAAAAAAATGCTTTGAGACAATGACAGGCAAGCCCAGGTAGTACAACAGGACACACGGAACCATCCCAGAACACTCATGATTCTCCTGTATGACACCAGGAGCCAGCTGTTTCTCACACGCCCCGGCCACCTTGCAGTCCCAAACCTTTCTTCCTTGGCCAGCTCCATGTCTTCCGTCTGGAATGTCTTCCAGGGGTCAAGTCTCGGGTTCCCTGGGGTCCCCAGTTGGCCTCACGCTGTGGATGCCCTGGGTATTGGCTCTGGATGATGACTTTTGAGCAGCTTTTCTGAGGGCATCTACCACCTGTGGCTGCCTCCCTGGCAGAGGCGGTAACCATGGAAACGGGGAAGCCAGCCGAGGATCATCTGTGATGGGAAAGTGGGAGGGAAAAGGAGGCAGACAAAGGGGGCAGGCATGGGTTCATGAGTCGAAGGGCGTCGGCACCTGAGTGTGGTAGGCCTTTTACAATTCACACCTCCCCAGCGTGTCTACAGGTATCACGTCCCAGCCCCCCAGGAGGTAAGGAGGAGGGTGAGAGCTCCTCACATCTGTGGCTCCATGGAAGAGGACACGTCCCGTGCCTCCACACCACACCCTTGACATTGGCTGTTGTGATGCTCTGGGTATAATCAGTCCCAGCTCCAACTGTTTCCATGGCACTGCAGCCTGGATAACACAGTAAGACCTCATCTCTAAAAATAAGAAGGAGGCCAGGCACGGTGGCTTGAGCCTGTCATCCTAGCACTTTGGGAGGATGAGTTGGGCTGATCACGAGGTCGGGAGATCGAGACCATCCTGCCTAACAAGGTGAAACCCCATCTCTACTAAAATACAAAAAAATTAGCTGGGCGTGGTGGCGTTTGCCTGTAATCCCAGCTATTCAGAAGGCTGAGGCAGGAGAATCGCTTGAACCTAGGAGGCAGAGGTTGCAGTGAGCCGAGATCGCACCACTGCACTCCAGCCTGGGCAACACACTGAGAATCCATCTCAAAAAAAAAAAAAAAACAAGAATGAATACATAATAAGTCAACAAATAAATACCTCCAGGCCGGGCGCGGTGGCTCACGCCTGTCATCCTAGCACTTTGGGAGGCTGAGTTGGGCTGATCACAAGGTCAGGAGATCAAGACCATCCTGGCTAACACGGTGAAACCCTGTCTCTACTAAAATACAAAAAAATTAGCTGGGCGTGGTGGCAGGCACCTGTAGTCCCAGCTACTCAGGAGGCTGAGGCAGGAGAATTGCTTGAACCTGGGAGGCGGAGATTTCAGTGAGCCGAGATTGCACCACTGCACTCCAGCCTGGGCGACAAAGTGAGACTCTGTCTCAAAAAAAGAAGAATGAATACACAATAAGTTAACACATAAATAAATACCTCCAGAGTGACTGTAGCCCAGAGGGCTTCTTTCTGTTTTTTTCTAGCACCATCCTATGTGGGGGTCTCCAAGAGCAATCCTCAGGTGTCATGATACGGCTGCTAGGAGGTCTCCTGGGATGCTACATATAGTTATACTCACACTATGATTTCTTCTTATTTTTTATTCATTTTATTTTATTTATTGTTTTAAGACAGAGTCTTGCTCTGTCACCCAGGCTGGAGTGCAGTGGCGCAATCTCTACTCACTGCAACCTCTGCCTCCTGGGTTCAAGTGATCCTCCTGCCTCAGCCTCCAGAGTAGCTGGGATAACAGCCACGCAGCCACTACATCCGGCTAATTTTTGCATTTTTTTAGTAGAGGTGGGGTTTTTCCATGTTGGCCAGGCTGGTCTTAAACTCCTGACCGCAGGTGATCTGCCTGCCTCGGCCTCCCAAAGTGCTGGGATTACAGGCGTGAGCCACCACGCCCAGCCTATTCATTTATTTGTTATTTGTTTATTTTTATTTTTAGAGATGGGGTCTCAGTCTGTGGCCCAGGCTGCAGTGAAGTGGAATGGAGGAAAAGAATGGGACCCATTTCACCTGGAGTGTCGCATCCACCAATATCAATGCTGCTGAAATGAAGGAGATTCTCTCTCTCTCTCTCTCTAGAGGTGGGGTCTCTGTGGCCCAGGCTGCAGTGCAGTGGGGCCATCACGGCTCACTGTAGGCTTGGCCCCCAGCCTGAAGCAATCCTCCCATCTCAGCCTCCCAAATAGGCCTGACTGCAGATGCTCACCACCACACCTGGCTAAATTTTCTATTTTTATTATTTTATTTTATTTTTTGAGATGGATTCTTGCTCTGTCGCCCAGGCTGCAGTGAAGTGGCATGATCTCGGCTCACTGCAACCTCTGCCTACCGGGTTCAAGCGATGCTCCTGCCTCAGCCTCCCAAGTAGCTGAGACTACAGGTGTGCACCACCACGCCCGGCTAATTTTTGTACTTTTAGTAGAGACGGGGTTTCACGATGTAGGCTAGGATGGTCTGGATCTCTTCATCTCATGATCCACCCTCCTTGGCCTCCCAAAGTGCTGGGACTACAGGCGTGAGCCACTGCGCCCAGCCCCCCTCCCCCACCCTTTTTTAAAAAAGTCTTCTGCAGTGGGCTGAAGTATGTCTCTGCAAAGTTTATGTCCACCAGAACCTCAGAAGGGAAACTTATTTGGAAATAAAGTCTTCGTGGACGTCGTTAAGATGAGGTTGCACTGGAATAGAGTGGGCCCTAAATCCAATGACTGGAGCCCTTGTAAGAAAAAAGAGAACACACAAAGGAGAAGATGGAGACAGAGGTTGGACTGACACATCTATGAACCAAATGTGTTTGTCTGTTTTCATGCTGCTATAAGAAATACCTGAGTACCTGAGACTGAGTAATTTATTAAGGAAAGAGGTTGAATCAACTCACACTTCCACATGGCTGTGACGGTCTCAGGAAACTTACTTACAGTCATGGCAGAAGTCAAAGGGGAAGCAAGCACTTCTTCACAAGCTGGTAGGAGAGAGAGAGAGTGAAGGGGGAATAGCTAAACACTTATAAAATCATGAGATCGGCCGGCACGCAGTGGCCCATGCCTGCAATCCCAGCCCTTTGGGAGGCTGAGGCGGGTGGGTCACCTGAGGTCAGGAGTTTGAGACCAACCTGACTTACATGGAGAAACACCGTCTCTACTAAAAATACAAAGTTAGCCAGGCACAGTGGCTCATGCCTGTAATCCCAGCTACTTGGGAGGCTGAGGCAGGAGAATTGCTTGAACCCGGGAGGTGGAGGTTGCAGTGAGCCAAGATCGTGCCATTGCACTCCAGCCTGGGCAACAATAGTGAAACTCCATCTCAAAAAAAAAAAAAAAAATCATACCTCATGAGCATTCACTCACTATCATGAGAACAGCATGGGGGAAACTGCCTCCCTGATCCAATCGCCTCCCACCAGTTCCCTCCTTGTACACCTGGGGATTTGACATGAGATTTGCGTGGGGCCACAGATGTAAACTATATTGCCAGGCATGCTGAGTTAACCGCTTCCCATACCCACATGCAAAATTTCAAAGCTGTCAGTAACGCCTCACCCATGATCCTCTTCCATCAATCCCACCTCCAGTTATGGCCAGAGAAGACACAAGACCCCAGTTCAAAAAACTGTCTTTTTTGTGGAGCTCTTCTTTCTACTAAGACTTTAGTTGTGTATATCAACTGTGACTTCAATTACGTATAATGGATCTCTCCCAATTTGGGTGAGATTACAATTCCTGATGAGATTTGGGTGGGGACACAGAGCCAACCATATAATTGATATGGGCAGGGGGGCTGGTGAAAGGTGATTGGATGATGGGGGCAGAGTTCTCGTGAATGGTTTTCATGAATGGTTTACCACCATACCCCCCTTGGTACTACAGTAACTGAGTTCTCATGAGATCTGGTTGTTTAAAACTGTGTAACACTTTTTCTGTCTTCTCTCTTCCTCCTGCTCTGGCTAGGTAAGACGCCTGTTCTCACTTTGCCTTCTGCCATGTTTATAAGTTTCCTGATGTCTCCTCTGAGCCTCCAGAAGGAACCAAGCCTACTGATACCTTGATCTCAGCTGTTGGCCTCCAGAAGTTCGAGAGAACAGACGTCTGCTGTTTCAAGCCACGCAGTTGTTGGTATTTTTCTACAACAGCATCTGAATCCTAATGCATGCTCTCTAACTGTGGGATCGATTTTGGGGTGCTGAGATGTGGGCTGTTTCTCCTATGACCTTCCTTGTGTTTTTAGTGCTCTTGGAAGAATGAGAGAATTAAGCATAGAATACCCACAGAGAGGAATCTCTCTTTTTTTTTTCCCTTTGAGACACAGTCTTGCTCTGTCGCCAGGCTGGGAGTTCAGTGGCGCAATCTCGGCTCACTGCAACATCCGTCTCTCAAATTCAAGCAATTCTCCTGTCTCAGCCTCCCAAGTAGCAGGGACTACAGGCGCATGCCACCACAGCCGGCTGATTTTTTTTTTTTTTTTTTAGTAGACACGGGTTTCACCATGTTGTCTAGGATGGTCTCGATCTCCTGACCTTGTGATCTACCCACCTCAGACTCCCAAAGTGCTGGGATTGAGGAATCTTTCAACCCCTTGCTACCTTTCAAATTGCATAGGAACATTGAAAAGGTGACAAAATGTGGAGGCTGAAAGAAAACAAGCAGTGTTCATCATTCCCAAAGTGGCCTGGTTTGAGGAAATTAATTATTTGGCATCTCTGAACAAGTGGTGTTTTGGACTCCTAAACTTAAAGATGAATACGTATTGTTTCCTATCCGTCATTCATCTTCCTTCTCCTCACCCGACCCAGAACTCCAAGACGGCTAATCTCTTCTGCAATATCGTAATGGCCTTGAAGCAATCTAACATCTGTGTTTTTCCTTTCCTCATCTATGAAATTACTTACAAATAACCAAATTAAACAGGATCTTCCACCTGGGCTGGAATGGTAAGAGCGGCAGAGGACAGCATGTTCCCATTTATAATAGCAGGCACGGAAATTCAACCAGACTTTGCTGATCTAAGAGATGCTCTTGGAAGACCCCATTACTTAAATGATCTAGAAAATGTCCTCCCGAGTCAAGGTATGTCTTAAGGAAGAAAAACGTACAAACAAAACCCAGAAAACTGTTTTAAGAGTCTTATTCTGATGAGACTCTATTTGCATTTGCCAAATAGCTGTGATTTTCTGGAATGCAGGACAAGCTGATAAATTAGGCAGGATGAAGACACTTTTTTTCTCAAGGGCAGGAACACAGATAAGAGCACCTAAGTGTAACGCTTTGTTCTGGGACACAGCCCAACTCCAGTCCTTCTGTAGAATATCTGTATTCAGTCAGAGGATATCAAAGATGGATAGAGCCTTGGGAATTATCTAGCACCTTATCCATTTTACAGCTGGGGAAACCAGAGCTGGGAGGGCAACTTCCAAATTGGTAGTGATCCATTGTACACAATTGAAGTCATCATTGGTAGACACAACTGAGGTCCTAGTAGAAAGAACAGCCTCACAAGACAGTGATTTGAACTGGGGTCTTGTGTCTTCTTTGGCCATGACTGGAGGTGGGATTGGTGGAAGTGGGTGATGGGTGAGGCTTTACTGACAGATTTGAAATTTTGCATGTGTGTACGGAAAGGGGTTGACTCAACAGGCCTGGCGATATGGTTTGCATCTGTGTTCCCACCCAAATCTCATGTCAAATTGTAATCTCTAGTGTTGGAGGTAGAGGAGCTGGTGGGAGGTGATGGGATAAAGGGGGCAGAGTTCTCATGAATGGTGTAACGCCATCCCCCTTGCAACTGTATAGTGAGTGAATTCTCATGAGATTGGGTTGTTTAAAACTGTATGGCATCTTCTCTCTCTTCTCTCTTCCTCCTGTTCTGGCCATGTAAGACACCTGCTCCTGGCCAGGCGTGGTGGCTCAAGCCTGTAATCCCAGCACTTTGGGAGGCTAAGGCGGGTGGATCACGATGTCAGGAGCTCGAGACCAGCCTGGCCAACATGGTGAAAACCCTGTCTCTACTAAAAATACAAAAATTAGCCAGACACGGTGGTGGGTGCCTGTAATCCCAGCTACTCGGGAGGCTAAGGCAGGAGAATCGCTTGAACCTGGGAAACAGAGTTTCCAGTGAGCTGAGATTGTGCCATTGCACTCCAGCCTGGTCAATAAGAACAAAACTCTGTCGAAAAAAGAAAAAAGAAGACAGCTGCTCCTACTTTGCCTTCTATCATGATTGTAAGTTTCCTGAGGCCTCCCCAAAAACCGGGCAGAAGTTGCCATGCTTCCTGTACAGCCTGCAGAAACTTTAACAATTAAACCTATTCTATTTATAAATTGCCCAGTCTCAGATATTTCTTTAGAGCAGTGTGAGAATGGAGTGATACACATTATTGTCCAAACCCTGCACATTCTCAAGAAGAACGTTTTTTCAGGAGTGGCCCTTGACTGACTTTGGAAAGCAAAGCTCTTGGAATGTTCTGATTTGTAGCACCTTGAGCCACTCTGTACCAGTTTGGCCAGATTGTTTATGCTACCAGTGAGATTTAGGATAAGGAACTGCTTCCCTCCAGACTCTGGCACATCTGTAACGGAGCTCAGAGATGTAGGTGCTGTAGGTTTGAATAAGAGACCCTCAAAAAAAATCCCTGGGCCGGGTGCAGTGGCTCATGCCTGTAACCCCAGCACTTTGGGAGGCTGAGGCAGGTGGATCACTGGGCCAAGAGATCGAGACCATCCTGGCCAACGTGGTGAAACCCCATCTCTACTAAAAATACAAAAAAAAAAAAAAAGCCGGGTGTGGTGGTGCCCACCTGTAATCCTAGCTACTCGGTAGGCATGAACCGGGGAGGTGGAGGTTGCAGTAAGCTGAGATCGTGCCACTGCACTCCAGCCTGGCGACAGAGCAAGACTCTGTCTCAAAACAAAAACAAAAAAAAAAGAACAAAAACTGAAAAACAACAACAACAAAAAATCCCTGGACTCCAAGGATCATGGGAGCTTCCTTGGTTGGCAATGCTTCATGTCTGCTGTCACATATTATGGCTGGTGGAATTAAGAACATCTAGTATGATTCCACTGGAGGAAGACTTTTGAAAGCTTGTGAGTGCTTTCCTCTGTCCATCATGCCATGAACCTTCTTTTCTCTTTGATGGGTTTTCCTGTATCCTTTGACTGTAATGAGCCATAACCACAAGTCTAACAGCTTCTAGGTCTTAGAAGGCCTTCAAGTGGATCACGAAACCAGTGGGATTTTGAGTCATCCGCAGTGGGCTTGGAAAATCAGTCAAGAGTGTGGAGGAGGGGTAAGGAAAGTATATTTTCTGCTCCTGGAAGATGCACGGCTGGGATTCTTGAAGGCGTAAGGAGAGAGAGAGTTGGCTGGAAATCACCGTTCCTCCAAGAAACAGGTAGACATAACTCATAGCTTTGAAGATATTGGGAGTTCAGCCTGTTTTAACATATGCCACACCATTGAACTGTTATGAAATCCTCTATGTTTTTTTGGATGAGAAAATAAAATTGAGGTAGTTTTCAGTGGATTTTCCAAAGACAGACAAGATACAATAGCAGCTTTCTTTATCTTTCTTTTTCTTTTCTCCTTCTTTCCTTTCTTTTCTCCTCCTCCTTTCTTTTTCTCCTTCCTTCCTCTCCTTCCCTACTCCTCCTTCTTCTTCTTCCTCTCTTCCTTCCTTTTCTCTTTTTCTTTCTTTCTTTCTCTCTCTCCTTCCTTTCTCTCCTCTCTCCCTCTTTCTTCCTTTTCTTCCTCCATTCCTTCCTTCCTTCCTTCTTTTCCTTCCTTTCTTTCTTCCTTTCTTTTTTCTTTTTCTGTCTCTCTCTTTCCCCTCCCTCCCTCCTTCCTTCCCCTTTTTTCCTTTTTTCTTCCTTCCATCCCCTCTCTCTCTCTTTTTCTTGTTTCTTTTTCATTTCAACAGTCAACAAACATTTGTTGAGTCCTTACCATGAGCTGAGTATTACCCTATGTGCTTGGAACACAGGAAACAAAGAGGTCTGTATTCTCCTGAAGGTTACATTTTGGTGGTGAGAGAGGAATAATAAACCTAGCTGATAACTATATAATATATAGTGTGCTAAAAATGTAATAAGGGGAAAATATAGGGAAGAATAAAGAGAACTGGGAATAAGAGAATAATAATTCAATAATGATGCTCATGATACTACTAATAAAATATTGGGTGGTCATGGTGGTGATATATCAACTTCCTAAAGCTATCATAATAAATCATTACAAACTGGGGGGCTTAAGACAACAGAAATATACCCTCTCTCAATACTGGAGATCAGAAATATGAGATCAAGGTGTCACAGGGCCACACTCCCTCTGGAGGCTCTAGGGGAGGATCCTTCCTGCCTCTCCCAGCTCCTGGGAGCTCCAGGCATCCCTGGCCTTGTGGTTGCGTCACTCCAGTCTCTGCCTCCATCTCCATGTGGGCTTTTCCTCTGTGTCTGCGTCTCTTCTTCTGTCTCTTAGGACACTGTCATTGGACTCAGAGTCCACCCTTCTCCACGATGATGTCATCTTGAGATTCTTAACTTAATTGCATCTACAAAGACCCCTTTATAAAATAAGGTCCCATCCAAAGATTCTGGGGATCAAAATGTGGACATATTTTTCTGGAGACCACTGTTCAATTCACTACAGTTGTATTCATTTCATTCTGGAGGCTCTAGGGGAGGATCTTTTCTGCCTCTCTCAGCTCCATGTGGCTCCAGTCATCCCTGGGTTTGTGGCCACATCACTCCAGTCTCTGCCTCCATCTCCACGTGGCCTTCTCCTCTGTGTCTGTGTCTCCTTTTCTGTCTCTGAGGACATGTCATTGGACTTAGAGTCTACCCTTCTCCACAATGATCTCATCTTGAGATTCTTAACTTGATTGCATCTACAAAGACCCCTTTTTAAAACAAGGTCTCATCCATAGATTCTGGGGATCAAGATGTGGATATATCTTTCTGGGGACCACTGTTCAATTCACTACAGTTGTATTCATTTCATTCTGGAGGCTCTAGGGGAGGATCCTTCCTGCCTCTCTCAGCTCCTTGTGGCTCCAGGCATCCTTGGACTTGCAGCCATATCACTCCAGTGTCTGCCTTCACATCCATGTGGCCTTCTCCTCTGTGTTTGTGTGTGTGTGTGTCTCCTCTTCTGTCTCTTAGAAAGCCACTTTCACTGGATTTAGATCATCCTAACCCAGGATGGTCTCATCTTAACTAATTACCTCTGTAAGGACCCTGTTTCCAAAAAGGGTCACATCCTGAGGTTCCAGAGGGACATGCATTTTGGGAGGACACTCTTCCCAAAACATAATACCCAGTATAGGATGTATGCTTTTCTTTATCTTGTTGCTTCTCAAACCAATCTCTTTAAACTTCCTGAGATTAGAAGGTGGAGGTAAGCATTCTTTGCAGCCATCTGAACAAAGACTAGAAGGTAGAGCTAAAGCATTCGAGGCAGCCATCTGGTCAGACTGGAAGGTGGAGGTAAGCATTCAATACAGCCATCTGGTCGAAGACTAGAAGGTGAGGTAAAGTATGCAATGCAGCCATCTGGTCGAAGACTAGAAGGTGAGGTAAAGTATTCAATGCAGCCATCTGGTCGAAGACTAGAAGGTGAGGTAAAGTATTCAATGCAGCCATCTGGTTGAAGACTAGTGGGTGGAGGTAAGCATTCAATGCAGCCATCTGGTCAAAGACTGGAAGGTGGACCAGGCGCGGTGGCTCACTCCTGTAATCCCAGCACTTTGGGAGGCCAAGACGGGTGGATCATGAAGTCAGGAGATCAAGACCATCCTGGATAACATGGTGAAACCCCGTCTCTACTAAAAATACAAAAAAGAAAATTAGCTGGGCATGGTGGCGGGCACCTGTAGTCCCAGCTACTTGGGGAGGCTGAGGCAGGAGAATGGCGTGAACCCGGGAGGCGGAGCTTGCGGTGAGCCGTGATCGCACCACTGCACTCCAGCCTGGGTGACAGAGCGAGACTCTGTCTCAAAAAAAAAAAAAAAAAAAAAAAGACTGGAAGGTGAAGGAAAGCCTTCAATGCAGCCATCTGGTCAAAGACTAGAGGGAGGAGGTTAAGCACTTGATGTAGCCATCCAGGGGAGCTGATGTCCAGGTGTAAACCATAGCTGGGTCAGAGGCTGGGAGTGTGTTTGGTGTGGGTGGGGATCAGCACGGAGGCAGGTACTACACTGCAGTGAGTGAGGCGGTAGCAGTGAGTGACAAAAAGAGAGGAGCTGAGAAGTGCAGGCTCCCTAGCAGCTGGTGGGCCTATGTAAGGACTTGGAATGGGAACTGCTGCCAGCTTTCTCTTATTTATTTCTTTATAATCTCAACTCTTATTTTAGATTCAGGGGTACATGTGCAGGTTTGTTACATGGGTATATACTGCGTGATGCTGAGGTTTGAGGTATGAATGATTCCATCACCCAGATACTGAGCATGGCACCCAATCGGTAATTTTTCAGCCCTTCTCCCCTCCTTCCCTTCCCCTTCTAGTAGCCCGCAGTGTCTATGGTTCCCATCTTTATGAATACCCGATGCAGAGTTCCCATTTATAAGTAAGAACGTGGTATTTGGTTTTTCTTTCCTGCCTTAATCCACTTAGGATAATGTCCACCAGCTCCATTCGCATTGCTGCTGCAAAGAACATGTTTTTTTTGTTTTGGTTTTTTTTTTTTTTAGATGGAGCCTCACTCTGTCACCCAGGCTTCAGTGCAGTGGCACCATCTCTGGTCACTGCAACCTCCGCCTCCTGGGTTCAAGCGATTCTCCCGCCTCAGCCTCCCAAGTAGCTGGGATTACAGGAATGTGCCACCATGTCCAGCTATTTTTTGTATTTTTAGTAGAGATGGGGTTTCGCCACGTTAGCCAGGATGATGTCAGTCTCTTGAACTCGTGATCTGCCCACCTCGGCCTCCCAAAGTGCTGGGATTACAGTCATGAGCCCTGGCACCTGGCCTAATTTTGTTTTTTTTTTTATGGTTGCATAGTATTCCATGGTGTCTGTGTACCACATCTTCTTTATCCAATCTACTATTCATGGGCATCTGGGTTGATTTTATGTCTTTGCTATGGTGAATAGTGCCACTGTGAACATATGTGTGCATGTCTCTTCGTAGTAGAACGATTTATTTTCCTTTGGGTAGATACCCAGGAGTGGGATTGCTGGGTCAAACGGTAACTCTCTTTTAAGTTCTTTGGGGTTTCTTGCATTTATTAATGCATTATTAATCCAGAGGCAGGTTATGAATTAATTATGAATTAATGTGCATGGCCGGGCACAGTGGCTCATGCCGTAATCCCAGCTCTTTGGGAGGCCCAGGTGGGTGAATCGCCTGAGGTTGGGAGTTCAAGACCAGCCTAACCAACATGAGAAAACCCGGTCTCTACTAAAAAATAAATAAATACAAAATTAGCTGAGTGTGGTGGCACATGCCCGTAATCCCAGCTACTTGGGAGGTTGAGGCAGGAGAATGACTTGAACCCTGGAGGGGGAGGTTGCAGTGAGCAGAGATGGTGCCATTGCCCTCCAGCCTGGGCAACAAGAGCGAAACTCTGTCTCCAAAAAAAAAAAAAGAATGGGTGTGCATTTTTAAGAAGGTATTTCTGGCTGGTGTGATGATTACAGGCTATGATACCAACACAGAAGCAGGTAGAACCGTGAGGATGTTGCAGTGATTTTTAGGGAAGATGGCAGGAGAGCTCAGGCCAGGTTGGTGATGGTGGAGGGGCTGAGAAGCCATTAGATGCTGGATGGACTTAGAAGGTCGAGATGATGGAAACCCCGCATGGCTTGTATGTCGCATGCAAGAAAGAGAAGGAGCAGGAATGTCAGCGCGTTTTGGCCTGGGAAATAGGAAGGAGGAAGCTACAGTCGGTTGCGATGTGGATGTCTCCAGGAAGAGCAGGTGTGTGGAGGATGCAATCATATTGAGTGTAACTTGTGTTTTTCACACCCAGGGGAGGGTGTTAAGTGGGTAGATTGCTAGGCAATAAAAAAAAGTGTTCCATATACTCCGATGTCTTCTCAGTGAGTCCTACCATACTATCAACCTTACACAGGCAATAAAATAAAGTGTCCATATACTCCGACGTCTTCTCAGTGAGTGCTACCATCCTATCAACCTTACGCAGGCAATTAAAAAAAAGTGTTCCATATACTCTGACGTCTTCTCAATGAGGGCTACCATCCCATCAACCTTAGGCAGTAGGCACTTTTTTTTTTTTTTTGAGATGGAGTTTCACTCCTGTTGCCCAGGCTGGAGTGCAATGGCACGATCTCAGCTTACTGCAACCTCCGCCTCCTGGGTTCAAGCGATTCTCCTGCCTCAGCTTCTCTCGAGTAGCTGGGATTACAGGCATGTGCCACCACGGGCGGCTAATTTTGTATTTTTAGTAGAGACGGTGTTTCTCCATGTTGGTCAGGCTGGTCTCCAACTCCTGACCTCAGGTGATCTGCCCACCTTGGCCTCCCAAAGTGCTGGGATGACAGGCATGAGGAACCGCGCCCAGCCAGTGGGCACTATTAAGCCCGTTCCGCAGCTGAGAACAGAGACGCACAGAGCCAGGATAAGGCAGATGTGGGTTTTAAGCCCAGCCGATGCCTATGATCAGGTTCTTACGGCCACAGGTGAGCAGCAGAGTCAGGATGAGGAACTTGGTTTGGTAACATTCAATCTCACTTTTTCATTTTTTTATTTTTATTTTTTATTATACTTTAAGTTCTGGGGTACATGTGCACAACGTGCAGGTTTCTTACATAGGTATACACATGCCATGGTGGTTTGCTGCGCCTATCCACCCGCCATCTACATTAGACATTTCTCCTAATGCTCTCCGTCCACTGGTCCCCCAACACCTCACGGGTCCCAGTGTGTGATGTTCCCCTCCCTGTGTCCATGTGTTCTCATGGTTCAATTCCCTTTGGAGGGACATGGATGAAGCTGGAGATCATCATTCTCGGGAAACTAACACAAGAACAGAAAACTCACTTTATTTTTTACTTAAAAAAATAAATTTAAGGGGTACAAGTATAGTGTTGTTTCACAGATATGTTGTGTAATGGTGAAGTTTGGACTTTTAGTATAGCCATTACCTGAAGAGGAAATATCGTACACGAGATAATTTTTCAGCTGGGCGCGGTGGCTCATGCCTGTAATCCCACCACTTTGGGAGGCTGAGACAGGTGGATCGCAAGGTCAGGAGTTCAAGACCCACCTGGCCAACATGGTGAAACCCTGTATCTACTAAAAATACAAAAATTAGCTGGGCATGGTGGCAGGCACTTGTAATCCCAGCTACTTGGGAGGCTGAGGCAGGAGGATCACTTGAACCTGGGAGGCAGAGGTTGCAGTGAGCCGAGATCTCGCCACTGCATTCCAGCCTGGGCAACAGAGTGAGACTCCATCTCAAAAAAAAAAAAGACAAAAAAAAAGAGATACATTTTCAACTTTCACCCCCCCACACCCTAACACTCTCCCCTTTGGACTCCCCAGTGTCTGCGAACTCCATCTCTTATGTTTATGGGTACCTATTATTTAGCTCCTACTTATAGGTAAGAACATGCAGTATTTGATTTTCTTTTTCTGAGTTATTTATCTTAGGATAATGGCCTGCAGCTTCATCCACATCTCTTTGGAAGACATGATTTCATTCTTTTTATGCCTGTGTAATCTAATTCTCCAATGGCAGATATCTAGACTGATTCCATATCTTTGTTGTTGTGAATATACTTTGATAAACATATGACTACAGGTGTATTTTTGATGGGATGATTTCTTTCTTTTTTTTTTTTTTTTTTGAGACAGAGTCTCACTCTGTCACCCAGGCTGGAGTCCAGTGGTGCGATCTCGGCTCACTGCAACGTCCACCTCCTGGGTTCAAGCAATTCTCCTGCCTCAGCCTCCCAAGTAGCTGGGATTATGGGCACCTGCCACCACACTCAGCCAATTTTGTATTTTCAGTAGAGATGTGATTTCACCATGTTGGCCAGGCTTGTGTCAAACTAACCTCAGTTGATGCATTGAAAGGATGATTTCTTACCCTTTGGGTATATGCCCAGGAGTGGGATTCCTCGATCAAATCATAGTTTTATTTTTAGTCTTTTGAGAAATCTTCATACTGTTTTCCATTCAAGCTTTATTTACAGCAGTAGTTCCCAACCCTTTTGGTACCAGGGACCAGTTTTGTGGAAGATGATTTTTTCCATGGATGATGACCTGGAGATGGTTTTGGGATGATTTGAGTACATTACATTGATTGTGTTCTTCATTTCTATTATTATTACATTGTAATACAGAATGAAATAATTCTACAACTCACCGTTGCATAGAATCAGTGGGAGCCCTGAGCTTGTTTTCCTGCAACTAGATGGTCCCATCTAGGCGTGATGGGAGACAGTAACAGATCATCAGGCATTAGATTTTCATAAGGAGCACGTAACCTAGATCCCTCACATGTGTGGTTCGCAATAGGGTTCACACTGCTATGAGACTCTAACGCCACTGCTGATCTGACAAGAGGTGGAGCTCAGGTGGTAACACAAGTGATGAGGAGCAGCTGTTAATACAGATGAAGAAGCCAGGTATGGTGGCTCATGCCCGTAATCCCAGCACTTTGTGAGGCCAAGGTGGGCGGATCACCTGAGGTCAGGAGTTCAAGACCAGCCTGGCCAACATGGTGAAACACTGTCTCTACTAAAAATACAAAAATTAGCTGGATGTGGGGGTGAATACCTGTAATTCCAGCTACTCAGGAGGCTGAGGCAGGAGAATCGCTTGAACCCAGGTGGCGGAGGTTGCAGTGAGCTGAGATTGCACCACTGGACTCCAGCCTGGGTGACAGAATGAGACTCCATCTCAAAAAATAAAAAACAAAAAAATACAGATGAAGCTTTGCTACTTACCTGCTGCCCACCTCCTGCTCTGTGGCCCGGTTCCTAACAGGCTATGGAGCAGTGGTGGTCTGTGCCCTGGGGATTCAGGACCCCTGAGTTACAGCACCAATTTACAATATCCCTTTTTCTGGGGTCAGACGTTGAATGCATACCTAGCTTAGCTCCGTACCTGGTGCTATGCCCCGAATGCTTATTGATCTTGTTTTCTGGGTATTGTGGATGAGTGAAGATCCATGCACTGATGTTGGGTTGTTTCACTGTGGTCACTTCTCATAGCCCCCATCACACTGCAGCCTTCTCTGTGTCTCTGCATCCACACAGTTGGAGCTAGCCATCTCACTCAGGGCTTTCTTGGAAGCATAGGGAGTTGCTCCATGCTGCAGAACGGATTCCATCTGTGCAGTGAGAGAACAGGAAGTGATAGATAAATGTTCCAGCCTTTCCATCCTTCAGAGGGTCCTCAGCAGGATACAGACCCCCTTGCCCATGGCAGTAACAAGTGCCATAGCAACCCCAGCTGTTGGATCTTCCCCATATGGCAGCACTCCTCTCACCATCCCTTATTTTTGCTTTATGCAATCACCTTTTTTTTTTTTTTTTTTTTTTTTTTTTGAGACGGAGTCTCGCTCTGTCCCCTAGGCTGGAGTGCAGTGGAGCGATCTCGGCTCACTGCAACCTCCACCTCCCGGGTTCACACCATTCTCCTGCCTCAGCCTCCCAAGTAGCTGGCACTACGGGCACATGCCACAACACCTGGCTAAGCTTTTTTGTTGTTTTTGTTGTATTTTTAGTAGAGATGGATTTCAACATGTTAGCCAGGATAGTCTCGATCTCCTGACCTCATGATCTGCCCACCTCGGCCTCCCAAAGTGCTGGGATTACAGGCGTGAGCCACCATGCCCGGCTGCAATCACCTTTTAAATAATCTATCAGTACCCAGATACTACTTTTCTTTTCTTTTTCTTTTTTTTTTTTTTGAGATGGAGTTTTTCTCTTGTTGCCTAGGCTAGAGTGCAATGGCGTGATCTTGGCTCACTGCAACCTCCGCCTCCCGGGTTTAAGCGATTCTTCTGCCTCAACCTCCTGAGCAGCTGGGATTACAGGTGCCCGCCACCAGGCCCGCCTAATTTTTTTGTATTTTTAGTAGAGACTGGGTTTCACCGTGTTAGCCAGGATGGTCTTGATCTCGTGACCTCGTGATCTGCCCACCTCGGCCTCTCAAAGTGCTGGGATCACAGGCATGAGTCATTGTGCCCTGCTGCAATCACGTTTTAAATAATCTATCAGTACCCAGATACTGCTTTTCTTTTTTCTTTTTTTTTTTTTTTGAGATGGAGTTTCACTCTTGTTGCCCACGCTGGAGTGCAATGGTGTGATCTTGGCTCACTGCAACCTCCGCCTCGCGGGTTTAAGCGCTTCTCCTGCCTCAACCTCCTGAGTAGCTGGGATTACAGGCGCCCGCCACCACTCCCGCTTTTTTTTTTTTTTTGTATTTTTAGTAGAGATGGGGTTTCACCATGTTGGCCCGGCTGGTCTCAAACTCCTGACCTCAGGTGATCTGCCTGCCTCGGCCTCCCAAAGTGCTGGAATTACAGGTGTGAGCCACTGCGCCCAGCCAGATGTTGGTTTTCATCTCTACATTTGAGGAATGCTGATCTAGTACATGTAGGGAAGACTCATGTATTGTCACAACAACCATGAAAGCAAAGGACAGAATCTGGGTGTCAGGGAGTGACATGGGTAGAATTGTGTGCCCTACAACATTAGGTTCAAGTCCTGACGCCGGGTACCTGTTAACGTGACCTTCTTTGGAAATCAGGTCTCTGCAAATGTAATGAGTCCAGACACCAAGGGAAACGGAGAAGATAAGAAGCAGAGATTGAGGTAATGCGTCCACCAGCCAAGGAGCACCAAGACCTGCTGGCGACCACCAGATGCTAGCGGGGAGACCTGGAACAGATTCTCCCTCAAAGCCTCCAGAAGTAAACCAACTCTGTAGACACCTTCATTTCAGACTTCTGGTCTCCAGAGCTGTGAGAGAATCCATTTCTCTTCATTGCAGCCACTTTTTTCTTTTCTTCCTTCTTTCTTTTCTTTTTTCTTTCTTTCTTTCTTCCTTCCTTCCTTTCTCTCTCTTTCTCTCTTTCTTCTTTTCCTTCCTTTGCTTCCTTTCCTTCCTTTCCTTGTTTCTTCTTTCTTTCTGAGATGGAGTTTTGCTCTGTCACCCAGGCTGGAGTGCAGTGGCGCAATCTCGGTTCACTGTGACCTCTGCCTCCTGGGTTCAAGTGATTCTCCTGCCTCAGCCTCCTGAGTAGCTGGGATTACAGGCACAAGCCACCACGCCCGGATAATTTTTTATATTTTTGGTATAGACGAGGTTTCACCATGTTGGCCAATCTTGTTTCAAACTCTTGACCTCAAGTCATCCAGCCGCCTTGGCCTCCCAAATTCTGAGATAACAGGTGTGAGCCACTGTGTCTTGCCTGAGCCATTTCTTCAGCATTGATTTTTTTTTTATGGCTGCCCTAGCTAAGGAATACCATTACAATGAAAGCTGAGCTCCTTAAGCTACAATTTTTTTTATTACTTATTTACTTTTGTTTCAGTCATTTTTGGAGAACAGGTGGTTTTAGGTTACATGGATAATTTCTTTAGCGGTGATTTTTGAGATTTTCATGCACCCATCACTCAAGGAATGTACACTGTACTCAATGTGTAGTCTTTTATCCCTCACTCCCCTCCCACCCTTTTCCCCGAGTCCCCGAAGTCCATTGTATAATTCTTATGCCTTTGCATCCTCATAGCTTAGCTCCCACTTATGACTGAGAACGTATGATATTTGGTTTTCTTATACCCAGGTTACTGTAAAATACATTATTTTACTCCGTTTGCTGCAAAATACATTATTTTACTCCATTTTATGGGTGAGTAGTATTCCGTGGTGTATATACACCACACTTTCTTTATCCACTCCTTGGTCGATGGGGATTTAGGCTGGTGTCATATTTTTGCAATCGCGAATTGTGCTGCTATCAGTTACCACTAAAGAACTCATCCATGTAACCTAAAACCACCTGTCCTCCAAAAACTGCTGAAACAAAAGTCAATCAATCAATCAATAAATAATAATAAAAGGCAAGTGCCTTTTTTCATATAATGACTTCCTTTCCACTGTGTAGATACTCAGTTCTGAGATTGCTGGATCAAATTGTTGATCTACTTTTAGTTCTTCAAGGAACCTCCATACCTGGATCAAATGGTAGTTCTATTATTAGTTCTTCAAGGAGTCTTCATACCTGGATCAAATGGTAGTTCTAGTATTAGTTCTTTAAGGAGTCTCCATACCTGAATCCAATGGTAGTTCTACTATTAGTTCTTTAAGGAGTCTCCATACCTGGATCAAATGGTAGTTCTATTATTAGTTCTTTAAGGAGTCTCCATACCTGGATCAAATGGTAGTTCTAGTATTAGTTCTTTAAGGAGTCTCCATACCTGGATCAAATGGTAGTTCTAGTTTTAGTTCTTCAAGGAGTCTCCATACCTGAATCCAATGGTAGTTCTACTATTAGTTCTTTAAGGAGTCTCCATACCTGAATCCAATGGTAGTTCTAGTATTAGTTCTTTAAGGAGTCTCCATACCTGAATCCAATGGTAGTTCTACTATTAGTTCTTTAAGGAGTCTCCATACCTGGATCAAATGGTAGTTCTATTATTAGTTCTTTAAGGAGTCTCCATACCTGGATCAAATGGTAGTTCTAGTTTTAGTTCTTCAAGGAGTCTCCATACCTGGATCAAATGGTGGTTCTATTATTAGTTCTTCAAGGAATCTCCATACCTGGATCAAATGGTAGTTCTATTATTAGTTCTTCAAGGAGTCTCCATACCTGGATCAAATGGTAGTTCTAGTATTAGTTCTTTAAGGAGTCTCCATACCTGGATCAAATGGTAGTTCTACTATTAGTTCTTTAAGGAGTCTCCATACCTGGATCAAATGGTAGTTTTATTATTAGTTCTTTAAGGAGTCTCCATACCTGGATCAAATGGTAGTTCTATTATTAGTTCTTCAAGGAGTCTCCATACCTGAATCAAATGGTAGTTCTAGTATTAGTTCTTTAAGGAGTCTCCATACCTGAATCCAATGGTAGTTCTACTATTAGTTCTTTAAGGAGTCTCCATACCTGGATCAAATGGTAGTTCTATTATTAGTTCTTTAAGGAGTCTCCATACCTGGATCAAATGGTAGTTCTAGTTTTAGTTCTTCAAGGAGTCTCCATACCTGGATCAAATGGTGGTTCTATTATTAGTTCTTCAAGGAATCTCCATACCTGGATCAAATTGTAGTTCTAGTATTAGTTCTTTAAGGAGTCTCCATACCGGGAACAAATGGTAGTTCTAGTATTAGTTCTTTAAGGAATCTCCACAGTGGTTTCCATAGTGGTTAAACTAGTTTCCATTCCCACCAGCAGTGTAAAAGTGTTCCCTTTTCACCACATCCACACCAACATCTGTTATTCTTTGATTTTTGAATTATGGCCATTCTTGCAGGAGTAAGATGGTATCTCACTGTGGTTTTAATTTTCATTTCCCTGATCATTAGTGACGTTGAGCATTTTTTCATATGCTCATTGGACATTCATATATCTACTTTTGAGAATTGTCTATTCATGCCCTTTGCCCATGTTTTGATGGGATTTTTTGTTTTTTTTTTTTTTTCCTGCTGATTTGTTTGAGTTCCTTGTAGATTCTGGATGTTAGTCCTTCGTCGGATTCATAGTTGAGAAAATTTTTCTCCCATTCTGTGAGTTGTGTGTTTACTCTGCTGATTCTTTGTTTTGCTATACAGAATAAGCTACAATTTTAAGGAAGAAGATTTGTGGCAACTTATGTAGCTCAGTAAAGAGAGTGAGTAGGACCTCAAAGCATTCTTTAAAGGAGAGAGAGGACATGATCCAACTTAGACAAAGAGAATGTTCTGGCCACAGAGGCAATTTGGCCAGAAACTAGATAACAGGATGTCAAATTAGATAACAAGGAAGTCTACCTTAATTCAATGGCACAAGAGCTTGAAATCATCAATGAGTCTTTCTGAATACTATGCTAAAGCAATTGCTTTTAATGAATATATTCCAACTTGCCAAGGCTGAGACCTCAAATACTATCTTGAGGTCTTTAACAGCTATCTGATGCTGTCAATGATTTTGTATATAAAAAGACCTTGGAACAGGAGGTTGCCATTTAGTGAACAGGGTTGGCAGTATACCTTCCCGCCTGCTTTGCATAGTGACTCATTGTCTACTCAACGAGGATTCTTAATAATCATGTCATTGGTGACACATAGTGAGGCAGTCAGTGGATTTTTTTTTTAATGACAAGTGGGAAAATGTTAAAAGCCAGCTTTGATTAAAATGTGAGTTAAGCTGGAAAGCTCAGTGAAATCCATCCATGGCTGTATATTAAGAACTGTAACCTGCCACTGTGTGTAACACCCGTTATATAAACTCATGTAAAGATTTCAGTCACGCCGCCGGACGTGGTGACTCATGCCTGTAATCCCAGCACGTTGGGAGGCTGAAGCGGGTCGATCACCTGAGGTCAGGAGTTTGAGAACAGCGTGACTAACGTGGTGAAACTCTGTCTCTAACAAATACAAAAAATCAGCTGGGTGTGGTGGCTCATGCCTGTCATCCCAGCTACTTGGGAGGCTGAGGCAGGAGAATCGCTTGAATCCGGGAGGCGGAGGTTGCAGTGAGCTGAGATTGTGCCATGGCACTCCAGCCTGGGCAACAAGAGCAAAACTCCTTCTCAAAAAAAACAAAAAATGAATTTCAGCCACGCAATACATTTGGGTAACTACCAAGTATGTCTCCGCTGGCAATCCTTGAGAATCAATAGAAGTTATTCCAAAATATAAGCTGGTGTAGTGATAAACCTGGTGAAAAGCACCGTGTTTTATAATGCAATGTCTAAGCCCACAGTGGCGCCTGCGTTATGGATGGAAACAATTTCCAAGTATGGCAGTGTGGGCTGCAGCTGTTCCACAGAAGATCGTAAAGTATATGGAATGGTAAATGCATGGCACGTTTTGTAAAATAATTAAATGAAGCCCAATGCTGCCATCCCTCCGGTCATATTTACATAGATGATTGAGCTGTCTGATTCACTGAGGGTTCTCTCTGTGTGTCTCTTTGGTGAAGCAATTTATTCTGCTTTTACAGATTAGAGTAGATATTTTCTAAGTGACGAAATACAATTCTTCCGGTGGCACAATATAAAATCGTATTAAAGAGCATTAAAGCATATAAGCTAACAGCATGCATACTTATCTACAAACTGGTTTCTAAAAATGGAGAAGCATTTTTTGCTTTCAGATGGAGATTGTGTACTCAGATCTAGAATTCTGTTTCCTTAAAAAATGGTTTAATGAACCCTAATGCATCTACCACTCAGGTTTTAACGATTACAAACAGTTATCAATGTGTTTTATTTTTCCATTGTAATTTTTTTGGCCAGGGTATTTGAAAGAAAATCTTAGACATCATTATCATTCTGCCTTTCAATTCTACAGAACTTTATTTTCTCATCAGGCCTTTTTGTTCTTCGACAGAGTCTCACTCTGTCGTCCAGGCTGGAGTGCAGTGGCGTGATCTTGGCTCACTGCAACCTCTGCCTCCTGGGTTCAAGCAATTCTCCTGCCTCAGCCTCCCAAGTATCTGGGATTACAGGTGCCCGCAACAACTATGCCCGGCTGATTTTTTTGTATTTTTAGTAGACACTGAGTTTCACCATGTTGGCCAGGCTGGTCTCAAACTCTTGACTTTGTGATTCGCCCGCCTTGGCCTCCCAAAGTGCTGGGATTACAGGTGTCAGCCACTGCGCCCGGCCCAACAATACTTTTATCTACTCATCAGTATGTGTTCAAATTTCCCTCAGTCTTAGAAATGACTTTCTGTGGTTGGTTTCTTTAAATAAAAATGGAAAGAAACTCCACACACTTTAGATGGCTGATTTGTCTCATAAAAGTTTTTTCATTTGTAATAATTCACCATGTTCCCTTTATTTTGTCCTGATTATATAGTCCATATCCCTTGTGACTTTCACCATAGAAGGACTTTATCCCTGTCTTCAAAAGCCATAAAAATAGTCCCCGTTGCTAACTAACAACATTGATGCTTTTGTGACCTAGGAAAGCTTCTAAGTGTAGCTTTGATCTCCTTTGTTGAGACAGAAATGAGCTGAACAGGGACCACCCCTGAGCCAAATTCTCCAGCAAGTCACTCCTGGGCCCCTTCTCTTTCTTTTCTTTTCTTTCTTTTTTTTTTTTTTTTTTTGACGGAGTTTTGCTCTGTTGTCCAGGCTGGAGTACAGCGGTGCAATCTCAGCTCACTGCAACGTCCGCCTCCTGGGTTGAAGCGATTCTCCTGCCTCAGCCTCCCGAGTAGCTGGGATTACAGGTGTGCACCATCATGCCCGGCTAATTTTTGTATTTTTAGTAGGGATGGGATTTCACCATGTTGGCCAGGCTGGAAGGAAGGAGAAAGAGAGAGAGAAAGAGAGAAAGAAAGAAAGAGACAAAGAAAAAGAAAAAAAGAGAAAGGAAGAAAGAGAAAGAAAGATGAAAGAGAGAAAGAAAGAAATGAGGGAGAGAGGGAGGGAGGAAGGAAAAAGCAAAGCAAAGTTGAGTGACTACAGTTTCTGTACATTGGACCAATTTGGCACATTTCTTTATATAGGACAATCCATGTCCATCTACCTGTGTTCTGTGAGACAGAGGAAGCCTGGACTGCTGCTATCCTGCCCTTGCTGGGAATGAGCAGGGTTGTACCTGCACTCATCATGGAATAAGCACTAAAGAAACAAAGCTACAACAGATGTCCTCTACTGCAGGGCACCTTACATTCCAATCCTCCAATATGGCAGCAAGTCAAAATCTCAAAAGACCTGAGTGCCTTCTGCCTAAGTCCCCGTCGGCTTCTAGTATTCATTTTACAAGTATACCGATGCTCTCAGTTGATGCTGAGGGGGTGGCTGTTCATGAAGATGATGGAATTGGCTTCGGCAGAGGTCTCTCTTTGACCATCTAGAGGCACTGTTGCTTATCTATCAGGAAACGGAGGGAGGCACTGGGAATTTGAACTCGAGCTCTGGAGTTCTTCCATGCAGCTGTGTTTACATATCATCAAGCACCGATTCCTTGCCCGTTGGGACAGAGGAGAATCAGGCCTGGTCTGGCATCATTGCCGGGTGGGCGTGAAATGCCACTTCTACCGAGACCAACTGGAAGTGAAAGATTGTCAACAGTCAAAAAGGTCACTGCATAAATGCCTGTGAAGTCCAAGTAACTGTCAGAGGCAGAATATGCTTTACAGCGGAGAGTTTTCCAGGAAAGAAAAATGGTCTTTGTGAATGTTCTTTGGGAGGCCACAGATGGCTTGTTCTGAAGTAAATGGAATTGCTATGCAGAAGACGCATAGCCAGGCTGAGTTCAGGAGGTATCTTTTTATTTTTTTTTTTGAGACAGAGTCTCGCTCTGTTGCCCAGGCTGGAGTGCAGTGGCACAATCTCAGCTCACTGCAACCTCTGCTTCCCGGGTTCAAGCAATTCTCCTGTCTCCACCTCCCGAGTAGCTGGAATTACAGGCACTGCCACCAAGCCTGGCTCATTTTTGTATTTTCAGTAGAGATGGAGTTTCACGATGTTGGCCAGGCTGGTCTCGAACTCCTGACCTCAAGTGATCCACCCACCTCAGCCTCTCAAAGTGCTGGGATAACAGACGTGAGCCACTGCACCTGGCCCAGGAGGTGTCTTAATCCATTTGCTGTTGCTACAACAGAGTAACACCGTCTGGGTAATTCACAAAAGAAGTTTATTTTGTAAAGTCCTGGAGGCTGGCAAGTCCAAAAGGCATGCTGCCTGCATCTGATGAGAGCCTCTTGCTATAGTACAACATAGTGGAGGACTTATAATGCCACCAGCTCTGTCCATGTGGACCTCGCTTTGATGATCTTACCTAATTCTAATTGTCTCCTAAGGGTGTCTCCTAAGGGTCTCCAAATACTGCAACATACTAATTTGAGAGAGAAGTTTCCAACACATGAAGCTTGGGAGACACAAACCATACAGGGTGGAGTGAAGACGGCTTGTTTAATTCGGGCAACTTGAGGAAAGAGGCATAATGGTTATTGCCTCTCTGGGTTCACTAAACACATAAACATGCCCACACTCATAATTCATGTCGACCGCAGTACTCTCTGCTTTTCCTGAATAGCATATTGTGTTGAACAGGTTATAGGACTTTGGGTAGAGACTTGGCTCTCTTTAAGCTTCCATTTCTCATCTGTAAAATGAGAATGAAAGATGGTTTCTCCGTATTTATGGAAGGGTTCCAACAAGGTAAAGTGTGTAGCGTACTTTGTCAATTCTAAAGCACTCTTCTGATATAAATTATAGCATCCCCGGATTCATTGTTTGAGTTGGTTTCTTTTTTTAAATTAATTTCTGTTGTATGTATTTAAGGTGTGCAACATGATTTTTTGATATAGTGACATAGTGAAATGATTATAATTGTTAAGAAAATGAACACAGCTGTCATCTCACATATTTACCTTTTTTTGCAACAAGAGCACCTTAAATCTACTCTCTTAACAAAAATCCTAAATATGAAATGTATTATAGTCCTTATATTTTGCATTTGATTTCTAGACTTATTCTACATCATCTATAACAACCACCATTTTTTCTATTTCTATATATTTTCTTTCTTCCTTCCTTCTTTCCTTTATTTCTTTTTTTTTTTTTTTGATAAGGAGTCTCGCTCTGTCGCCCAGGCTGGAGTGCAGTGGCGCGATCTTGGCTCACTGCAAGCTCCGCCTCCCGGGTTCACACCATTCTCCTGCCTCAGCCTCCTGAGTAGCTGGGACTGCAGGCACCCATCACCACGCCCGGCTAATTTTTTGTATTTTTAGTAGAGACGGGGTTTCACCATGTTACCCAGGGTGGTCTCGATCTCCTGACCTCGTGATCCACCCGCTTCAGCCTCCCAAAGTGCTGGGATTACAGGCGTGAGCCACCGCGCCCGGCTCCTTTCTTTCTTTCTCTCTTTTTTCTTTCCTTCATTCTCTCTTCATTTTTCATTTTTTCTTTTTCTCTCCTTTCCTCCCTCCTTTCTTCCTTCCTACCTTCTTTCCTCCCTCCCTCCCTTCCTGCCTTCCTTTCTTTTTCATTTCCTTCTTTCTGCCTTCTTTTCATTCTTTTATTTTTGTAGATTCTTTATATAAGTGAGATCCAATACTTTTAACTGAATGTGAACATTTCTTTTACAAAATAAAATGTATGTTCAGGCTTGTACTTAATCCATGCTAGTAAGAGCCTGGTTCAAAAATGAGCTGCAGGTTTTTTCAAAGTGAATCACAATCATTTCTGTGGAATAGGTGAAGTGAAAGACATTTTTAGAAAGTTTGCATCTTTTTGCACAGACTTTTAATGAAGGGGTTTATGTTTTCCGCTCTGTTTGTTTACTGAAAGCAAAAGAAGAAAAGTGAGGAAGGGATTATACAAAGAAAGTGACTGAAAAATTCTGAAAATATCTGTTTTCATAAGAGCTTTATTCTAGTTCTGAACATATAGTCATCATTGTCCTTATTTAAATAAAAACAGCCAGCTGGGCAACTTACTCTCATTGAAATTCCTGAGATCTTCATTCTTTCTTGGTATTTGGCTGAAAAAAGAATAAGTTTATCTCATTCTTTTCCCAAAGTATAGCACAAGGTTGAGAGCCTGGATTCGTGGCATGCATACCTAATGAGACCGTTGTATTACTTGGGGTGAAACGCCTTCCATTTGACTTGATGTAGTTATTTTCTTTTTCTTGCAAGGGAAGCAAACTTTGGGTTCTACCTGGGTCTTCCTTAAGCATCAGGTGTGTTTCAAATGGATAGATTTAATAATAATTGATCCACTAATAATTGATCCACTGGGCAATGATTTTTTAAATGTTTGTTTTCAAATTTAAAACAATGCCTCAAGTTTAGAAATGCCTCTCCTCGGCCGGGCGCGGTGGCTCATGCCTGTAATCCCAGCACTTTGGGAGGCCGAGGCGGGTAGATCACCTGAGGTCAGGAGTTTGAGAACAGCCTGGCCAACATGGTGAATCCCCATCTCTACTAAATATAAAAAATTAGCTGGGTGTGGTGCTCATGCCTGTAATCCCAGCTACTTGGGAGGCTGAGGCAGGAAAATCACTTGAACCTGAGAGGTGGAGGTTGCAGTGAGCTGAGATTGTGCCATTGCACTCCAGCCTGGGTGACAAACGGGAAAACTCCGTCTCAAAAAAAAAAAAAAAAAAGCCTCTCCTCTTCTAATTACCTCCCATCCCTCTCCCACTTCAAAGATGCTCATTCTGATTTTTCAAGGCTGAGTTCTGGGTTGGCAGGAGTTTTGAATGAGGATCTCAATGTAGGTGTATTCCTGCAATTAGTCTCCGTTGCCACTAGGAGGTGGTGTGTAGTGGGGTGTCCTTTTGAGTTGACTTGCCAAGAAGACCAGGTGTAGGGTTAAGCATGATTTTCCAAATGGAAGCTTCAGGAAAGCTTCAAAAGATACCTTATGCACTGTAATGCACAGCATTTGATATTAAAACAATACATAGCAAATGAAGTTTCTCTCAAGCTTCCCTCACAAAGAGCAAGCCTTGCTTATGGTGTCCCTGTTCTGTCCTATACCTTATCTCAGGCACTGTGAACTGGGAATTAAAATTTTCTTTCCTTTTTTTTTTTTGAGACAGAGTCTCGCTCTGCTGCCCAGGGTGGAGTGCAATGATGCAAACTTGGCTCACTGCAACCTTTGCCTCCTGGGTTCAAGCAATCATCCTGCCTCAGCCTCCTAAGTAGCTGGGATTACAGGCGCCTGTTACCACACCATGCTCATTTTGTATTTTAGTAGAGATGTTGGTTTCACCATGTTGGTCTGGCTGGTCTCAAACTCCTGACCTCAGGTGATCCACCTACCTCCACCTCCCAAAGTGCTGGGATTACAGGTGTGAGCCACCACACCCAGCTATCTTTACATTTTAATTATGGCAAAATACATGTAACATAACATTTACTACTAGTGACATTCAGAACATTCCCCATGCTGTATAGCCATTACCTCCATCTCCTTCCAGAACATTCTCATCACCCTAAATGGAGACCTTGTACCTATTAAGCCCTCACTCCTCATTCCTCCTTTTCCCAACCCATGCAAACCCCTAATCTACTTTCTATCTCTAGGGATTCGTTCCTTCTAGACATTTCACATAAATGGAATAACCCAAGGTGTGGCTTATTTATATCTGGCTTCATTTACTGAACATAATGTTCTCAAAGTACACTCACATAGCAGCGTGTGTCAGGATTTCATTGTGTTTGATGGCTGTTTCATATTCCACCATATGGATAGACGCCATTTTGTTTCTCCATTCACCTATGGATGAACATTTGGGTTGTATTTACCCATTGGTGATTGGGAAGAATGCTGCTATGAATAATTGGGTACGTATTTTTGTTTGAACATTTGTGCTATGCTCTGAAGGTTTCTGTGTCCCCAAAGTTCACATGAGGAAAGCTAATACTCAAGGTGATAGTATTAAGAGCTGGAACCCTTGGAAAGTGATGAGGTCAAGAGAATGGAAGCTCCATGGATGGGATGAGTGCTCTTATCAAAAGAACCCCAGAGAGCTCCTTTTTTTCCTTCTACCATGCAAGGACACAGCAAGAAGGTGCCATCTACGAACCAGGAACTGGGTTCTTACCAGACACTGAATCTTCTATGTCTTGATGTTGGACATCCAGCTTCCAGAACTGTGAGCAATAAACATCTGGTGTTCAAAAGCCACCCACTCTAAAGTATTTTGTTACAGCAACACATAAAAAGACAGTGGCCCCTGAAATCTCTCATCACAAGGAGCCCCCTTCATTTCACCCACAAAGGAGGCAAGATCTGAGGTCATCAGGCTCCCAACCAAGGGACTGAGTGTTCTGATCTATGTTTTAATTTTTCAATCAAGCACATCACTTCCAGCTGGGACTCTGGGTATAGCACAGGGAGAAATAAAGCGTGAACCATCATTACAAGCTCAGGGAGGGAGGGAGAAAGCGCAAATCGAAGAGCTGGAAAATCATCGAGCCAGCCCAACTGTTGGGAGATTGGGGATTCTTTGTGCACGGAGCAGAAACAATCTCCTGCACGGGGTGGCGGCTCAGGACTTCTCGGCATTGAGGATTTACAGAGCTGTTTTGTAGCTAAACCGACTTTCATTCCAAGCACTTCTACAGAGAATGAAATCAAACAGCAGTGATGATGGGATCCCCAGGCCGGGCCAGTGATCTGCTTAATTACTGACCAGGGAAGCTTCAGTAGCTTAATTGGATTGATGGGCACAGTGCCTAGTCCTCCACCCACTGGTCCCAGAGATTTTTATGGATGGCATGCTGATCTTCCATGCCCTGAGGCTTGGGGTCCCGTGTCCAGCCTTCCCCACCAGCTGGGCAGATGCTGCTGGATTTATGTCAACAGCGAGTTCTGCAGGCACACCTCTAAAACACAGTCTCATAGTGTCTTCTGTTTTCAGGAACAAATACAAATTTTCTTCTCACATAAGTTATATCATGAACATGAGCATTTAACAAGGGACGGTGTGTGTGTGTGAGCACGTACATGTTGTATGTTGTGTGTTTTGTGTGTGTATGAGAGAGACACCACAGACACACTAGCCCCGTGAAAGGCCAGGGCAGTGAGGCCTGGACCATGGTCTGCTAAGGACCTGGTGTGGCACACTGATGGTTACCACAAGTGGCCTGGGAGGTGTTCTGTTGGCCCCAGGGGTTCACTGACCATCATCACAGGTGGCCTGTGATGTGTTGACTTGGTGGGGCCCACGGACCACCATTGCTGGTGGCCTTAGAGGTGATCTGTTGACCCCAGGGGCTCACCGGTGACCATTGCCGGTAGCCTGGGAGGTGGTCTGTTGACCTTGGGGACTCATTGATGACCATTACAGGTGGTCTGTTGGCCTTGGGGGCTCACTGACGGCCATTGCAGGTTGTCTGGGAGGTGGTGTGTTGACCTTGTGGGCTCACTGATGGCCATTGCTGGTGGCCTTGGAGATGACGGTCTGTTGACCCCAGGGGCTCACTGGTGACCATTGCAGGTGGGCTGGGAAGTGGTCTGTTGACCTGGGGACTCACTGACCACCACTGTTGGTGGCCTTGGAGATGGTTTGTTGACCTTGGGGACTCACTGACCACCATTGCAGGTGACTTGGGAGATGGTTTGTTGACCTTGGGGACTCACTGGTGACCATTACAGGTGGGCTGGGAAGTGGTCTGTTGACCTGGGGACTCACTGACCACCACTGTTGGTGGCCTTGGAGATGGTTTGTTGACCCCAGGGGCTCACTGATGACCATTGCAGGTGGCCTGGGTGATGGTCTATTGACTGGGCACGTCCTACTGATTCACTGCTGAAGACGGGCAATTTGCTGAGCACCTAGAAGGGCCTGACTGTCAGTGCCAGGGTTAGTGGGTCCAACCTCAAGGTCCTGCACCTAGAGGACCTAACACAGACAATCTTCTGCTGGCTGCTGAACACTTGGACCTAACCCTGACCATCTTCTGCACATTGCCCAGGACTAATTGGCCCCACTTCTTCTCTTCTCAGAGCCCACGATAGGCCCTGTGGTCACTCCCTCTGCAGAGGTGGAACTGAAATTCCCTCAGGTCACATTCCTGGTTATGCAGGAAGCTGAGAATGAGAAAGCAATTCCAAACCCAGGTCAGTGGCCTAAATATGGTCCTGTGGATCTGACCACAGGCAGTTACAAGGCTGGACCCCAGGGGAAAGCTGCCTTCCCACATCGCGCTGGGTGCACACCTGGAGCATGGCACAGCTTGGGGGGATGAAAGGCAAGACCTCAGGCCCCTGGGCAGCCATGCTCTTATGAGTATGTATATCCTGGAGCAGGTCCTGCCACTTCAGGCCTCCTTACCAGTGGTGGAAGAGGCGGGTGCCTGAGCCCCTCTTCCCCATTCTGACTTGTACTTTTTGACTCCTAGCCCTTTCCACTCTCCCTCCCCAGACCTCCTAGTTCAGGACATGCCTGAACACCTCCGGTAACCTTCCCATGTGTAGTTTCCAGTACACCAAGAGGAGCTTGTGCGGTGGTTGAGCTTTAAGCAGCAGAAAGTTTCTCAGCAATTTGCCTCGTATATATTCGTATTGGTGTGCTCCAGGGAGACAGAACGAATTGTATCATTTCACGATAAGAAGAGGTTCTAAGTCGGGCACAGTGGCTCACACCTGTCATCCCAGCACTTTGGGAGGCTGAGGTGGATGGCTGAGGTCAGGAGTTCGAGACCAGCCTGGCCAACATGGTGAAACCCCGTCTCTACTAAAAATACAAAAATTAGCCAGGCGTGGTAGTGGGTGCCTGTAATTCCAGCTACTCGGGAGGCTGAGGCAGGAGAATCGCTTGAACCCGGGAGGTGGAGGTTAAAGTGAGCCGAGATTGCGCCATTGCAGTCCAGCCTGGGTGACAAGAGCGAAACTCTGTCTCAAAAAAATAAAGAAAATAAAGAAGAGGTTCTAAGCCAGGCATGGTGACTCACACATATAATCCCAGCACTTTGGGAGGCTGAGGTGGACAGATCACATGATATCAGGAGTTCCAGACCAGCCTGGCCAACATGGTGAAACCTCGTCTCTACTAAGAATACAAAAATTAGCTGGGTGTGGTGGCGGGTGCCTGTAATCCCAGCTACTCAGGAGGCTGAGGCAGAAAAACCGCTTGAACCCAGGAGGTGGATGTTGCAGTGAGCTGAGATCGTGCCATTGCACTCCAGCCTGGGCAACAAGAGCGAAACTCTGTCTCAAAAAAATAAAATAAATAAAGTAAAATAAAATAAAATAAATAAAGAAGAGGTTCTAAGCTGGTCATGGTGGCTCAAGCCTGTAATCCCAGCACTTTGGGAGGCTGAGGTGGACAGATCACCTGAGGTCAGGAGTTCAAGACCAGCCTGGCCAACATGGTGAAACCCCGTCTCTATTAAAAATACAAAAAATTAGCCGGGCGTGGTGGCGGGTGCCTGTTATCCCAGCTGCTTGGGAGGCTGAGGCAGGAGAATCACTTGAACCCGGGAGGTGGAGATTGCAGTGAGCTATCGTGCCACTGCACTCCAGCCTGGGCAGCAGAGCCAGTCTCGAAATATATATATATAAATATATATATGTGTGTGTATGTGTGTATATATGTATATTTATGTGTGTATGTCTACATGCACACGAGTTTGTATATATGTGTCTACACGCATGTGTTTGACATATGTATATGTATATGTAGACATATATTGTATATGTCTACATATACACGTGTATATGTATACATATGCATATATGTGTATGTATATGTCAAACACGTGTATGCATGTAGACACACACACACACACACACAATATACGTCCAAAGACAGCATCTGAAAGACTTCAGGCTAAACCTACCTGGTGGAAGAAACTATTAACTCCCATTTCCACGTGAGAAGTATATTTAAGATGGGTGTACTTCCCTCACGGTGAAATGGTTTTCACCTTCTCAGGGACAGAAGTCTTATTTCCTTTTTCCCTTTCTCCCCCCATTTTCCCTTTCTTTCCTCTTCCACATAGAGCATTTTAGATGCGTCCAGGGGGCCATGGTCTGTCACTCACTCACTTCTCTTTAGCTTACAGAAAGACATCATTCTATGAAAAAGAAAGAAAAAATCTCTCTTCTCAGTTTCTGATGTTTGCTTATCTGTTATTCTTGTACATGTATATTGCCAGATTTGTATATGTCAATGTATTATGGAAATTTTAACAGATATAAAAAGTATAAACAATAGTGAGTTTCAGCCAGGTATGGTGGCTCACGCCTGTAATCTCAGCACTTTGGGAGGCCAAGGCGGGCGGATCACGAGGTCAAGAGATCAAGGCCATCCTGGCCAACATGGTGAAATCCCTACTCTACTAAAAAGGCAAAAAATTAGTCAAGCATGGTGGCATGTGCCTGTAATCCCATCTACTCGGGAGGCTGAGGCAGGAGAATGGAGTGAACCCAGGAGGTGGAGGTTGCAGTGAGCGGAGATCACGCCACTGCACTCCAGCCTGGGCGACACAGCAAGACCCCATCTGAAAAAAAAAAAAAAGAATAATGAGTTTCAGCCAGGTGCGGTGGCTCATGCCTGCGATTCCAGCACTTTGGGAGGCAGGAGAATTACTTGAGCCCGGGAGGTCGAGGCTGCAGTGAGCCAAGATCACGTCAATGCACTCCAGCCTGGGTGATGGAGCGACGTTCTGTCTCGAATTTTTAAAACGAGAAGGGTGAGTTTAAAAGCTTGTGTACCTGCGCACAACTTCAAGAAAATATTGCAATGTTATCTTCTTCACTTTCAGCCAGAAACTTAGCCAGGTGTGGTGGCAGGTGCCACCTGGAGACCTGGATGGGTGTCCTATCAGAACATCATGTTCTTTTTCTGAGCCTCTGGTCTCCAGCCTAGCCTGTAGGCATTGCTTCCTCCGATGGGCAGTTTGTGCCTCTGGAAATCACCCTTCTACCTCCCATACCCCCCATCCCAATATCTCTGTGTGCTTGGCACATAGGAGGTGGGACATTTGGTAGAGAAAATACGTGCTGAAGCAAATGGAGTGAAATTGGGGAATCTGATAGAAGCAAATGGAGTCAAATCTGGGAATTTGATAAGCCTCCCATTCACACTGGGGATACTGGGACCAGATCCAAAGCCAGCAGCATTGAAACAGCTGTTGAAGCAGTGTTCAAACGGTATTGAAACAGATTTGTGGACACCGAAGTCGTGCACGCATTCCTCATGAGGAAAGGCTGTCACTCTTTAAATTTCTCCCTGACTTGGGTGTCTGCAAATATCCATGAGTCTTATTCTCTACGTGGACACACAGATGTCCACTCGGATACCTCAGCCGTAGAAGAATCACCAAGCATCTATGACCCACATTGTTTATCTATTTATCTTGCCAGTCGTTTTGTGGGGAGGAAGGGGGCTTGCTTTGTTTAAAAAATTATCTAAGGCCAGGCACGGTGGCTCACGCCTGTAACCCCAGCACTTTGGGAGGCCGAGGCTGCTGGATCACATGAGGTCAGGAGTTCGAGACCAGTCTGGCCAACATGGCGAAACCCCGTCTCTACTAAAAATACAAAAATTAGCTGGGCATGGTGGTGGGCACCTGTAATTCCAGTTACTCAGGAGGCCAAGGCAGGACAATTGCTTGAACTCGGGAGGTGGAGGTTGCAGCGAGCCGAGATTGTGCCATTGCACTCCAGCCTGAGTGACAGAGCAAGACTGGCTCAAAAAAAAAAAAAATTATTTGAAGTAGTTTACAAGAATGTAGGAGAGAAGACTGGGAAGATTGGCATCTTGGGAAGATGCCAAGAGTTGGAAAGGCCCTGAGTTATGCCTGGAAGGGAGGCTTCAGGTACTCGGAGGAAACATGGGGATTAAAGGTACAAGCAAACAGTCATTTTGCAACAGGAATATATTTGGCAGGGACCTCCAAATCCCAATTGTGGACCCATTGCTGGCTGCAAGCACAGGCTCTCAAACCTGGTTGGGCAGTGGGGACCCTCTGGGCAGAATCACCTCCATCCCACCTGGGTTTCCACTTTAAACCCCGCAGTGAGGATTTTCCCATTCTGGAGACCTGGATGGGGTCCTCTGAGAACATCAGGCTCTTTTTCTGAGCCTTTGATCTCCAGCCTAGCCTGAATCAGGCTGGATGTCAGAGGGGCATCCTCCTTAGAATGAAGGAAGAAGGGATTTGGTAATGTTCTATGTACACACGACAGGGTGATGCTTTGGGGTGTTTGTAAACGAGGTTTCCCCCTTTCATTCAGTTGCTCATCTTCCCTTTCACCCACTGCCCTGCCAACTAATTTGAGTAGCCTGATGGTGCTTGCTTCATCTCGCCAGGGGAGGGATGGGTTAGACCAGAGAGATGGAGAAAAACCAGCTTCTCCCTCGCTTGACTTCAAGGTCTGTTTTCAAGAGGGAGGTGCGCGTGGGTTTGGGTTAGACCTAAAGTGGTTGATGCTTAGAGGGAGGGATTTCTTTGCTCTCAGACTAGGGGGCAGAGATGAGGCAGCGAGGATGGAATATAGAGGCGATTGAAGGTATCTGGAAAGATACGCGTGGGCAATATGCAAATACTACGCCATTTTATATAAGGGACATCCATGGATTTTACTAGCATCTGCTGAGTGTCCTGAAATCAATCCTCCACAGATAACAAGGGATGACTGTATATAGATGACTTAGAGATAGAGAAAGATATATATAGAGAGAGAGGGTGATACAGAGATGAAAGATTGATTGATGATAGATATCTGGATGGACAGATAGGAGATAGATAGATAGATACATAGATAGATGACAGATAGATAGATAGATAGATAGATACATAGATAGATACATAGATAGATAGATATAGAAAGATGATAGATGGTAGATAGATAATAGATAAGTAAATAGATAGTAGACAGAGATAGAAGATAGATAGTAGACAAGTAGCTGGTAGGTAGGTAGATAGTAGAAAAGTGGTAGATAGAAGACAAGTCGCTGGTAGGTAGGTAGGTAGACAGTAGACAGGTAGCTGTGTAAAAAGATGATAGATAGATAGATAGAAACATAGATGATAGGAGACAGGTACATAGATATCTGGATGGACAGATAGGAGATAGATAGATACATACATACATAGATATATAGATAGACGACAGATAGATAGATACATAGATAGATAGATGATAGAAGATAGAAAGATAGATGATAGATGGTAGATATATAGATAATAGATAGATAAGTAAATAGACAGATAGTAGACAGAGATAGAAGATAGATAGTAGACAAGTAGCTGGTAGGTAGGTAGGTAGTAGAAAAGTAACTGGTATATAGATAGAAGACAAGTAGCTGGTAGGTAGGTAGAGAGTAGACAGGTAGCTGTGTAGACAGATGATAGATGACAGATAGATAGATAGATAGAAACATAGATGATAGGAGACAGGTACATAGATATCTGGATGGACAGATAGGAGATAGATAGATACATAGATACATAGATATATAGATAGACGACAGATAGATAGATAGATAGATAGATGATAGAAGATAGAAAGATAGATGATATATAGATAATAGGTAGATAAGTAAATAGACAGATAGTAGACAGAGATAGAAGATAGTAGACAAGTAGCTGGTAGGTAGGTAGGTAGATAGTAGAAAAGTAACTGGTATATAGATAGGTAGAAGACAAGTAGCTGGTAGGTAGGTAGATAGACAGTAGACAAGTAGTTGTGTAGACATGATAGATAGATAGATAGATAGATAGAAAGAAAGACAGATGATAGATAGGAGACAGGTACATAGATTGATGTCGTGTTGATTGACAGATGATAGAGCCATATACACTGAGGTGTGTACACACACATGTATAAACACACATTGGATATACAGATGTATATATACAGACAGAACCATATGCACAGAGTCACGTACTCACATGCCCCCCATTGCTGTGTCACTGCGTACATTTTCGGAAATCCACCTATTTCTAAGTCGAGGAAGAACCTGCTCTCCCAGGGGTAAAGGGTTGTGCCACTCCAGGATGACATGCCACCCTGGTGTTGGCTCTTTCAGCCCCACACACAAACAATGGAGATTCCTACCCCACCCACTGGGTCGGGGTTTACACCCTCTTCAGTGAGTGTCCTGGATTTCCTGGAGAGGCTCAGCCAGGCAGGAGGGGACCAGGAGGGGACCAGGAGAGGTGCTGGCCATTCCTCCAGGGTGGTCACCAAGAGGTGGGTGGTTTCAGCCTGAAAGATGCACCTGCAGGACCTGTGGGTTGAGTAGATGGTGTCACCTGAGGGGCAGGGGATGACCAGCGTCCCTAGGTGGAGAGGGCTGCGTGGACGGTGCACTCATCCCACCTTGCTGCCCCTCAGTCGCCTGGCCACAGAAACTCCAGGTCCACCACATTGAACCCCCACTGCCACGATGCCCTTCACCCTTGACGTGAAAGTCCCTTCCTCACCTGAGCCCGCCAACGTCTCTCCATCCTCACTTCCTCGTCTCTGCGCCGAGTCTATCTACTTATCTATTTATCTACTATCTATCTATCTAATCTATGTATCTATCTACTATCTATCTATATCTATGTAACTATGTATCTATTATATATCTATCTATCTCTATGTATCTATCTCTATCTACCTACCTATCATCTATGTGTCTATCTATCTAGCTATCTATGTATGTATCTAGTATCTATCTGTCTATCTAGCTATCTATGTATGTATCTATGTATTATCTATCTATCTTCTATCTATCCATCCATATATCTATCATCAGTCAATCAATCCTTTCATCGCTGTATCGCTCTATCCAGGTATCTTATCTATTTATTTTTCTCTTTCTATATTTCTGTATCTCTAACTTATCTATATACAGTCATCCCTTGTTATCTGTGAGGGATTGGTTCCAGGACACGTGACAGATAATAGTAAAATTCATGGATGTGGCTGATATAAAATGGTGTAGTATTTGCATATTACCTATGCACATCCTTCCAAATACCTTCAATTGCCTCTATATTACTTATAATACTTAATACAATGTAAGTGCTATGTAAATAGTTACTATACCATATTGTTCAGGGAATAATGTTTTAAAAAGTCTGTACATGTTCAGTACGGATCCATTTTTTTCCAAATATTTTTCATCTGTGGTTGGTTGAATTCATGGATTTGGAAGCCACAGATATGAACAGCCAACTCTGTGTGTGAGTGTGTGTGTATATATACATAAGTATGTGTGTATACATGTATATGTATATATGTATGTGTGTATGTGTGTATATATGTATATGTATATATGTATGCGTATATATGTGTATATATGTGTATATGTATACATATTTGTGTATATATGTATATATGTGCATATAGATGTGTATATATGTACATGTATATATGTATGAGTGTATATATGCATGTGTGTATATGTATATGTGCATATTTATATGTATATATGTATATGTGCATATATGTATGTGTGTATATATGTACATGTATATATGTGAGTTTATGTGTATGTGTATATATGTATGTGTGTATGTATATGTATATATTTATGTGTGTATGTGTTTATATGTATATGTGTATATATGTGTATATATGCATATATGTATGTGTATATCTGTATGCATGTACATATATGTGTGTATATATGTATATATGTCTGCGTGTACGTGTGTATATACGTATGTATATATGTATGTGTATATGCACGTGTGTATGTACATGTATATGTGTGTATATATGTACATGTATATATGTGTGTGTATATGTGTGTATGTGTGTGCATATGTATTTGTGTGTATATATGTATATGTACGTGTGTATATATGTGTGAATATGTGTGTATATATGTATATGTGTATCCGTGTATGTATACACTACATTTATTCTATCTCATAATTATGTATAAAACATGTAAGACAGATGCTAATTGTTGCCGCTCACCTACCTACATTTTCTCTTTAAGAAACATACGGTTTCAGATTTTAAAATGAAACAGACTTGAAGCCATGTGGAAAATTTTGACTGAAGTTCTCCAGTGGCCAATTTCTGTTTAAAAAATGTAAAAAGACCAAGGATTTCACACACTCCATCAGGCACCTAATAAAGAGACTCATGCATCTGTCAGTAACAGCAGCCCAGCAACCCAGCATTTCACAGTTAGAATATCTACTAGGAAGTGAAAAATAAATAACCGTTGTATCTGAACGTTTACAGGGTCTCAAACACCTGCCTGATTCACAATGGTGCATAATTCCAGTGATTTTCCATTTATGAAGGTTCTTGCTTGGAGCACCTGGTCTCTCTTCCCTGTGATCATGCAAAACCAGCTTTCAAAACCTTTTCATCGGTGGATTAAACAGATTCTCGTTTCCCCTCTCCCTTACTACATTCCAAGGTGTTTGAAAGAGTCGTGGATACATTTTAATTTTCTTAATCATAGTTTTGCGGCGAATTGTCACGTCTCCGGGTTCATTTGTTTGGAAGTGTATTGAAGCTTCCTCTTCTGTAACGTTATGAGATAGTTGCTTTCTATCCAAATCCCATTCTGTGAACCCATGTGTCCAGCGGAGGGTGCCTGTACCCAAGCTAAGTTACTCTTTCAGCCCGGGAGGCTCTAAAATCCAAAGAATGCTTGCTTGTCTAAAACGTCCAGTTCAATATCTGGACCTTTGCTTTTTCTTTTCTTTTTTCTTTTTAACCAGTAGCCTAGTTAGAAGGTCCCTTCGTCTTTATTTTTATTTTACTTTAACTTCTGGGATACATGTGCAGAATGTGCAGGTTTGTTACATAGGTATACATGTGCCATGGTGGTTTGTTGCACCTGTCAACCCGTCATCTAGGTTTTAAGCCCTGCATGCATTAGGTATTTGTCCTAATGCTCTCCCTCCCCTTGGCCCCCACCCCCTGACAGGCCCCGGTGTGTGATGTTCCCCTCCCTGTGTCCATGTGTTCTCATTGTTCAACTCCCACTTATGAGTGAAAACATGCGGTGTTTGGTTTTCTGTTCTTGTGTTAGTTTGCTGAGAATGATGGTTTCCAGCTTCATCCATGTCCCTGCAAAGGACATGAACTCATTCTTTTTGATGGCTGCATAGTATTCCATGGTGTCTATGTGCCACATTTTCTTCATCCAGTCTATCATTGATGGGCATTTGGGTTGGTTCCAAGTCTTTGCTATTGTGAATAGTGCTGCAATAAACATACGTGTGCATGTCTCTTTATAGTAAACTGATTTATAATCCTTTGGGTGTATACCCAGTAATGGGATTGCTGGGTCAAATGTATTTCTGGTTCTAGATCCTTGAGGAATTGCCACACTGTCTTCTACAATGGTTGAACTATTTTTCATATTGTTTCTATTGCATAAGCACTTTCTTAAATAAAAAAAGTTTTATTCCTCCTTCCCAATATGTAGGCATTTTCTTAGCTTTTTTGAATTGCACTAGAGGGTCCTACAGTTTGCTTTTGTGTGAGACAGGACATTTTGCCGTGCTCCTGATCTTACCAGGAAGGCATTTAGCCCTTCCCTGCTAAGTATAATCAATAGCTGTCAGTTTGTAATGCGCTTTATAAGGTGGAAGAAATTGTCTCTATTCCTACTTTAAGAAATATATATATATATATATATATAAACATAAATGAATGTGTACATTTGTTAAGTGCCTTTTGGCATTTACTGTAATCATATGCTTTTAATTCTTTATTCTGTTGTCATGGTGAGTTACCTTGATCTGTTTCAAAGGCTGAGCCAACCCACGTTTCTGGGATAGATTCTTTCCTTCCCCAACCCTTGGTCCTGAAATATTCTCTTCTCCTCTCCTCTCTCCTCTCCTCTCTCCTCTCCCCTCCCCTCTCCCCTCCCCTCTCCTCTCCCCTCTCCTCTCCTCTCCTTTTCGCTGTGTGATGTTCCCCACCCTGTGTCCATGGGTTCTCGTTCAACTCCCACTTATGGGTGAGACTCTCTTTTCTTTTCTTTCTTTTCTTTTCATTTATGTTTCTGAGACGGAGTCTCACTCTTGTCGTCCAGGCTGGAGTGCAGTGGCGCGATCTCAGCCTCACTGCAACCTCTGCCTCCCGGCTTCAAGCAATTCTCCTGCCTCAGCCTCCCGAGTAGCTGGAATTACAGGCACCCAGCAGCACATCTTGCTAATTTTTGTTATTTTTAGTAGAGATGGGGTTTCGCCATGTTGACCAGGATGGTCTCGATCTCTTGACCTAGTGACCCGCCTGTCTCGGCCTCCCAAAGTGTTGGGATGACAGGTGTGAGCCACCGCACCCGGCCAATACTATTGTTTTAGTACTGATGGTTTTGATCTGTCAACATCTTGCGAAGCCAGCATTCCCTGGATACTAACACCAGACTAGGACATTGTCAGACTCTAAAACGAATAGCAAAGATTCCTCATGAGCAAATATAGAAAAAGTCTTTAATATAATGTGCTGAGAAGTATATGCTTCCATTTTCTGGAAGCATTTGTATAGCATTGAGGTTTTTTTTTCTTGAATAATTGGTAGAATTTACCTGTACAGCTGTTTGGGGTTGGAGTTTTCTTTGGGAGTATTTAATGGCAAATTCATTTACCTTATTCAATATATAACAGAGCAGTGAGTGAGCTGAGCCTCTTTCAAACCAGAACCCCCGTGGGATCCCAAGACCTTCCACTGAGTCAGATGCTGGAATCCACCTCAGTACCCCACAGAACTCAAAGAACAGGCTTAAACAGTGAGAAAAACAGCCTTTCGAGTCAGATTAAAAACTGGGACATTTCCATGTTTCTGTTTGATGCCATTTGGTGCGTGTATAAATATAATCTCAAGGGATAACTTCCAGTTCCAGGCAGAGCAAAGGACCATGACGTCTCAGCCCAGAGAGAAAGGCTTTGAGTATCTGCCATCCTCCCAGGAAAAAATAAAGGCGTTTTTCCATACTTTCCTTCCGACTTATCTTCCCCTTGACATATTGCATCAAATGCTTTAAAATTTTATTTTTGGTGTTGGCTCATGACTCACATCCATGCTCCAATGTCTGAAATCTAATTAATATTCTCTGAGTACCCCCTGTGAGTTAGCCTCAAGTCCGAGCCTTTGAGCAGTGCTCAGACGTTACAGGAAGAAGAAAGTAATCGAAACTTGGTGAGTTTGAGACACTTTTGAAATGTTCCTCTGCGTTTAGAGATCCTGCTACTTCTCATCTCTTACGTGTTCCAAAGTGTAACACATTCTGCTTCCCTGAGCTAATAAAAATCAATTTCTGCTGCTCACAGTTTGTCTTTCTCAGAAAGACGGGTCTCAGGCTATTTGTCTTGGCCAGGTGCCACAGAAGTAACTACAGGGAGGAACTGGTCTTTGATGTTCTGTCCGTAAGATTAGTCATCTTGGCCGGGCACGGTGGCTCACGCCTGCAATCACAGCACTTTGGGAGGCCGAGGTGGGTGGATCAGCTGAGGTCAGGAGTTCGAGACCAGCCTGGACAACATGGTGAAACCCCGTCTCTACTAAAAATACAAAAAAATTACCCAGGCGTGGTGGCGGGTGCCTGTAATCCCAGCTACTCAGGAGGATGAGACGGGAGAATCGCTTGAACCTGAGAGGCGGAGGTTGCAGTGAGCCGAGAACACATCATTGCACTCCAGCCTGGGTGACAAGAGTGAAATTCCATCTCAAAAAAAATTAATCATCTCCTGGGTTTTTTGTTTATTTTTATTTTTATTTTTTTTGAGATGGAGTCTCACTCTCTGTCGCCCAGTCTGGAGTGCAGTGGCGCGATCTCAGCTCACTGCAACCTCCACCACCCAGGTTCAAGCGATTCTCCTGACTCAGCCTCCTGACTAGCTGGGACTACAGGCACATGCCACCAATACCTGGCTAATTTTTGTATTTTTAGTAGAGATGGGGTTTCACCATGTTGGCCAGGCTGGTCTCGAACTGCTGACCTCAAGATCCGCCCGCCTCAGCCTCCCAAAGTGTTGGGTTTACAGGCGTGAGCCACTGTGCCTGGCCAGAATGATGTGGTTTTAAACATCAATACTGCTGAGGTTGAGAAAATCTTCTTTAGCATGAGAGACTCAGTCTACATATTCTCTCTCTTTCATCTGTCACTATTGTTATTATTCTATCTGTTCATCTAACTATTAATATCTACATATCTTCTATATATCATCTATTATCTAACATCTACCTATATCTATATATCATGTATTATCACGTATCTATCCATTGTCTATTTCTATCATTTATCATTCTGTGTATTGATCATCTTTTTTTCTATCATCTATGTAACTCATCTATCATCTGTCATGTCTATCATCTATTTTTCTATCATCTGTGCATTGATCGATCTAGCATCTATTATCCCTATCATCTACTGATCTATCTACATATCTATCCGTCTACCTACTTAGCATTTATCTGTCATCTATTGGTCTTTCTACATATCTACCTACCTACCTACCTACCTACTCAGCATCTATGTATCTGTGTATCTATCTATCATCTATTGATCTTGCTACATATCTACTTACCTACCTACTCAGCATCTATGTATCTATCATCTATTGATCTCTCTACATATCTACCTACCTACCTACTCAGCGTCTATGTATCTATGTATCTATCTATCATCTATTGATCTCTCTACATATCTACCTACCTACGTACTCAGCGTCTATGTATCTTTGTATCTAGCTATCATTTATTGATCTATCTACACATCTATCTACCTACTTAGCATCTATCATCCATTGACCTATCTATATATCTATCTACCTACCTACTCACCATCTATTATCTATCATCTATCTAATCTATCTATTGTCTATTGATCTATGTACACATCTATCTACCTACCTAGTTAGCATCTATCATCTGTTATCTATCTACATATGTGTCTACCTATCTACTTAGCATCTATCTATCTATCATCTATTGATCTATCTATATATCTATCTATCTACCTACTTAGCATCTATCTATCTATGTATCATCTATTGATCTATCTACATATCTATCTACCTATCTACTTAACATCTATCTATCACCTATTGGTCTATCTACATGTCTATATACCTACCTCCTTAGCATCTATCTAATCTATCATCTGTCTATCTATCTATCCAGCTATCTCTCATCTATTTACCTAAGTATTCTCTCTCTCTCTCTCTCACTCTTGCTGTCTCCCCCTTGCTCTCTCCCTACTACCTATCTATTATATATCTATCTATGGCAGTTGCTAGCAACCAGCTATGATGTTTTGCCCTAGGGCACATTTGGCAATGTCTGAACATATTCTTGGTGTCACAAGGCTGTTTGGCACATCTTGTGTGATTATGAATTTCCCAGAACATAGGCTTTTATCAGGAAATCCTCATGGTTCTGCCCTCAGCATGTATCCCACAGGTGAGTACATTATGACCTCTAGGGTGCCCAGTGAAGTCTCAGCCCTCCACCACACACCCTGTGCTTGACTTTTGAAGCCATCTCTTCCTGGTCTTTCTGCCTCTTTCCTGACCCTTGGTCTATCAGCTGTAGATAATCCTGGGGAATAATCATGCTGTTACCTGAGTGGGCTGCTTTGAAGAATGTGTCCCAAATCCATCCAACGGGAACCTCAGAATGTGACCTTACTCGGAAATAAGATTTTTGCTGAAGTGATGAGTTAACACAACATCATATTGGAAGTGCATGGGCCTTAAGTCCAATGACAGGTGTCCTCGCAAGAGACAGAAGAGGAGACACAGACACAGACGAGGAGGCCACATGGACATGGCGGCAGAGACTGGAATGATGTGGCCACAAGCCCATGGATGCCTGCCACCCCCAGGAGCTGGGAGAGGCAGGAAGGATCCTCCCCTAGAACCTCCAGAGGGAGCTCAGCCCTGAGACACATTCAGTTCAGACTTGTGGTCTGCAGGACTGGGAGAGGATAAATTTCTGTTCTACCTATCTGACTATCATCTATCTATCATCTCTATTTATCTATCATCTCTATCATCTATCCCTCATCTCCATCTATTATCTATCGACCTATCATCGATCTATCATCTATTATCTATGTATCTATCTATCCTTTCCATCTATCATGTCTATTTATCTAACCTATCTGTCTATTATCTATCTATGTATCTCTCACCTCCATCTATTATCTATTGATCTATCATCTATCATGTATTATCTGCCTATCTATCATCTATTATCTGTCTCTCATCTCCACCTATTATCTATCGATTTATCATTTATCTATCATCTATTATGTGTCTATCTATCCTTTCCATCTATCATCTCTATTTATCTATCCTATCTATGTACCTCTCATCTCCATCTATTATCTATCGATCTATCGTCCGTCTATCATCTATGTATCTCTCATCTCCATCTATTATCTATCGATCTATCATCTATGATCTATGTATCTCTCATCTCCATCTGTCTATTATCTATCTATTACCTATTGATCCATCATCTATTATCTGCCTATCATCTATTATGTATGTATCTCTCATCTCCATCTATTATCTATAAATCTATCATGTATCTATCATCTATTATCTATATATCTATTATCTATGTTTCTCTTATCTCCATCTGTCTATTATCTATTTTCTATTGATCTATCATCTATCATCTATTATGTATGTATCTCTCATCTCCATCTATTATCTATAGATCTATGATGTATCTATCTTCTATTATCTATCTATCTATCCTTTCCATCTATCTATCATCTATTATCTATCTATCTATGTATCCTTTCCATCTATCTATCATGTATTATCTATCTATCTATCTACCCTTTCCATCTGTCTATCATCTATCATTTACTGTGGTGTCCCCAGGATCACCCCCTGGGCTCTCATCAACAATGAGAATGAATCCCAGTGGACATCCTTTCGTTCAGGGTCTCCAGACACCATCTCTGGACACCCTCCTCTTTTCTAACTCAAACTGCCACAGACCAAGATAAACATTTCAGCTGGAATTTCCACTTTGTGACCCTGGAGGAAGAATTTCCTATACTTCAGGTCCCAGTCTCGATTTAGTCATTTCTGCCAGCTGATTGCTCTGTGATTTGTTAATTACCCACTTGCTCTTCAGTGACCACAATTTAATCTCAACTTAACAGGGTCGCGCTCCATACTCAGAGCTTGGCGGATGTTTTCTTACTGACCAAAGACTGGATTTCTCAGGCATGTGTTTTCAGACACTGCTCAGAATCTACAGGCAGGAATGTCAGAGCTAATTTCAGGTCTTAGGAGCTCAGCACAAAATTAGGTAGTGAGTTTTCTTTCCATGCACACCTTGCTGTTCAATTTTTTTTTCTTTTTTTTAGACGGAGTCTTGCTCTGTCACCCAGGCTGGAGTGCAGTGGCACAATCTTGGCTCACTGCAACCTCCACTTCCCAGGTTCAAGCGATTCTCCTGTCTCAGCCTTCCGAGTAGCTGGGATTACACGTGGGCACCACCACACCCGACTAATTTTTTGTATTCTTAGCAGAGACAGGGTTTCACCATGTTGGCCAGACTGGTCTCGAACTCCTGACCTCAGGTGATCCACCCCCCTCGGCTTCCCAAAGTGCTGGGATTACAGGTGTGAGCCACCATGCCCGGCCCCAGAGTCAGTTCTGATCATTCAGTGTGTAGAACAGCTCAGGAACCATGGATCTGGCTTGGTGTTTGCAGCCACCAGGTGCTTTCTCTACAGGCTGGTCCCCTTCCCATCTCTTCTTGTGGACTGGATTTGACCCCCTACCACCGCTCAGAGACACAGGTGGAAGCTCTGAGTCCACCATTACGACTGTATTTGGAGACAGGGTCTGTGAGGAGGTAACTGAGGTCAAATGTGATCATAAGTGTGGGGTTGTAACCTGGTAGAATTGTGTCTTTACAAGAAGAGTACTGGCTGGGCGAAGTGGCTCATGCCTATAATCTTAGCACTTTGGGAGGCCGAGGTGTGTGGATTGCTTGAGGTCAAAAGTTCAAGACCAGCCTGACCAACAAGGTGAAACCCCATCTCTACTAAAAATACAAAAAAAAAGTTTGTGTTTATTTTTTTGCGGTGGTGCATGCCTGCAATCCCAGCTACTCGGGAGGCTGAGGCAGGAGAATCCCTTGAACCTGGGAGGAGGAGGTTACAGTGAGCTGAGATCGAGCCACTGCATTCTAGCCTGGGTGAGAGAGCAAGACTCCATCTCAAAAAAAAAAAAAAAGAAAAGAAGAGGATCACCTTTTACCCTCAAGTAGACCCCCTGTCTTTTCTCTCTCTCTGTGTTTCCATGTCTTCTGGATATTTAACTCTCACTTATCAGTGAGAACAGGTCGTATTTCATTTTCTCTTCCTGTGTTAGTTTGCTCAGGGAAATAGTCTCCAGCTCCAGCCATGTCCTTGCAGAGGACATGATCTCATTTTTTTTTCTTTTTCTTTTTTTTTTTTTTGAGACAAGAGTTTTTCCTCTCGTTGCCCAGGATGGAGTGCAATGGCACGATCTCAGCTCACTGCAACCTCCGCCTCCCGGGTTCAAGCCATTCTCCTGCCTCAGCCTCCCGAGTAACTGGGATTACAGGCATGCACCACCACGCCCGGCTAATTTTGTATTTTTAGTAGAGATGGGGTTTCTCCATGTTGGACAGGCTGGTCTTGAACTCCCAACCTCAGGTGATCCACCCTCCTTGGCGTGATTACGGGCGTGAGCCCCCTCCCCCGGCCATCTCATTCATTTTTATGGTTGTATAGTATTCCACAGTGTATAGCTACCACATTTTCTTTATCCAGTTTATCACCGATGGGCATTGATGTTGATTCCATCTTTTTGCTGTTGTGAATAGTGACATGAACAGGTAGTTTTGAAAAGAAGGCATACGTATGGCCAAGAGTCATATGAGAAAAATTCTCAACATCACTAATCATTAGAGAATTGCAAATCAAAACCACAATGAGATACCATCTCACTTCAGTCAGAATGGCTATTACTACAAAATTGAAAAACAGCAGATACTGACGAGGTTGCAGAGAAAAGGGAACGCATATATGCTGCTGGTGGCAATATAAATTAGTTCAACCATTGTGGAAAGCACTGTGACAACTCCTCAAAGAACTAAAAACAGAATTACCATTCGACCCAGCAATCTCATGATTGGGTATATACCTGAAGGAATATAAATTGTTCTAGTGTAAATGGCCGGGCACGGTGGCTCATGCCTGTAATCCCAGCACTTTGGGAGGCCGAGGCAGGTGGATCACAAGGTCAGGAGATCGAGACCAGCCTGAGCAATATGGTGAAACCCCGTCTCTACTAAAAATACAAAAATTAGCTGGGCACGGTGGCTCACGCCAGGAATCCCAGCACTTTGGGAGGCCAAGGTAGGCAGATCACAAGGTCAGGAGATCGAGACCAGCCTGAGCAATATGGTGAAACCCCGTCTCTACTAAAAATACAAAAATTATCTGGCTCACGCCAGTAATTCCAACACTTTGGGAGGCCGAGGCAGGCAGATCACCTGAGGTCAGGAGTTTGAGACCAGCCTGGCCAACATGGTGAAACCCCATCTCTACTACAAATACAAAAATTAGCCAGGCGTGGTGGCTCACGCCTGCAGTCCCAGCACTTTGGGAGGCCGAGGCAGGCAGATCACAAGGTCAGGAGATCGAGACCAGCCTAACATGGTGAAACCCCATCTCTACTAAAAATACAAAATTTAGCTGGCTTACGCCAGTAATCTCAACATTTTGGGAGGCTGAGGCGGGTGGATCACCTGAGGTCAGGAGGTTGAGACCAGCCTGGCCAACATGGTGAAACCCCATCTCTACTAAAAATACAAAAATTTGTCAGGCATGGTGGCTCACACTTGTAATCCCAACACTTTGGGAGGCGGAGGCAGGCGGATCACCTGAGGTCAGGAGTTTGAGACCAGCCTGGCCAACATGGTGAAACCCCGTCTCTACTACAAATATAAAAATCAGCCAGGCATGGTGGCTCATGCCTGTAGTCCCAGCTACTTGGGAGGCTGACAGAGGAGAATCACTTGAACCCGGGAGGCAGGGGTTGCAGTGAGCTAAGATCCTGCCACTGCACTCCAGCCTGGGTGACATAGTGAGACTTGGTTTCAATAATAATAATAATAAATAAATAAATTGTTCTAGCATAAAGACACGTGCGCACGAATGTTCACTGCAGCACTAACTTTTGGCTTTCTTTTCTGGTAGGATCCAAACGTTTTCACGGGTTGGTGCCATTTTATTCTGTTGTTAGCAAGCATCTATGACCTGTGGTGAGTTACTCCTAAGCAGTGGCTCTGAACTCTGGGTGCACAAAGGCATTTTATGGGAGGTTTTAGAAAATACTGAGGCTAGGACCCCCCCCCCCCAGAGACCCACGTTTATTTGATGGGAGGCGTCGGCTGGGTAACAGGAGTCCTAAGGTATCAGCAAGGGGTGGTGAAATGCAGAGAGTTTGAGAAACCGCTGAGCTAGCCAGGTGTTCTGCACCTTAACTCCCCCATCCCTAGTGGGTTGGGGGTGCCCTCAGGAGTCAGTGAGGAGCCTCCAGTTTGGACGCGGCTTCAGCAGCTTGGCTGCAAGACATCCCATCAATACAGGCCAGCCAAGATGAATCAATTTTCAGTTGCGTGTGGCCAGCTGCCCTGCAAAGCCAATTTGTAATCTGATCCCGTCCTTGTCCAGGGGAGCTTTCTTTTTTGTTTTTTTTTTGAGACAGAGTCGTGCTCTGTCACCGGATTCGAATGCAGTGGAGCTTTCAAATTTCCCTGGGATGCCCGGAAGCCTGTGGAGACAGAGAGGCTGTTTCTGTAGGGTTACCCGGTGGCCGCGCCAAAATGCTCAGCTCTGCGTTTCGGGGGCTGGCATCCCCTGAGACTCAGTGAGAAAAGAAAACAAGGGCTAGAAGGAGGGTTAGCAGGACGGGTGAGAGGCTGTTTCAGACATGGTATTCTGCAGTGTGCTGGTATACAAAATGCAGCATAGTGTCATGCTTTGTGTTATATGTACTTTATAACACCTATAAAACATCTATAAGATGCAGAATATATAATCGTGCAATTGTTAAAAAAGATATATATGTTATAAAGTATATATAAAGATATATATTATATATAAAATATACATAAAGACATGTATCTTTATCTATAAAAGATATATATTTATAAATAAAGACATCTTTATATATAAAAGATATATATTTATAAAGACATATATCTTTTATATATATAAAAGATATATATTTATAAAGATATATATCTTTATACATATAAAAGATATATATTTATACGAAAGATATATATCTTTATTATATATGTCTTTATTATATATATTTTATATATCTTTATATATATTATATATCTTTATTATATATAATATATATCTTTATATATATTATGTGTCTTTATTATATATATTATATAAGATATACATTTATAAATATATAAAAGATATATATTTATAAATAAAGATATATCTATATATATATATTTTTTTTTTTTTTTTGCAGGAGTCTCGCTCTGTCACCAGGCTGGAGTGCAGTGGCGTGATCTCGGCTCACTGCAACCTCCGCCTCCCAGGTTCAAGCAATTCTCCTGCCTCAGCCTCCTGAGTAGCTGGGATTACAGGCACCCACCACCATGCCCGGCTAATTTATTTGTATTTTTAGTAGAGATGGGGTTTCACCATGTTGGCCAGGCTGGTCTTGAACTCCTGAGCTAAGGAAATCCACCCACCTCAGCCTCTCAAAGTGCTAGGATTAGGTATTTTTATAGCAGCCTGAAATGGACAAACACACAAAGATGAAAAAAATAACTCTAGTCGTGTTCTCCAGGGTTTAGAACAGCGGCAGAATAGGCAAGCTCATGCCTTGCAAATGGTGAGACCCTTTTTGACAAGATGTTGGACAGCAATTCCTTTTCCATGAGATTTTTTTTTTCCTAAGGATAAAAATGGAAAATGGACCGGGCGCGGCGGCTCACACCTGTAATCCCAGCACTTTGGGAGGCCGAGGTGGGAGGATCACGAGGTCAGGAGTTCAACACTAGCCTGGCCAATATGGTGAAACCCCGTGTCTACTAAAAATACAAAAATTAGCCGGGCGTCTTGGTGTGCACCTGTAATCCCAGCTACTGAGGAGGCTGAGGCACGAGAATCACTTGAACCCGGGAGGCAGAGGTTGTGGTGAGGCGAGATGGAGCCACTGCACTATTCCAGCCTGGGTGACAGAGCAAGACTCCGTCTCAAAAAAAAAAAAAAAAAAAAAAAGGCAAATGAAACATTAAGGATCAGACTGTGTTGCCGTGCCATTTATACATGGAGAAAACTCCAGAGGGATCTCATGTCCAAGGACCAGGACACGGCCAGGTAACAGCAAAGCTTCCATGCAAGTGACAGGGTGAAAAAAATAGTGTGGATGGTCCCCACCGAGAAAGAAACCCAACACATTTTCCAGTGGAGAAAATGGGACTGGTGGGAGAACATCACGACGACGATGGTGCTATCTGTGAGCGAAAGGGTTTGCACCGGTGTGAAAAGCCCTGGAAAGCAGCAAGTCAATCTACGCACAGAGGTTATCTGGATTCAGCAGAAAACGAAGGTGGCAGGTGTGAGCGGTTTGCATTTCATAAATATTTGCAATGCTTTTTAATTAATTAATTAGTTTATTATTTTTGAGACGGAGTTTCGCTCTTGTCGCCCAAGCTGGAGGGCAGTGGCGCGATCTCGGCTCACTGCAACCTGTGCCTCAGCTTCATGCAATTCTCCTGCCTCAGCCTCCTGAGTAGCTGGGATTACAAGCGCCTGCCAGCACGCCCGGCTAATTTTTGAATTTTTAGTACAGATGGGGTTTTTCCAAATTGGCCAGGCTTGTGTCAAACTCTTGACCTCAGGTGATGTGCCCGCCTTGGCCTCCCAAAGTGCTGGGATTACAGGTGTGAACCACTGCACCTGGCCACATTTTCCCCCTCTTATAATGACAGTATCATGTTGCATCAGGGGCCAACTCCGCTTCATTCTGACCAAATCTGTACGAATCACATCTGCAAAGGCTCTATTTCCAAACGAGGTCACACTTGAGCTTCTGAGCAGACGTGAATTTGGGGGGTACATGTTTCAACCCCATTCACATCAACGTCTTTTTCTTCTTTAGCAATCAGTGAAGATAATAAGGTCATTTTTATTCCGAGAGGAAATGTGAGTTCGTCTCGTCTCAGAGGATTGCTCAGAGTCCAGTTGAGCATGGCTGGGGTGCTAGGCTGTGCCGTTCTTGCTCTGAGCCCGAGGGATAACTAATTTCCATTATTTTGTTCTTGCCGCCTCATAATTTGTCTACATGGGGGTGAGGAGAGTGAATGTCCTGTGACAGGAAGCTGTTGCGGTTGCACTATTTAAAGGGATTTCAGGCCGGGTGCGGCAGCTTATGCCTGTCATCCCACCACTTTGGGAGGCCGAGGAGGGTGGATCACAAGGTCAGGAGTTCGAGACCAGCCTGGCCAATATGGTGAAACTCCGTCTCTACTAAAAATACAAAAATTAGCCGGGTGTGCTGTCGGGCGCCTGTACTCCCAGCTACTCCGGAGGCTGAGGCAGGAGAATCTCTTAGAACCCGGGAGGCGCAGGTTGCAGTGAGCCAGATTGGGCCACTGCACTCCAGCCTGGGTGACAAGAGGGAGACTCCATCTCAAAAAAAATCCTAAAATAAAAAATAATTAATTAAAAAGCCTAGGTGCAGTGGCTCATGCCTGTAATCCCAGCACTTTGGGAGGCCGAGGTGGGCAGATCACCTGAGGTTGGGGGTTCGAGACCATCCTGGCCAACATGGTGAAACCCCATCTCTACTAAAATACAAAAATTAGCTGGGTGTGGTGTCGGGTGCTTGTAATCTCAGCTACTCAGGAGGCTGAGGCAGAATCTTAGAATCCAGGAGGTGGAGGTTGCAGTGAGCCAAGATCAAGCCATTGCACTCCAGCCTGGGCGACAAGAGGGAGACTCTGTCTCAAAAAAATACATAATATAATATAAATAAATAAATAATAAAATAGGCCGGGCACGGTGGTTCACGCCTGTAATCCCAGCACTTTGGGAGGCCAAGGCGGGTGGATCACCTGATGTCAGGCGTTTGAGACAAGCCTGGCCAACATGGTGAAACCCCATCTCTACGAAAAATACAAAAATTAGGTGGGTGTGGTGTCGGGCGCCTGTACTCCCAGCTTCTCAGCAAGCTGAGGCAGGAGAATCTCTGAGAATCCGGGAGGTGGAGGTTGCAGTGAACTGAGATTGGGCCACTGCACTCCAGCCTGGGCAACAAGAGGGAGACTCTGTCTCAAAAAATATATATATATAAAATAAATAATTAATAAAATAGGTCAGGTGCAATAGCTCATGCCTGTCATCCCAGCACTTTGGGAGGCCAAGGCAGGTGGATCACCTGATGTCAGGACTTCGAGACCAGCCTGGCCAACATGGTGAAACCTCGTCTCTACTAAAAATACAAAAATTAGCCGGGTGTGGTGTCGGGCGCCTGTAATCCCAGCTTCTCAGGAGGCTGAGGCAGGAGAATCTCTTAGAACCCCGGAGGCGGAGGTTGCAGTGAGCTGAAATTGCACCACTGCACTCCAGCCTGGGCGACAAGAGGGGGACTCCGTCTAAAAAAAAAAGATGATAAAAAATAAATAATATAAAAAGTAAAATAAATAAAAGGATTTCAGAGGCATCTAACCGAGTAAGGACCTGGCCAAGCATATATGTTGAAGACAAGCTGAGAAGGCTTTATAGCAATTAACAAAAAAAAACAGCTGGTAACAACAGCCAGTCTGGGGGTGTAAAAATGGAACTACCATTGGTAACAGGACCTTCCGTTCCTTCTAATGACCTCTTTGAAGGTACGAATGATTTACACTCCATCATAACCCTCTTGGCCCCTGGGGCCTCATCTCAGCATCCGTTCCGTAGGCAGGAGGCACGGTTCTCGGTGTCCCCGGAGACCAACCCTGTTTTGTTTCTTTGGTAAAGCATAGAGCATGGTGCTACTGACGTCAGGAAAATACCACGGCTTTGAAAACATTATTCTCAGTGAACAGAAGCCTGTCACTGAAGACCGCGTATCCTGTGATTTCATTCAGATGAAAGGTTCAGAATAGACCAGTCCAGACACAAAGCAGATTAGTGGTTTCACAGGGGCTAGGGTGGGGGTGGGAAGGGAGTGGGGTCATGGGGAAAGAGTGTGGGGTTTCTTTGTCTTATGCAAGGGATGAAAATATTGTAATCTACCCACAGTCATGCTTCTCTGCATCTGTGAATATCCTAAAAGCCACTGAATGGTAAATTGAATTGTCCATGACTAGAGGGGCCGGTGCACGTCACAGGCAGAGGTAGGAGACCCCATCCTAGCATCCACTGTTGACATTCTAAAAGTGACTGTCGGCCAGGCATGGTGGCTCACGCCTGTCATCCCAGCACTTTGGGAGGCCAAGGTGGGTGGATCACCTGAGGTCAGGAGTTGGAGACCAGCCTGGCCAACACGGTGAAACCCCATCTCTACTAAAAATATAGAAATTAGCTGGCCATGGTGGCTCACGCTTGTCATCCTAGCAGTTTGGGAGGCCGAGGTGGGCGGATAACCTGAGGTCGGGAGTTCGAGACCAGCCTGGCCAACATGCGGAAACCTTGTCTCTACTTGAAAAATGAGTGAATTGTATGGGATGTGAATTATATCTGAATAGAACAATCTCTTTTCTTTTTCTTTTGGCCGATTTTCTTTTTCTTTTGGTTTCTTTTGATCTGATGGTTTTACAAATGGGAGTTCCCCTGATAATGTCTCACTCTGTCACCCAGGCTCAAGTGCAGTGGCACGATCATAGCTCACTGCAGCCTCGATCTCCTGGGCTCAGGTAACCCTCCCACCTCAGTGTCAGCGTAGCTGGGACCGCAGGTGTACACCACCATGCCCAGTTAATTTATTTCTTCTAATTTGTAGAGACTTAAAAAAAAATATATATATATATATATATATATGGAGGCTGATGCGGGTAGATCACCTGAGGTCAGGAGTTCGAGACCAGCCTGACCAGCATGGCGAAACCCCATGTATAGTAAAAGTACAAAATTACCCGGGCGTGGTGACTCATGCCTGTAATCCCAGCTACTAAAGAGGCTGAGGCAGGAGAATCGCTTGAGCCAGGGAGGCGGAGGTTGCAGTGAGCCCAGATCATGCCACTCCAGTCTAGCCTGGGTGACTGTGTCTAAAATATATATACATATATATATATGTTCTTAGAATTTTTGCTTTAACCTTTTAACCTTTAACTTTAGCCTTTAACCTTTTAACCTTTTAATATATTTAATATATATCTTAGCATTTTTGCTTTAACTTTAATGTTTAATGAAAAACTTCAGAGCATACTTCGCAGATCCTGTAGGATCAGCTGCAGACCACTGCAAGAAAATGAATATCACAGTAAAGCAAGTCACACAATTATTTTTGTGCATATAAAAATGCATATAGGGCCGGGTGTGGTGGCTCACACCTGTAATCCCAGCACTTTGGGAGGCCGAGGCGGGTGGATCATGAGGTCAGGAGGTAGGGACCATCCTGGCTAACAAGGTCAAACCCTGTCTCTACTAAAATACAAAAGTTAGCCGGGCATGGTGGTGCTTGCCTGTAGTCCCAGCTACTCAGGAGGCTGAGGCAGGAGAATTGCTCGAAGCTGCTAGGCGGAGGTTGCAGTGAGTGGAGACCTCACCACTGCACTCCAGTTCGGGTGACAGAGCAAGACTCCATCTCAAAAATAAAATAAAATAAAATAAAAGTGCATATAAAAGGTATGTTTATAACCATATTGTAGCCTATTAAACGTGCAATAGCATTATGTCTTAAAAATATGCATGCTTTAATTTAAATCTACTTTTTTCTTAATTATAGTTTAAGTTCTAGGGTACATGCGCACAACGTGCATGTTTGTTACATATGTATACATGTGCCATGTTGGTGTGCTGCACCCATTAACTCATCATTTACATTAGGTATATCTCCTAATGCTATCCCTCCCCCCTCCCCCTACCCCAATTTTAAATCTATTTTATTGCTAAAAAAGCTAATAGATTTTCTTCATGGGTGGGGTTACAACATTCCTGCAATTTGTAAACAACAACAACAAATAGTGTCTGACGGTGCCATAAAGCAAACTGCAATCAAATGAGGCATGCCTGTATAGACACACTTTGGCATCCATTCAATTCTTTATCCAACCAGAATATATATGTAATTTTCATTATTTATTTATTTTAATTTTTAATTTTCTAATTCTTTGATATTTTATTTTATTTTATTTTGAGGCAGAGTCTCGCTCTGTCTCCCAGGCTGGAGTGCAATGGCCCTATTTTGGCTCACTGCAACCTCCACTTCTGGGGTTCAAGTGATTCTGCAGCCTCAGCCTCCTGAGTAGCTGGGATTACAGGCATTCACCACCAGGCCTGGCTAATTTTGTATATTTAGTAGAGACAGGGTTTCGTCATGTTGGCCAGGCTAGTCTCGAACTCCTGGCCGAGGTGATCCGCTCGCTTCAGCCTCCCAAAGTGCTGGGATGACAGGTGTGAGCCACCTTGCCCAGCCCAAATCTTTCAAGCCAGCTGTCAGCAGGCATCCATGTAAGGTCCACCTGTCCGTCCAGCTCCAAGCTGATTGTCAGCCACTGCACAGGCTGAAAAAAATGGACTTTAATATCTGTGAAAATTTCGTTGGCTCAAAGGAACCTGTAGAAAATTCTTTTTTTATTTTTTAACTCAAAGAGTGAAGTTTGCATTGACCTTGTGATGGCACGCTGCTCTTTTGTTTTGGTGAAAATCCTCTAGTGGGCACTTTGCAAAAGCAATTTTAGAGCAAAGGTGGTGGCATGGAGTTGTGTGAGGTTGCTGAAAAGTAGCAAATGGAAGAAAGGTTAATGGAGCTGGATTTCTACAAAGGACGTCCTTTGAGGAGATCCACAGCGGCAACAATCACAGAGCAGCTTGCCTTTCCTATTCTGGGGACTTGGAGCACTTGATTGTAAGGAAGAAAGTGTGAGTGGGCACAGGGCTGGTGGTCACAATAAAAAGAACAACAGTAATAATATGATACTACCACTGCATGAGAGCAGGAATAATCACAAGAGTAATATGATACTACCGCCGCATGAGAGCAGTAATAATCACAACAGTAATATAACACTACCGCTGCAGGAGAGCAGTCTTAATCACAACAGTAATATGATACTACCACTGCGTGAGAGCAGTAATAATCACAAGAGTAATATGATACTACCGCCGCATGAGAGCAGTCATAATCACAACAGTAATATGACACCACCGCCGCAGGAGAGCAGTAATAATCACAAGACCAATATGATACTACCACCGCAGGAGAGCAGTAATAATCACAAGAGTAATATGATACTACTGCCGCAGGAGAGCAGTCACAATCACAACAGTAATATGATACTACCACTGCAGGAGAGCAGTCATAATCACAACAGTAATATGATACTACCGCCACAGCAGAGCAGTCATAATCACAACAGTAATATGATAGAACCACTGCATGAGAGCAGTAATAATCACAACAGTAATATAACACTACCGCTGCAGGAGAGCAGTCTTAATCACAACAGTAATATGATACTACCACTGCGTGAGAGCAGTAATAATCACAAGAGTAATATGATACTACCGCCGCATGAGAGCAGTCATAATCACAAGACCAATATGATACTACCACCGCAGGAGAGCAGTAATAATCACAAGAGTAATATGATACTACTGCCGCAGGAGAGCAGTCACAATCACAACAGTAATATGATACTACCACTGCAGGAGAGCAGTCATAATCACAACAGTAATATGATACTACCGCCACAGCAGAGCAGTCATAATCACAACAGTAATATCATAGAACCACCGCATGAGAGCAGTAATAATCACAACAGTAATATAACACTACCGCTGCAGGAGAGCAGTCTTAATCACAACAGTAATATGATACTACCACTGCGTGAGAGCAGTAATAATCACAAGAGTAATATGATACTACTGCCGCAGGAGAGCAGTCACAATCACAACAGTAATATGATACTACCACTGCAGGAGAGCAGTCATAATCACAACAGTAATATGATACTACCGCCACAGGAGAGCAGTCATAATCACAACAGTAATATGATAGAACCACCGCGTGAGAGCAGTAATAATCACAACAGTAATATAACACTACCGCTGCAGGAGAGCAGTCTTAATCACAACAGTAATATGATACTACCAGTGCGTGAGAGCAGTAATAATCACAAGAGTAATATGATACTACCGCCGCATGAGAGCAGTCATAATCACAACAGTAATATGACACCACTGCCGCAGGAGAGCAGTAATAACAACAGTAATATGATACTACCGCCGCATGAGAGCAGTAACAACAGTAATATGATACTACCGCCGCAGGAGAGCAGTAATAATCACAAGAGTAACATGATACTACCACCGCAGGAGAGCAGTAATAATCACAAGAGTAATATGATACTACTGCCGCAGGAGAGCAGTCACAATCACAAAAGTAATATGATACTACCACTGCAGGAGAGCAGTCATAATCACAACAGTAATATGATACTACCGCCACATGAGAGCAGTAATAATCACAACAGTAATATAACACTACCGCTGCAGGAGAGCAGTCATAATCAAAACAGTAATATGATACTACCACTGCGTGAGAGCAGTAATCACAAGAGTAATACGATACTACCGCCACATGAGAGCAGTAATAACAACAGTAATATGATACTACCACCACATGAGAGCAGTAATAATCACAAGAGTAATACGATACTACCGCCACATGAGAGCAGTAATCACAACAGTAATACAATACAACCACTGCATGAGACCAGTAATAATCACAAGAGTAATATGATACTACCACCGTGTAAGAGCAGTAATAATCATGAGTAATATACTACCACCGCGTGAAAGCGGTAATAATCACAACAGTAATATGATACTACCACCGTATGAGAGCAGTAATACAACAGTAATATGATACTACCACCGCATGAGAGCAGTAATAATCACAACAGAAATATGATACTACCGCCACATGAGAGCAGTAACAACAGTAATATACTACCGCCACAGGAGAGCAGTCATAATCACAACAGTAATATGATACTACCGCCGCGTGAGAGCGGTAATAATCACCACAGTAATATGATACCACCGCCGTGTGAGAGCAGTCATAATCACAACAGTAATATGATAGAACCACCGCATGAGAGCTGTAATAATCACAACAGTAATATGATACTACCGCCGCATGAGAGCAGTAATAACAACAGTAATATGATACTACTGCCGCATGAGAGCAGTAATAATCACAAGAGTAATATGATACTACCGCCGCAGGAGAGCAGTCACAATCACAACAGTAATATGATACTACCACTGCAGGAGAGCAGTCATAATCACAACAGTAATATGATACTACCACCACATGAGAGCAGTAATAATCACAACAGTAATATAACACTACCGCTGCAGGAGAGCAGTCTTAATCACAACAGTAATATGATACTACCACTGCGTGAGAGCAGTAATAATCACAAGAGTAATATGATACTACCGCCGCATGAGAGCAGTCATAATCACAACAGTAATATGACACCACCGCCGCAGGAGAGCAGTAATAACAACAACAGTAATATGATACCACTGCCACATGACAGCAGTAATAACAACAGTAATATACTACCGCCACATGAGAGCAGTAACAGTAATATGATACTACCGCCACAGGAGAGCAGTCATAATCACAACAGTAATATGATACTACCGCCACGTGAGAGCAGTAATAATCACAACAGTAATAAGATACCACCGCCGTGTGAGAGCAGTCATAATCACAACAGTAATATGATAGAACCACCGCATGAGAGCTGTAATAATCACAACAGTAATATGATACAACCACCGCATGAGAGCGGTAATAATCACAACAGTAATATTATAGAACCACCGCATGAGAGCTGTAATAATCACAACAGTAATATGATACAACCACCGCATGAGAGCGGTAATAATCACAACAGTAATATGATACTACCGCCGCATGAGAGCAATAATAACAACAAAAGTAATATGATACTACTGACGCATGAGAGCAGTAACAACAGTAATATGATACTACCACCACAGGAGAGCAGTCATAATCACAACAGTAATATGACACCACTGCCGCATGAGAGCAGTAATAACAACAACAGTAATATGATACTACCGCCGCATGAGAGCAGTAATAACAACAGTAATATGATACTACCACCGCAGGAGAGCAGTAATAATCACAGTAATATACCACCACTACACGAGAGCAGTAATAATCACAACAGTAATATAATACTACCACCGTATGAGAGTAGTAAAAATCACAACAGTAATATGATACTACCGCCGCATGAGAGCAATAACAACAGTAATATGATACTACTGCCGCATGAGAGCAGTAACAACAGTAATATGATACTACCACCGCAGGAGAGCAGTCATAATCACAGCAGTAATATGACACTACCGCCGCATGAGAGCAGTAATAATCACAGTAATATGATACCACCACTACATGAGAGCAGTAATAATCACAACAGTAATACGATACTACCACCGCATGAGAGCGGTAATAATCACAACAGTAATATACTACCACCGTATGAGAGTAGTAATAATCACAACAGTAATATGATACTACCACCGTATGAGAGTAGTAATAATCACAACAGTAACGATACTACCGCCGCATGAGAGCAATAATAACAACAGTAATATGATACTGCTGCCGCATGAGAGCAGTAATAACAACTGTAATATGATACTACCGTGACATGAGAGCAGTAATAATCACAGTAATATGATACCACCACTACATGAGAGCAGTAATAATCACAACAGTAATATGATACTACCACCGCATGAGAGCAGTAATAATCACAACAGTAATATGATACTACCACCACATGAGAGCAATAATAACAACAGTAATATGACACCACCGCTGCATGAGAGCAGTAATAACAGTAATATGATACTATCACTACATGAGAGCAGTAATAATCACAACAGTAATATACTACCGCCACATGAGAGCAGTAATAACAGTAATATGACACCACCGCCACATGAGAGCAGTAATAATCACAACAGTAATATGATACTACCACCGCATGAGAGTGGTAATAATCACAACAGTAATATGACACTACTGCCTGCAGGAGAGCAGTCATAATCACAACAGTAATATGATACTACCACTGCATGAGAGCAGTAACAACACTAATATGATACTACTGCCGCATGAGAGCAGTAACAACAGTAATATGATACTACCGCCGCAGGAGAGCAGTCATAATCACATCAGTAATATGACACCACCGCCGCATGAGAGCAGTAACAAGAGTAATATGATACTACCGCCGCAGGAGAGCAGTCATAATCACAACAGTAATATGACACCACCACCGCATGAGAGCAGTAACAACAGTAATATGATACTACCGCCGCAGGAGAGCAGTCATAATCACAACAGTAATATGATACTACCGCGGCATGAGAGCAGTCATAATCACAACAGTAATATGACAGTACCACCACATGACAGCAGTCATAATCACAACAGTAATATACTACTGCCGCATGAGAGCAGTAATAATCACAACAGTAAGATGATACCACCGCCGTGTGACAGCAGTCATAATCACAACAGTAATATGATGGAACCACCGCGTGAGAGCTGTAATAATCACAACAGTAATATGATACAACCACCGCATGAGAGCGGTAATAATCACAACAGTAATATACTACCACCGTATGAGAGTAGTAATAATCACAACAGTAATATGATACTACTGCCACATGAGAGCAATAATAACAACAGTAATATGATACTACTGACGCATGAGAGCAGTAACAACAGTAATATGATACTACCACCACAGGAGAGCAGTCATAATCACAACAGTAATATGACACCATCGCCGCATGAGAGCAGTAATAACAGTAATGACACCACCGCCGCATGAGAGCAGTAATAACAACAGTAATATGATACTACCACTACATGAGAACAGTAATAATCACAACAGTAATATGACACCACCGCCGCAGGAGAGCAGTCATAATCAGAACAGTAATATGATACTACCGCCACATGACAGCAGTAATAATCACAACAGTAATATGACACTACCGCCGCAGGAGAGCAGACATAATCACAAGAGTAATATGACACCACCGCTGCATGAGAGCAGTAACAACAGTAATATGATACGACCACCGCAGGAGAGCAGTCATAATCACAACAGTAATATGATACTACCGCCGCAGGAGAGCAGTAACAACAGTAATATGATACTACCGCCGCAGGAGAGCAGTAACAACAGTAATATGATACTACCGCCGCAGGAGAGCAGTAACAACAGTAATATGATACTACCGCCACAGGAGAGCAGTCATAATCACAACAGTAATATGATACTACCACCGCAGGAGAGCAGTAACAACAGTAATATGATACTACCGCCGCAGGAGTGCAGTAACAACAGTAATATGATACTACCGCCACAGGAGAGCAGTCATAATCACAACAGTAATATGATACTACTGCTGCAAGAGAGCAGTAACAACAGTAATATGATACTACCGCCACAGCAGAAGAGTAACAGTAATATGATACTACCGCCACAGGAGAGCAGTCATAATCACAACAGTAATATGATACTACTGCTGCAAGAGAGCAGTAACAACAGTAATATGATACTACCGCCACAGCAGAAGAGTAACAGTAATATGATACTACCGCCACAGGAGAGCAGTCATAATCACAACAGTAATATGATACTACCGCCACAGGAGAGCAGTAACAACAGTAATATGATACTACCACCACAGGAGAGCAGTAACAACAGTAATATGATACTACCGCCGCAGGAGAGCAGTCATAACCACAACAGTAATATGATACTACCGCCACAGGAGAGCAGTAACAACAGTAATATGATACTACCGCCGCAGGAGAGCAGTAACAACAGTAATATGATATCACCGCCACAGGAGAGCAGTAACAACAGTAATATGATACTACCGCCACAGGAGAACAGTAACAACAGTAATATACTACCGCCGCAGGAGAGCAGTCATAATCACAACAGTAATATGATACTACCGCCACAGGAGAGCAGTAACAACAGTAATATGATACTACCGCCACAGGAGAGCAGTAACAACAGTAATATGATACCACCGCCACAGGAGAGCAGTAACAACAGTAATATGATACTACCGCCACAAGAGAGCAGTAATAACAGTAATATGATACTACCGCCGCAGGAGAGCTGTAATAACAACAGTAATATGATACCACCACCGCATGAGAGCAGTCATAATCACAACAGTAATATGATACCACTGCCGCAGGAGAGCAGTAGTAGGAGTAATAATAAAGGTAACAGCAGCAGCCGGGTCTGGTGGCTCACGCCTGTCATCCCAGCACTTTGGGAGTCCGAGGCAGGTGGATCACTTGAGATCAGGAGATAGAGACCATCCTGGCTAACATGGTGAAACCCCATCTCTACTAAAAATACAAAAAATTAGCTGGGCGTGGTGGCAGGTGCCTGTCATCCCAGCTACTCGGGAGACTGAGGCAGGAGAATTGCGTGAACCCAGGAGATGGAGCTTGCAGTGAGTCGAGATCGCGCCACTGCACTCCAGCCTGGGCGACAGAATGAGACTGCATCTCAAAAAAAATAATAATAATAAAACTAAAAACAAGAGTAATAACATTATACTACCACCGCATGAGAGCAGTAGTGAGAGTAATAATAAAAGTAACAGCAGCAGCCGGGTGTGTTGGCTCATGCCTGTCATCCCAGCACTTTGGGAGTCCGAGGCGGGCAGATCAGCTAAGGTCAGGAGATGGAGACCATCCTGGCTAACATGGTGAAACCCTGTCTCTACTAAAAATACAAACAATTAACCAGGCGTGCTGGCAGACACCTGTAATCCCAGCTACTCGGGAGGCTGAGGCAGGAGAATCAGGTAAACCCGGGAGGCGGAGGTTGCAGTGAGCTGAGATCATCTCACTGCACTCCAGCCTGGGTGACCGAGTGAAATTCTGTCTCAAAAAAAGAAAGAAAGAAAGAAAAAAATGTAATCCCCAAAGTGGCAGTATTGGAAAATGGTTCTGTTAAGAGGTGACAGGGCCATGAGACCTTTGCCCTCATGAATGGATGACTCCACACATAGATTAATGAATTAATGGGTTAATAGATTAAGTGTTTATCATGCAAATGTACTGACCTAAGCCAAGATGTGGATATTATGGGGTTTCACCCATGCTGCCATAGCAAAGTCTCACAGACTAGGTGGCTTAACCAACAGACATTGATTCTCCCACAGTCCTGGAGGCTGGAAGTCTGAGATCCAAGGTGTGGGCAGGGCTGGTTCCTCCTGAGGCCTCTCTCCTTGGCTTGTAGACACTGTCTTCTCCCTGCAGCCTCACAGTGTCATCCCTCTGTGTGTGTCTGTGTCCTCACCTCCTCTTATGAGATGCCTTAGTCCATTTCAGGCTGCTAACACAGAATACCATAGACTGGGTGACTTATAAACAACAGGCATTGATTCTCCCACAGTCCTGGAGGCTGGAAGTCTGAGATCCAGGTATGGGCAGGGCTGGTTCCTCCTGAGGCCTCTCTCCTGGGCTTGGAGATGCCGTCTTCTCCCTGTGTCCTCACAGGGTCATCCCTCTGTGTGTGTCTGTGTCCTCACCTCCTCTTCTTATGAGATGCCTTAGTCCATTTCAGGCTGCTAACACAGAATACCATAGACTGGATGACTTATAAACAACAGACATTGATTCTCCCACAGTCCTGGAGGCTGGAAGTCCGAGATCCAGGTGTGGGCAGGGCTGGTTCCTCCTGAGGCCTCTCTCCTGGGCTTGGAGACGCCGTCTTCTCCCTGTGTCCTCACAGGGTCGTCCCTCCATGTGTGTCTGTGTCCTCATCTCTTCTTATGAGATGTCTTAGTCCATTTCAGTTTGCTATCCCAGAATACCATAGACTGGGTGGCTTATAAGCAATAGACATTGATTCTCCCTCAGTCCTGGAGGCTGGAAGTCTGAGATCCAGGCGTGGGCAGAGCTGGTTCCTCCTGAGGCCTCTCTCCTGGGCTTGGAGACGCCGTGTTCTCCCTGTGTCCTCACAGGGTCGTCCCTCCATGTGTGTCTGTGTCCTCATCTCTTCTTATGAGATGTCTTAGTCCATTTCAGGCTGCTATCACAGAATACCATAGACTGGGTGACTTATAAACAACAGACATTGATTATCCCACAGTCCTGGAGGCTGGAGGTCTGAGATCCAGGTGTGGGCAGGGCTGGTTCCTCCTGAGGCCTCTCTCCTGGGCTTGGAGACGCCATCTTCTCCCTGTGTCTTCGCAGGCTCGTCCCTCTGTGTCTGTGTCCTCATCTCCTCTTCTTATAAGGACACCAGTCCTATCGGATGAGGGTCCACCCTAGTGACCTCATATTACCTTAATCACCTCTTTAGAGGCCCCATCTCCAAACACACTCACATTTGGAGGTCCTGGGGGTTAGCGGCTTCAACATAAGGATTTAGGGCAGACAACACTCAGACCTGGAACCACTGTATACATCACTGTTCCAGGGTTGTAGAGATATCCCTAGCTAGGAGAGGTAGCCTTGTGGGGTGACTCTGAAAACACCCAAATCTAAAAAGACAGGGGAAGACCATGGAGAGGGGGGTCATGTATCTGTAACTCTTGAACATTTTATTCCAGGATCAAGTAAACGTGCCAATATTTGGGTTAGCTTTCTGCTTTTTCTCCGGCAAAACACGACAATTTACACTGCATTGAATTTAAGGATGGTTGCTTTCTCCTTGACATGCCAACAGAACAAACAGGGTCTCCGATTCTGAAATGACTCCAGATTTGGGAGACAAAGTTGTGTCAGCCAATTTCTACAGATGCTGTCTGTAGACTCCGCTTGTGCCTGCATTTGGCTTTACAGATTCAGACTGTGTTTCTGGAGCCACCTCGCACGTTCTCCTCTATGGAGATTTTAAAATTATCAAAAGCTTGAAGGTAAATGCTCTCTGTTGACTCAACACGATTACAACTTTTTGTGTGTGTGTTTGCTGCAGTGCAGCGCACAAGTTTTATAGGACAACCTGAGCCTTCATTTCTTCAGTTTGACATTCTGAGTTTAAGACAAAGGGAATGATCACCCCGCAGTGTTCTTGGTAAAGGAAGAGTGTTAGAGCATCATGGCAGTATTCTTCCAGCCTCTAGGAAGAGAAGCTTTTAAAATGACAATTTCTGATTTGACATTTTCACTTATAACACCCTAGAGGTATAGGCAGGTCTTGCATCAGCAAGAGGTTATTGCTGTGGAGAATTAGGAGCTCTGGTAAATGAAGTGTGACCGCCTTGCCCACAGTAAGGCAGGGAGGACAAGAGAATGTAAAAAATGTGAATACCTTGAGGAAGACAGTGTGGCAATTCCTCAAGGATCTAGAACCAGAAGTACCTTTTGACCCAGCAATCCCATTACTGGGTATATACCCAAAGGTTTATAAGTCATTCTACTATAAAGACTCATGCACACTTATGTTTATTGTGGCACTGTTCACAATAGCAAAAACTTGGAACCAACCCAAATGCTCATCAATCATAGTCTGTATAAAGAAAATGTAGCACATATACACCATGGAATACTCTGCAGCCATCAAAAGGAACAAAATCATGTCCTTTGCAGGGACAGGGATGAAGCTGGAAACCATCATCCTCAGCAAACTAACACAAGAACAGAAAACCAAACACTGCATGTTCTCACTCATAAGTGGGAGTTGAACAATGAGAACACATGGACACAGGGAGGGGAGCATCACACACCAGAACCTGTCAGGGGATGGGGGCTAGGGGAGGGATAGCATTAGGGGAAATACCTTATGTATATAATGGGTTGATGGGTGCAGCAAACCACCATGGCACATGTATACCTATGTAACAAAACTGCCCATGCTGCACATGTACCCCAGAACTTAAAGTATAATTTAAACAAAAAAAAAGAAAAAAATGTGCAATACTCACCAGATGATGTTCCAAGTTGTTTAGCTGCAATAGTGACTGGCTTAATGCATTAGTTTGCCCCCCTTTTTCCTTATTATTTTGTTATCCCATAAAACCTTTCCTACAGGGGCTAAGAATATATGGGAAATTCCAATATACCATTTCTGGGGAAACCCAAGCAAATAACAGACAGGGGTAATGGCCACACCGTGCTTTCTGGATATACACACTGTTATGAGTGGAAATGTGTCCTACGCAAAATTCATAGATTGACGTCCTAAATCTCAGTTCCTCAGACTGTGGTCTTGTTTGGAAGTACATCATTGCGGATGTAATTAATTAGTTCTGTTAGGATGAGGTCAGGCTGCAGTCAAATGGGCCCCTAATCTAATATAAATGTTGTCTTCAAACATTTGAGCATCTATCACAAGATGTCATAAATTGGGTTGGTTTGAAATAACGGGAGTTTATCGCTCACAGCTCTGGAGGCTAGAATTTCAAGATCAAAGGGTGGAAGATTCAGTGTGTGCGGAGGGCTTCCTGGTTCACAGACGGTGCCTTCTCACTATGCCTTTACATGGTATCGCCTCCGCCAACAGGGAACAGACCTGAGCATCAGACTCAAACACCTCCACCCAGTCCCACCTCCATCACTGGGAACCAGATTTCAGCATGAGACCCAAACCCCTCACCCAGCCCCATCTCCAACACTGGGAACAAGATTTCAGCATGAGACCACACACCCTCACAAAGACTCACCTCCAACAATGGGGACCAGATTTCAGCATGAGACGCAAACACACTCACAGAGCCCCACCTCCAACACTAGGGACCAGATTTCAGCAATAGACCCAAACACCCTCACCCAGCCCCACCTCCAAACTGGGGACCAGATTTCAACACGAGACCCAAACACACTCACGCAGCCCCAACTCCAACACTGGGGACCAGATTTCAACATGAGAAACAAACACCTCCATCCAGCCTCACCACTAATACGGGGGACCAGATTTCAGCATGAGGCCAAAACACCCTCACCCAGACCCACACCCAAAATTGGTGACCAGATCTCAGCAAGAGACCCAAACACCCTCACCCAGACCCACCCCTAACACTGGGGACCGGATTTCAGCATGAGACCCAAACACCTCCATCGAGCCTCACCAACAACACTGGGGACCAGATTTCAGCATGAGGCTCAAACACCCTCACCCAGACCCACCTCCAACACTGGGGACCAGATTTCAGCATGAAACCCAAACACCTCCACCAAGCCCCACTTCCAACATTGGGGAACAGATTTCAGGATGAGATCCAAAGAGTTCCACCCAGCCCGACCTCCATCATTGGGGACCAGATTTCACCATGAGGCCCAAACACCCTCACCCAGGCCCACCTCCAACACTGGGGACCAGATTTCAGCATGAGACCCAAACACCTCCACCCAGCCTCACCGCCAACACTGGGGACCAGATTTCAGCATGAGACCCAAACACCCTCATCAAGCCCCACCGCCAACACTGGGGACCAGATTTCAGTAGGAGACCCAAACACCCTCACCCAGACCCAATTCCAACACTGGTGGTCAGATTTCAGCATTAGAACCAAACACCCTCACCCAGCCCCACCCCTAACACTGGGGACAAGATTTCACCACGAGACCCAAACACCTCTATCCAGCCTCACCACCAACACTGGGGACCAGATTTCAGCATGAGGCCTAAACACACTCACACAGACCCACCTCCAACACTGGGGACCAGATTTCAGCATGAGACCCAAACACCTCCACCCAGCCTCACCTCCAACACTGGAGACTAGATTTCAGCATGAGACCCAAACACCCTCACCCAGACACACCTCCAACACTGGAGACAGATTTCAGCATGAGATGCAAACATCTCAACCCAGCCCCACCTCCAACACTGAGGACGAGATTTCAGAATGAGACCCAAACACTTCCACCCAGCCCCACCTCCAACACTGGGGAGCAGATTTCCGCATGAGACCCAAACACGTCCACCTGTCCTCACCTCCAACCTCAGGGACCAGATTTCAGCATAAGACACAAACACCTCCACCCAGACCCACATCAAACACTGGGAACAAGATTTCAGCATGAGACCTAGACACCTCCATCCAGCCTCACCACCAACAATGGGGACCAGATTTCAGCAGGAGACCAAAATACCCTCACCCAGACCCACATCCAACACTGGGGACCAGATTTCAGCATCAGGCCCAAACACTTCCACCCAGCCCCACCTCCAACACTGGGGACCAGATTTCAGCATGAGGCCCAAACCGCCTCACCCAGACCCACCTCCAACATGGGGGACCAGATTGCAGCATGAGACCAAGGACCTCCACCCGGCCTCACCTCCAACACTGCAGACCAGATTTCAGGATGAGACCCAAACAGCCTCACCCAGACCCACCTCCAACACTGGGAATCAGATTTCAGCATGACACTCAAACAGTTCCACCCAGCCCCACCTCCAACACTGGGGAACAGATTTCCGCATGGCATCCAAACACCCTCACCCAGACCCACCTCCAACATCGGTGAAAAGATTTCAGCATGAGACCTAAACACGCTCACCCAGCCCCACCCCTAACAGTGGGGACAAGATTTCAGCATGAGACCCAAACACCTCCATCCAGCCTCACTAGCAACACTGGGGACCAGATATCAGCATGAGGCCCAAACACACCCACACAGACCCACCTCAAACACTGCGGACCAGATTTCAGCATGAGACACAAACACATCCACTCAGCCCCACCTCCAACAATGGGGACCAGATTTAAGCATGAGGCGAAAACACCCTCACCCAGACCCACCTCCAACACGGGGGACCAGATTTCAGCATGAGACCCAAACACCTCCACGTGGCCTCACCTACAACTTCAGGGACCAGATTTCAGCATGAGGCCCAAACACCCTCACCCAGACCCACCACAAAAACTGGGGACCAGATTTCAGCGTGAGACCCAAACACCCTCACCCAGCCCCACCTCCAACACTGGGGAGCAGATTTCTGCATGAGGCCCAAACACCCTCACCCTGACCCACCTCCAACACTGGGGACCAGATTTCAGCATGAGGCCCAAACACCCTCACCCAGACCCACCTCCAACACTGGGGACGAGATTTCAGCATGAGACCCAAACATCCTCACCCAGCCCCACCTCCAACATTGGGGACCAGACTTCAGCATGAGACACAAACACCTCCACCTGGCCTCACCTCCAACTTCAGGGACCAGATTTCAGCATGACACCCAAACACTTCCACCCAGCCCCACCTCTAACACTGGGGACCAGATTTCAGCATGAGACCCAAACACCTCCACCCAGCCTCACCTCCAATACTGGAGACCAGATTTCAGCATGAGGCCCAAACACCCACACCCAGCCCCATCTCCAATAACGGGTACCGGATTTCATCATGAGGCCCAAACACTTCCACCCAGCCCCACCTGCAACACTGGGTAACAGATTTCAGCATGAGACCCAAACACCCTCCCCAAGACCCACCTCCAACACTGGGGACTTGATTTCAGCATGAGACCCAAACACGCTCACCCAGCACCACCCCTAACACTGGGGACCAGATTTCAGAATGAGACCCAAACACCCTCACCCAGCCCCATCTCCAAGACTGGGGATCAGACTTCAGCATGAGACCCAAACAACTCCATCCAGCATCACCACCAACACTGGGGACCAGATTTCAGCATGAGACCCAAACACCTCCACCTGGCTTCACCTCCAAATTCAGGGACCAGATTTCAGCATGAGACCAAAACACTTCCACCCAGCCCCACCTCCAAAACTGGGGACCAGATTTCAGCATGAGACCAAAACACCTCCACCCGGCCTCACAACACTGGGGACCAGATTTCAGCATGAGACCCAAACACCTCCACCTGGCCTCACCTACAACTTCAGGGACCAGATTTCAGAATGAGACCCAAACACCTCCAACCAGACCCACCTCCAACACTGGGGAACAGATTTCTGCATGAGACCCAGACACCTCCATCCAGCCTCACCACCAACATTGGGGACCAGATTTCAGGATGAGGCCCAAGCACTCTCACCCAGACCGACCTCCAGCACTGGGGACCAGATTTCAGCATGAGACCCAAACACCCTCACCCAGCCCCACCCCTAACACTGGGGACCAGATTTCAGCATGAGACCCACACACCTCCATCCAGCCTCACCACCAACACTGGGGACCAGATTTCAGCAGGAGGCCCAAACACCCTCACCCAGACCCACTTCCAACACTGGGGACCAGATTTCAGCATGAGGCCTAAACACCCTCACCCAGACCCACCTCCAACACTGGGGACCAGATTTCAGCATGAGACCCAAACATCCTCACCCAGCCCCACCTCCAACATTGGGGACCAGACTTCAGCATGAGACCCCAACACCCCCACCCAGACCCACCTGCAACACTGGGGACCACATTTCAGCATGAAACCCAAGCACCCTCACCCAGCCCCACCCCTAACACTGGGGACCAGAATTCAGCGTGAGACTCAAACACCTCCATCCAGACCCACCTCCAACACTGGGGACCAGATTTCAGCATGAGACCCAAACACCCGCACCCAGCCCCACCCCTAACACTGGGGACCAGATTTCAGCACGAGACCCAAACACCTCCACCCAGCCCCACCCCTAACACTGGGGACCAGATTTCAGCACGAGACCCAAACACCTCCACCCAGCCCCACCCCTAACGCTGGGGACCAGATTTCAGCACGAGACCCAAACACCTCCACCCAGCCCCACCCCTAACGCTGGGGACCAGATTTCAGCACGAGACCCAAACACCTCCACCCAGCCCCACCCCTAACGCTGGGGACCAGATTTCAGCACGAGACCCAAACACCTCCACCCAGCCCCACCCCTAACGCTGGGGACCAGATTTCAGCACGAGACCCAAACACCTCCACCCAGCCCCACCCCTAACGCTGGGGACCAGATTTCAGCACGAGACCCAAACACCTCCACCCAGCCCCACCCCTAACGCTGGGGACCAGATTTCAGCACGAGACCCAAACACCTCCACCCAGCCCCACCCCTAACGCTGGGGACCAGATTTCAGCACGAGACCCAAACACCTCCACCCAGCCCCACCCCTAACGCTGGGGACCAGATTTCAGCACGAGACCCAAACACCCGCACCCAGCCCCACCCCTAACGCTGGGGACCAGAATTCAGCACGAGACCCAAACACCCGCACCCAGCCCCACCCCTAACGCTGGGGACCAGATTTCAGCACGAGACCCAAACACCTCCACCCAGCCCCACCCCTAACGCTGGGGACCAGATTTCAGCACGAGACCCAAACACCTCCACCCAGCCCCACCCCTAACGCTGGGGACCAGATTTCAGCACGAGACCCAAACACCTCCACCCAGCCCCACCCCTAACGCTGGGGACCAGATTTCAGCATGAGACCCAAACACCCACACCCAGCCCCACCCCTAACGCTGGGGACCAGATTTCAGCACGAGACCCAAACACCCGCACCCAGCCCCACCCCTAACGCTGGGGACCAGATTTCAGCACGAGACCCAAACACCTCCACCCAGCCCCACCCCTAACGCTGGGGACCAGATTTCAGCACGAGACCCAAACACCTCCACCCAGCCCCACCCCTAACGCTGGGGACCAGATTTCAGCACGAGACCCAAACACCTCCACCCAGCCCCACCCCTAACACTGGGGACCAGATTTCAGCACGAGACCCAAACACCTCCACCCAGCCCCACCCCTAACGCTGGGGACCAGATTTCAGCACGAGACCCAAACACCTCCACCCAGCCCCACCCCTAACGCTGGGGACCAGATTTCAGCACGAGACCCAAACACCTCCACCCAGCCCCACCCCTAACACTGGGGACCAGATTTCAGCATGAGACCCAAACACCTCCACCCAGCCCCACCCCTAACGCTGGGGACCAGATTTCAGCATGAGACCCAAACACCCGCACCCAGCCCCACCCCTAACACTGGGGACCAGAATTCAGCATGAGACCCAAACACCTCCACCCAGCCCGACCCCTAACGCTGGGGACCAGATTTCAGCATGATACCCAAACACCCGCACCCAGCCCCACCCCTAACACTGGGGACCAGATTTCATCATGAGACCCAAACACCTCCATCCGGCCAGCCTCACCTCCAACACTGGGGACCAGATTTCAGCGTGAGACCCAGACACCCTCACCCAGCACCACCCCTAACACTGGGGACCAGATTTCAGCATGAGACCCAAACACCTCCATCCAGCCTCATCACCAACACCGGGGACCAGATTTCAGCATGAGACCCAAACACCTCCATCCAGCCTCATCACCAACACCGGGGACCAGATTTCTGCATGAGACTCAAACACCTCCATCCAGCCGGCTTCACCTCCAACACTGGGGCGAGATTTCATCATGATAGCCAAACACCTCCACCTGGCCTCACCTCTAACACTGGAGACCAGATTTCAGCATGAGACCCAAACACCCCCACCCAGACCCACCTGCAACACTGGGGACCAGATTTCAGCATGAGACCCAAACACCCTCACCCAGTCCCACCCCTAACACTTGGGACCAGATTTCAGCATGAGACCCAAACACCCTCACCCAGCACCCCCTCCAACATTGGTGACTAGATTTCAGCATGAGACCCAAACACCCGCACCCAGCCCCATCCCTAACACTGGGGACCAGAATTCAGCATGGGACCCAAACACCTCCATCCAGACTCACCTCCAACCTTGGGGACAAGATTTCATCATGAGACGCAAACACCTCCGTCCGGCCGGCCTCACCTCCAACACTGGGGACCAGATTTCAGCGTGAGACCCAGACACCCTCACCCAGCCCCACCCCTAGCACTGGGGACCAGATTTCAGCATGAGACCGAAACACCTCCATCCAGCCTCACCACCAACACTGGGGACCAGGTTTCTGCATGTGACTCAAACACCTCCATGCAGCCGCCTTTACCTCCAACACTGGGGCGAGATTTCAGCATGATACCCAAAAACACCTCCACCTGGCCTCACCTCTAACACTGGAGACCGGATTTCAGCATGAGACCCAAACACTTCCACCTGGCCTCACCTGTAACAGTGGAGACCAGATTTCAGCATGATTCCCAAACACCTCCACCTGGCCTCACCTCCAACATCAGGGATCAGATTTCAGCATGTGATTTGGAGAAGACAAACATGCCAACTATATCAGCCACTGCACCTGGCCACAGATATTTAGTCCTTAGCAACTGGTGTCTTCATGAAAAGGGGGAAATGGGATGTGAATGGCGAGAAGCTATGGGAACTTTGCAGTGATGCTGCCCGAAGTCAAGGAAGTAACAGATGCCAGAAAAGGCAAGGAAGGATTCCTCCCTGGATCCCTCAGAGGAAACGCAGGTCTGCAGACACCTTAATCTCAGACGTCTGGACTCCAGAACTGGGTGAATCTACACTTCTGTTATTGAAGCCCCTCTGTTTTCTGTATTTTGTTAGATCTGCTCCAGCAAACTAACATTTCATTCCTGTACCTGAGCATTGAAAGTCAGCTATGAATGAGTCGGTTCCTGGTACACAGCTTTTTTTTTTCCTTTTCTTTTTCTTTTTTTTTACACAGTCTCAGCGTCTCACTCTGTCACCCAGGCTGGAGTGCAGTGAGATGATCTCAGCTCACTGCAACCTCCGCCTCCTGGGTTCAACCGATTCTGCTGCCTCAACCTCCCAAGTAGCTGGGATTACAGGTGCCCACCACCATGTCCAGCTAATTTTTTTTTTTTTGTATTTTTTTTAGTAGAGACAGGGTTTCACCATGTTGGCCAGGCTGGTCTCAAACTCTTGAACTCATGATCTGCCTGCTTTGGTCTCCCAAAGTGCTGAGATTAACAGGCATGAACCACTGCACCCGGACTGGAATGGACAGTGTTTTTCTTCCTTGCCAGAAAAGGCAAGGAAGGATTCCTCCCTGGATCCCTCAGAGGAAACGCAGGTCTACAGACACCTTAATCTCAGACGTCTGGACTCCAGAACTGGGTGAATCTACACTGCTGTTATTTAAGCCATTCTGTTTTCTGTGTTTTGTTAGATCTGCTCCAGCAAACTAACATTTTATTCCTGCACCTGAACATTGAAACTCAACTACGAATGAGTAGGTTCATGCTGGACAGCGTTTTTTGTTGTTGTTTTTTGAGACAGAGTCTCACTGTTGCCTAGGCTGGAGTCCGCTAGTGCAGTCTTGGCTCACTGCAACCTCCACCTCCCGGGTTCAAACGATTCTCCTGCCTCAGCCTCCCAAGTAGCTGGGACTACAGGTGCATGCTACCACGCCCAGCTAATTTTTTGCATTTTTAGTAGAAACAGGGTTTCACCATGTTGGCCAGGATGGTCTCAATCTCTTGACCTTGTGATCCGACCGCCTCAGCCTCCCAAACTGCTGGGATGACAGGCGTGAGTCACCACGCCCAGCCTGCAATCAATGGACTGTGTTTTTCTAACGTCATCCTCATAGACTCAAAGGCATCTCTCGGCCTTCAGTCCACCTGGGTGGGTCATCACAACTTTACAACCCTGCTGTCCCATCTGGGTAGAATTCCACCTGCGTTCATTCCACCAGCACGATTTTATGACCCTGCTGTCCAAAAGTATATGTACATTGGCTTGATTTAGCTGTTCCAGCATGTGTATATATATTGCAAAAGAACATAGCGTGCCATGGTAAATAAATGCCATTTAAATCTGTCCATTTCAAAACGATAAAACTTTAAATACAATAGGGCAAATTTACCAACTGCAATAAACAAGCAAACCCTGAGGATTGGTGCACTGTAAACTGTAATAGGGTTCTTGACAGGGTAAAGGAACAGGCTGGGAGCTTCAGAGCAAGCAAAGTTCTTCAGACACTTTAAACTTTGATGTCTGGACTCCAGAACTGAGAGGGTCTACACTTCTGTTATTTCAGCCATTCAGTTTGCTGCATTTTTGTTAGATCTGTCCCAGCAAACTAACATGCATTGATCAAAAGTATTCAGGTATTTCATTCCTGCACCTGAAAATTGAAACTCAACCATGAAAGAGTCGTTTCCTGGTGGACAGCGTTTTTCTTTTCTTTCTTTTTGTTTTTTTTTTTTTTGAGACAGAGTCTCACTGTGCCGCCCAGGCTGGAGTGCAGTGGTGTGACCTCGGCTCACTGCAACCTCCATCTCCCGGGTTCAAGCGATTCTCCTGCCTCAACCTCCCACATAGCTGGGACTACAGGCGCCCGCCACCATGCCCTGCTAATTTTTTTGGTATTTTTTTTTTTTAGTAGAGACGGGGTTGCGCTATGTTGGCCAGGCTGGTTTCGATCTCTTGACCTCGTGATCCACCCATCTCAGCCTCCCAAAGTGCTGGGATGACAGGCGTGAGCCACCACGCCCGGCCTGCAATGGACTGTGTTTTTCTAACGTCATCCTCATAGACTCAAAGGCATCTCTCGGCCTTCAGTCCACCTGGGTGGCTCATCGCAATTTTACAACCCTGCTGTCCAAAAGCGTGTGTACAATAGTTTCATTTAGCTTTTCCACAATGTGTGTAGATGTTACAAAAGCACATAGTGTGCATGATAAATAAATGCAATTTAAATGTACTAATGTTAAAAGTAAAAATGTTTAAAATAATAGGGCAAATTTATCATTCCAATTTTAGTTATATGTGCTGCCAAAGTGAGCGTGGCAAAGTTATCAACTGCAACAAACAAACCAAATGCAAATTGTAATAGTGTCCTTGAGACGGGAAAAACGGACCCTTGGCCCTTCACTGGGAATGCAGTTCTGTGGACACCTTAATCTCAGACGTCTAGAGTGCCCTTGAACAGTGAGTCTAAATTTGTGTTGTTTAAGCCACTCAGTCTGTGGTATTTTGTTAGAGTTGCCCTAGCAAACTAATATGCATGGAACAAAAACAAAGCTCATCCCAGCACTTTGGGAGGCCGAGTCGGGTGGGTCACGTGAGGTCAGGAGTTCGAGACCAGCCTGGGCAACATGGTGAAACCCCATTTCTACCAAAACAACAACAACAACAAAAAAGTTAGCTGGGCGTGGTGGCACGTGCCTGTAATTCCAGCCACTCGGGAGGCTGAGGCAGGAGAATCGCTTGAACCTGGCAGGTGGAGTTTGCCGTGAGCCAAGATTGTGCCATTGCACTCCTGCTTGGGGGACAGAGGGAGACCCTGTCTCAAAAATAAAATAAAATAAAATAAAATAAAATAAAATAAAATAAAATAAAAAACAAAGCTTATGAGACACTGAAATGGTCTGAATTCAGCAAACTTCCTTGGAATAACATCTTGTACTAGTCCATTTTCATACTGCTATAAAGAAACACCTGAGACTGGGTAATTTATGAAGGAGAGAGGTTTAATGGACTCATAGTTCCACATGGCTGGGGAGACCTCACAATCATGGCAGAAGGTGAAGGAGGAGCAAAGCCACACCTTACATGGCGGCCTGACATGGCGGCAGGCAAGAGCGAGTGTACAGGGAAACTCCCCTTTATCAATCCATCAGATCGGCCAGGCACAGTGGCTCAAGCCTGTAATCTCAGCACTTTGGGAGGCCAAGGCCGGCGGATCGCCTGAGGTCAGGAGTTCGAGACCAGCCTGGCCAACATGGTGAAACCCCGTCTCTACTAAAAATACAAAAGTTAGCCAGGCATGGTGGCGGGCACCTGTAATCCTAACTACTTGGGAGGCTGAGGCAGGGGAATCGCTTAAACCTGGGAGGTGGAGGGGCCAGGTGTGGTGCCTCATACCTGTAATCCCAGTACTTTGGGAAGCCAAGGCAGGCGGATTCACGAGGTTAGGAGTTTGAGGCCAGTTTGACCAACATGGTGAAGCCCTGTCTCTACTAAAAATACAAAAATTAGCCAGGCGTGGTGGTGCGCACCTGTAATCCCAGCTACTCAGGAGGCGGAGGCAGGAGAATTGCTTGAACCTGGAAGGCGGAGGTTGCAGTGAGCCGAGATCATACCAGTGCACTGCAGTCTGGGCGACAAAGTAAGAGTGTGTTTCAAAAAACAAACAAACAAAAAAAGTGAAAAAGCAGTGGACTGTGAATGACATTCATATCTTAAATTCCCACACACATCGTGAAACTGGCTGCTTTCAGCTTTACGGAAAACCCAGGGAGGATGATTTCAATGTTTAGCAAATACTGGGTCAATATTGAAAACAGGGTCTACTATTTTTCCACTCACTCGAGACAGTGGGTGAGACCTGGCCATTCTCCATAAGTTGGAGGCATCTGCTCTTGTTTAAACTCATATCCAAACATGGAAATATGAACTTACTTGGAAAAATGATCTTTTGGAGTAAGGATTATTATTATTATTATTATTTGAGACAGAGTTTCTCTCTTGTTGCCCAGGCTGGAGTGCAGTGGCATGATCTCAGCTCACTGCAACCTCCCCTTCCGGGTTCAAGCAATTCTCCTGCCTCAGCGTCCTGAGAAGCTGGCACTACAGGCACCTGCCACCACGCCCAGCTAATTTTGTATTTTTAGTAGAGACAGGGTTTTGCCATGTTGGCCAGGCTGGTCTTGAACTCCCGACCTCAGATGATCTGCTTGCCTCGGCCTCCTTAAGTGCTAGGATTACAGGCGTGAGCCACCGCGCCCAGCTTGGAATAAAGATTATTTACACGTGTAAACATTCAGAATCTTTATGTAATCTTTACTAATTAGATAAGTGAACTTACTTGGGTTCGACCACACAGTAGCAGAAAAGTAGCAGAAAAGGCTCACTTAATTGGCTAGCCCATGGACTTGGGTCCCATTCAGATTTCCAGGTGGGAGTGGGTGTGTGGTGCCCGCCAGGTCTAGGGTGGGTGGAATAACACAGGACTGCTTTGAAAGGTCTTCAGAGAATCTATTGTTAGTTCATTCATACTTCCCAGCTCATAATGATAAATTAATTTGCTTCAATGAGGCTGAAACGACGATATCCATGTTATCCGATGGGGTCACCATATTGAAAGTCATGCACGGGCCAGGCGAAGTGGCTCATGCCTGTCATCCCAGCACTTTGTGAGGCTGAAGCGGGCGGATCACCTGAGGTCAGGAGTTCGAGACCAGCCTGGTCACCATGGAGAAACCCCGTCTCTACTAAAAATACAAAAAGACCAGGTGTGGTGGCTCATGCTTGTCATCCCAGCACTTTGGGAGGCTGAAGCAGGTGGATCACCTGAGGTCATGAGTTCGAGACCAGCCTGGCCAACATGCAGAAACCCCATCTCTACTAAAAATACAAAAAGGCCAGGTGTGGTGGCTCACGCCTGTCATCTCAGCACTTTGGGAGGCTGAAGCAGGTGAATCACCTGAGGTCAGGAGTTCGAGACCAGCCTTGCCACCATGGAGAAACCCCCGTCTCTACTAAAAATACAAAAAGGCCAGGTGTGGTGGCTCATGCTTGTCATCCCAGCACTTTGGGAAGTCAAGGCAGGCAGACCACTTGAGGTCAGAAGTTCAAGACCATCCTGGCCAACATGGCAAAACCCTGTCTCTGCTAAAAACACAAAAATTAGCCGGGCATGGTGGTGGGTACCTGTAGTCCCAGCTACTCAGGAGGCTGAGGCAGGAGAATCACTGGAACCTGGGAGGCGAAGGTGGCGGTGAGCCAAGATCACGCCACTGCACTGCAGCCCGGGCAACAGCGCGAGACTCCGTCTCCAAAAAAATTAAAAAGTTATACATGGTACTTAGATGGAGCTGGAGTACGGTCATGTAACAGAACCACCTCGTTGTGACCCTTTGCAGTTCAAGTTGGTGGAAGAGCCGGCTCTGGGACTCAAGGAGGTGGCTGGGAGACAGGGAGTGAGGGATTAGGTGAGCTGATGTCTGGTCATACCCAAGGACTATGAGGAAGACAGCGGAACGGTGGCAGCTCTCGTCTCCAATATAATTTTCTTTCTTTCTTTTTGAGACAGAGTCTTGCTCTGTCACCCAGGCTGGAAGGCAGTGGCACAATCTCGGCTCACTGCAACCTCTGCCTCCCAGGTTCAAGCCATTCTCCTGCCTCAGCCTCCCGAGTAGCTGGGACTACAGGTGTCCACCAACACTCCCAGCTCATTTTCATATTTTAGTAGAGACAGGGTTTCACCATGTGGGCCAGGCTGGTCTTCAACTCCTGAGCTCAAGTGATCCAGCCACCTCGGCCTCCCTAAGTGCTGGGATGACAGGCAGGAGCCACTGGGCCCGGCCTCCAATATAATTTTCTTACACTTGACCTTTGCCGTGGCCTCCATGGATAGAATCCAGGCTGCGACCTGGCCAGGAGGCTCTAAATGCATTCCCAAAGCCAGGGAAGTCAGAGAAACTCAAGGCAGCACGGGCCATCTTGGCCATGTCGTCCATTGGAGAAGGTTTTGGGCTGTAATGTGTTGGAATGAATTTTGGAAGGCGCCTTCAAGAATGTTGCTGAGCTGTGTTGAACGCTGATGGAAAGTTATGCATTGTCACGTATGGGGTTCTCCAAAAGTGACAGCTCTCCGAGGAGTTGGCTTCTGTGTCCTCCAATTTAATTTTAAATTGCCCTCAGGGAGGTGCTGGGAACCTCTTTCCCTGGAGGCTGTGAGCGATGGGAGAGAAGCCATCTGTCTGCCTCGCTTGGGTGCTAGTAACACAATGCAGCTCATCTTCCAGCTTCCAAAGCAGGATGATATACGCGTCATTCCTCATGATGTACACACCGAAGGCAAGAAAAAGAAATCCACCAAAAGACCCACTTTTACATCTTCTTATGCTTTCAAAGTCAGGCATGAAGTGTCTTCACATACAGAATGGTTGTTATTGTTTTTTAATTACAACCATTTCTATGGGAGCCTGCACAGCACAGATAAAGCCACCAGAGAGAAACATTCATGAAAATGAAACGTCGTGTTTGGAAATAATAATGGAAGAAATCAATATGTACGTTGCCGGCTCAGGGGAGATTTACCTTGTTAATTCGACATGAAGGCCGTGAGGCAGAAATGCATTCTTAATTTAACTGTACTGTGTTTACAGATTTATGAAGATTATACTAGTAAATGCAAATAGGCATTGGCATGAATATGGAAAGAAGGATGTAAAATGTGATTAAAAATTACAAATGGAGAAGAAAAGGAAACAATAGTCATGAAGGAAGGAAAGAAAGAAGGAAGGAAGGAAAAGGAAGGAAGGAAGGGAAGGGAAGGAAGGAAGGGAAGGAAGGAAGGAAAGGAAGGAAGGAAAGGAAGGAAGAAAGGAAGGGAAGGAAGGAAGGAAGGGAAGGAAGGAAGGAAGGAAGGAAGGAAGGGAAGGAAGGAAGGAAGGGAAGGAAGGAAGGAAGGAAGGGAAGGAAGGAAGGAAGGGAAGGAAGGAAGGAAGGGAAGGAAGGAAGGAAGGAAGGGAAGGAAGGAAGGAAGGAAGGGAAGGAAGGAAGGAAGGGAAGGAAGGAAGGAAGGGAAGGAAGGAAGGAAGGAAGGAAGGGAAGGAAGGAAGGGAAGGAAGGAAGGAAGGGAAGGAAGGAAGGAAGGGAAGGAAGGAAGGAAGGGAAGGAAGGAAGGAAGGGAAGGAAGGAAGGAAGGAAGGAAGGAAGGAAGGGAAGGAAGGAAGGAAGGAAGGGAAGGAAGGAAGGGAAGGAAGGAAGGAAGGGAAGGAAGGAAGGAAGGAAGGAAGGAAGGAAGGGAAGGAAGGAAGGAAGGGAAGGAAGGAAGGGAAGGAAGGAAGGAAGGAAGGGAAGGAAGGAAGGAAGGAAGGGAAGGAAGGAAGGGAAGGAAGGAAGGAAGGGAAGGAAGGAAGGAAGGGAAGGAAGGAAGGAAGGAAAGGAAGGAAGGAAGGGAAGGAAGGAAGGAAGGAAAGGAAGGAAGGAAGGGAAGGAAGGAAGGAAGGAAAGGAAGGAAGGGAGGGAAGGAAAGAAGGGAGGGAAGGGAGGGAAGGAAGGAAGGAAGGAAGGGAGGGAAGGAAGGAAGGGAAGGAAGGAAAGGAAGGAAGGAAGGAAGGGAGGGAAGGAAAGAAGGGAGGGAAGGGAGGGAAGGAAGGAAGGAAGGAAGGGAGGGAAGGGAGGGAAGGAAGGAAGGAAGGAAGGAAGGAAGGAAGGGAGGGAAGGAAAGAAGGGAGGGAAGGGAGGGAAGGAAGGAAGGAAGGAAGGGAGGGAAGGAAGGAAGGGAAGGAAGGAAAGGAAGGAAGGAAGGAAGGGAAGGAAGGAAGGAAGGGAAGGAAGGAAGGAAAGGAAGGAAGGAAGGGAAGGAAGGAAGGGAAGGAAGGAAGGAAGGGAAGGAAGGAAGGAAGGGAAGGAAGGAAAGGAAGGAAGGAAGGAAGGGAGGGAAGGAAGGAAGGGAAGGAAGGAAGGAAGGAAGGAAAGGAAGGAAGGAAGGGAGGGAAGGAAGGAAGGAAGGAAGGGAGGGAAGGAAGGAAGGGAAGGAAGGAAAGGAAGGAAGGAAGGAAGGGAAGGAAGGAAGGGAAGGAAGGAAGGAAGGAAGGGAAGGAAGGAAGGAAGGAAGGAAGGAAGGAAGGAAGGAAGGGAAGGAAGGAAGGAAGGAAGGGAAGGAAGGAAGGGAAGGAAGGAAGGAAGGAAGGGAAGGAAGGAAGGAAGGAAGGGAAGGAAGGAAGGGAAGGAAGGAAGGAAGGAAGGAAGGGAAGGAAGGAAGGAAGGAAGGGAAGGAAGGAAGGAAGGAAAGGAAGGAAGGGAGGGAAGGAAAGAAGGGAGGGAAGGGAGGGAAGGAAGGAAGGAAGGAAGGGAGGGAAGGAAGGAAGGGAAGGAAGGAAAGGAAGGAAGGAAGGAAGGGAGGGAAGGAAAGAAGGGAGGGAAGGGAGGGAAGGAAGGAAGGAAGGAAGGGAGGGAAGGGAGGGAAGGAAGGGAGGGAAGGGAGGGAAGGAAGGAAGGAAGGAAGGAAGGAAGGGAGGGAAGGAAAGAAGGGAGGGAAGGGAGGGAAGGAAGGAAGGAAGGAAGGGAGGGAAGGAAGGAAGGGAAGGAAGGAAAGGAAGGAAGGAAGGAAGGGAAGGAAGGAAGGAAGGGAAGGAAGGAAGGAAAGGAAGGAAGGAAGGGAAGGAAGGAAGGGAAGGAAGGAAGGAAGGGAAGGAAGGAAGGAAGGGAAGGAAGGAAGGAAGGGAAGGAAGGAAAGGAAGGAAGGAAGGAAGGGAGGGAAGGAAGGAAGGGAAGGAAGGAAGGAAGGAAAGGAAGGAAGGAAGGGAGGGAAGGAAGGAAGGAAGGAAGGGAGAGAAGGAAGGAAGGGAAGGAAGGAAGGAAGGGAAGGAAGGAAGGGAAGGAAGGAAAGGAAGGAAGGAAGGAAGGGAGGGAAGGAAGGAAGGAAGGAAGGGAGGGAAGGAAGGAAGGGAAGGAAGGAAAGGAAGGAAGGAAGGGAAGGAAGGAAGGAAGGAAGGAAGGGAAGGAAGGAAGGAAGGGAAGGAAGGAAAGGAAGGAAGGAAGGGAAGGAAGGAAGGAAGGAAGGAAGGAAAGGAAGGAAGGAAGGAAGGAAGGAAGGGAAGGAAGGAAGGAAGGGAAGGAAGGAAAGGAAGGAAGGGAAGGGAAGGAAGGGAAGGGAAGGAAGGGAAGGGAAGGAAGGGAAGGGAAGGAAGGGAAGGGAAGGAAGGGAAGGGAAGGAAGGGAAGGGAAGGAAGGAAAGGAAGGAAGGAAGGGAAGGAAGGAAGGGAGGGAAGGAAGGAACGAAGGGAGGGAAGGAAGGAAAGGAAGGAAGGAAGGGAAGGAAGGAAGGGAGGGAAGGGAGGGAAGGGAAGGGAAAGGAAAGGAAGGGAAGAAAGAAAGAAAGAAAGAAAAAAAAGAAAGAAAGAAATGAGGAAGGAAGGAAGGAAAAGGAAGGAAGGAAGGGAAGGGAAAGGAAAGGAAGGGAAGAAAGAAAGGAAGAAAGAAAAGAAGGAAGGAAAGAAAGGAAAGAAAAAAGAAGGAAGGAAAGAGAAAGAGAGAAAGAGAGAGACGGACAGAAGGGAAGGAAAGGGAAGGGAAGGAAAGGGAAGGGAAGGAAAGGGAGAGAGAGAAAAAAAGAAAGAAAGGAAGGAAGGGGAAAGGAAAGGAAAAGAGAAAAAGAAAAGAGAGAAATACAAAGGAGAACTACAAGGATATAGGATTGGGAAGATCCAACATAGGAGAGAGGCAGACGAAATTCCAAAGATCATCATAAAAAACATCTCAGGAAAAGAGATCTGAACAGCAATCCATTCAGAATGCAGTAGGAGAGTATAAGACATTAATCAATCCATGAAACTGATTGATTTTCAGAAACTCTACAAACAGGCACTATTTCTTCTGCGAATCTACTGCCAGGTTGATTAATCTGCTGGTTTGTCACTCTCCCTACATGTTGGTAACACCCAAATCCATGATATCTCCCAATTGAGGAAGCATGGATTGCATCAGCCTGGTTTTTAGCAGAAAATGGCTAGCTTGCTCATTTAGGATTTTTAAAACCTTGCACAGATAAACGGAAAGGGTTAAGAAAATTCCCAGTGGCTGCTGATCCTCCCACAGCTTACTAACATAGCAGAGAAGTTTTATCACCCCTGAGCTTCCAGGTCAAAAGACAATGAGGTCAAGATACTGTTAAGGCTCATTTAACAGCAAGGGCCGCCTGCAGCAGAGAGGCTGCCCAACAAAAGACGTAGTTGATGAAGGACACAGATAAATCCATATATGTCCAAACATGGAATGACCCAGAGAATAAACATCCAACACTCTTTTTCGTTCCCCGCCTTCCATTACTTGTTAGAGTCTTTTTTTTTTTTTTTTTTTTTGAGATGGAGTCTCCCTCCATCACCCAGGCTGGAGTGCAGTGGTACAATCTCAGCTCACTGACACCTCCGCCTCCCAGGTTCAAGAGATTCTCCTGCGTCAGCCTCCCCAGTAGCTGGGACTATAGGTGCCCGCCACCACCCCCAGCTAATTTTTTGGTACTTTTTAGTAGAGACGGAGTTTCACCATATTGGCCAGGCTGGTCTCGAACTCCTGACCTCAAATGATCCGCCCGCCTCGGCCTCCCAAAGTGCTGGGATGGCAGGTGTGAGCCACCGCACCCGGCCTGGTCAGTGTCTCTCCTTCCCTGAATTCACATAGAAAAGCTCCAGAAACCTTGGGTGATGAAATCCAAAGTCATCAGCCTCTTGGAGATGTGAATTTGATCAAACAGAGGGAAATGTAGTGTGTCTGGTATACGTATCAAGTGCTGAGGGTCGGTCATCTGAAGTCCGCTCTTACCAGGCTAAAAGTTAGGTGTGGGAGAGTCTATTAGTTCTTCACAATTCTTCCTCTCTACCTGGTCTCTGGCTCATGCCCCACGGGAGAAGCACGCCTCCTGCCCCCACTAACTTTGGACTGACATCTGATTTGTTTTTGCTTATAGAATGTTGGTCAGTGGTGTTGCGGTAAACTGAGGAACGGAGAGACCAATACGGAGTACAGGAGGATTTGTTTATTTTTAGCTACACACTGGCTCAGCAGACTCGCGTTTAAAAAGCTCAGCATTGAACAAAGACGGAGCGGGGGTTTCATAAGCGGCCTTATAACATAACTCGTGACCTTGCATAGCTGGTGGCCTTGTAGCTGCATTGAAAGAAAAACAAGAACTGGCTAAATACAGACATTTGTAAAACATAGTCATGCTTAAGAAGCCTGGGAAAAGAGTAACAGTAAAATAATCTGTCTTTCTCTTTTTTCCTTCAACCTTGCTCTGGAAGGTGGGTGGGGTGTCTGGAGCCCATTCCTTTGGCCTTGGCTACTGTGACAGTGTTACTTTATAACTATCCTTGAAGTGAGCTGGTAGACAGAGGAAAACTTGTTCTTTTCTCTCTTTTTTTTTTTTTTAACCCTTGCCTTGCCACATTCTGGGCCTTAGCTTTGACTTTTCTTGGAGTGAATAAATGCAGGACTTATTATTTTTTAAATTTCTGCCTCGGTGGAGGCACAACAGGGATTGACATAGTGTGTTATGTCCATTCTCATGCTACTAATAAAGACATATCTGAGACTGCGTAATTTATTAAAAAAAAAAAAAGAGGTTTAATGGACTCACAGTTCCACATGGCTGGGGAGACCTTACAATCATGGCTGAAGGTGAAGGAGGAGCAGAGGCATGTCTTACATGGTGGCAAGCAAGAAAGCTTACGCAGGGGAACTCTCCATGATGTCTCCCAATTAAGGAGACATTGATTGCATCAGTCTGTTTTTGGCAGAAGACCGCCAGATCTCATGAAACTTATTCACTATCACGAGAACAGCATGGGGAAAACCAGCCTGCGTGATTCAATTACCTCCCACCAGGTTCCTTCCATGGCATGTGGGCATTATGGGAGCTACAGTTCAAGATGAGATTTGGGTGGGGACACAGCCAAACCCTATCACATGGTTGGACTTTTCCTCTGCATGTCTGTATTCCAACATTAGAAAAATGTGCCCAGGATAACCACTGGTTCCTCCCATGGCATGTGGGCATTATGGGAGCTACAGTTCAAGATGAGATTTGGGTGGGGACACAGCCAAACCCTGTCACATGGTTGGACCTTTCCTCTGCACGTCTGTATTCCAACATTAGAAAAATGTGCCCAGGATAACCACTGGTTCCTCCCATGGCATGTGGGCATTATGGGAGCTACAGTTCAAGATGAGATTTGGGTGGGGACACAGCCAAACCGTATCACATGGTTGGACTTTTCCTCTGCACGTCTGTATTTGAACATTAGAGAAATGTGCCCAGGATAATCACTGGTTCCACCCATGGCATGTGGGCATTACGGGAGCTACAGTTCAAGATGAGATTTGGGTGGGGACACAGACAAACCCTATGGTCCCAAAATGATGACAGTATGTGGCATAGACATGAATCCAACCTTCAGCTTAGCTTGGGGTAACCCAGCCTATATCTGCACCAACCTAGCTGACTGGTAGACTCACATATTTAAAAAAGAAATAAATACTTATTATGGTAGAGAATTGAGATTTAGGACTATTTATTATCCAGCATAACTTCAGGTGTAGCTGACTGATACAGAAAGCAGGCATCTTCTAGGGTGGGAAAAGGCTCTTAGCACAAAACTTCTCTAAGAAAAGATTTCACAACCAATTGTTTGCATGTTTTCATAGTTTTTAAATGTGGAGCAAAGGTAAAGAGTTAGGGAATGGTTTCATATTTTTTTCTTCTTGTTTGTAAATGTATGTATGATGATGTGTATCTCACCTTGAAATTTCAAACATGTTTTATCTTGGTGTCTGTTGGAGACTGCATTTTAACATTCTCTTTCAAAAGGTATTTGTATGGGGGAGAAATGGGTGTGTGTATATGTGCAAGATATTTGAAGACCCCAAATCATCCCTTACCCCTCCTCTCTTCAGAGGTAATTACTACCCTGAAGGGGAAATGTATTCTTCACATTCATCCTTGGGTTTTTTTTAATCTTTATGTTTGTAATTATCTGTAACACTATAATCTAAAATATATTTCACAAGGAATATACAGAGATGGCAAATTATTCTTTTATATATTGACTTGATGTCACAGGTAATAATTCAAAATCCTTTTGCCTCTCTTGAAACTGTCGCTGTGATTTCAACTTTCCAAGTGCCTCTTTGATAAATTGTGTTTTTATCTGCTGAAAGAAAAAATAGACTAAATCTACCATAACATCCATTTTCATGTGGCAAATTTGAGGTATTTATTTCTCCTTAACTGATGACAATTTTCTGACTCCAGATGAAGTTCTTTCCCCAAACGATGTTTTCGTGTTTTTTTTTTCCCTACAAAAGCCAAATTTCCACTAATTTAAAACCAAACAAGTGTCTTGATTTAGATGCTGACATAATCAAAGCTATGCACACAGCTCTCTGTTTTCCACTTTCTGGATATTTGGATGAAGAAATGAAATGTGTCAGAAATAAATCCTTTGGGGTAAATTTGTAATTAAGCTCTGAAGAAATGCTTTTGTACATCGGATTTAAATCTCCACGCCTCTAAAAAATCCAATTCCATGCACATTTGGAAACATTCGTCTTGTAAATGCAGAGGTCTCTGTTTCTGAGATCCGTCTATAAGAGCGCAGAAACTTAACAGCTGTAGCAATATTGCTGCCAAGCAGGTGGGGGCAATAAAGATAACAAAGCTAGTGGGGTCTCTGTAGGATGGACATTGCCTGTGAAATGCATCCTCCTCTTCTGAACAGATCTCTGATTTGTTCATCTTTTCTCTGTCTCTCCTTTTGTTGTTGTTGTTGTTGTTGTTTTTGTTTTTTGAGACGGAGTTTTGTTCTTGTTGTCCAAGTCGGAGTGCAGTGGCGCAATCTCAGCTCACTGTAGCCTCCGCCTCCCAGGTTCAAGTGATTCTCCTGCCTCAGCCTCCCAAGTAGCTGGGATTACAGGCACGCGCCACCACAACTGGCTAAACATTTTTTGTATTTTTAGTAGAGACAGCGTTTCACCATGTTGGCCAGGCTGGTCTCGAACTCCTGACCTCAGGAGCTCCACCTGTCTCAGCCTCCCAAAGTGCTGGGATTACTGGCATGAGCCACTGCGCCCAGCCTCCTCCTTTCTGAGTCTGTGCCGCAAGGAGGCTGCTTCTACCTGCCCTCCAGGGCTGATCCTTCAGCAATGATTGATTTAGAAAAGCACATGCAACTGAACCCTGTCCAATAATATGGGAGAGACCTTCTCCTGTGGGTACAGCTTTGGGGGAAAGTTTTCTCCTTCCTAAGAAGACTAAAAGATGGATTCTGTTTTTTCTCTCCACGTCGTGGCATGTGGATAAGTTGACTGTGAGATTCTGGCTTACCCAATCTGATTTCCTAACACAGGGATTCCTGGAGACGATCAACTTTGGACATTCTCTGGTATGGATATAGTTTGTCTGGTCCCACCAAGTCTCATGTGGAAATCTGATCTCCAGTGTTGAAGGCGGGGCCTGGCGGGAGGTGTTTGGGTCATGGGGTTAAATCCCTCATGAATGGCATGGTGCCATTCTCAAGACAGTGAGTGGGTTCTTACTTAATTTATTTTATTTTTATTTTTTATTACACTTTAAGTTCTGGGGATACATGTGCAGAACGTGCAGGTTTGTTACATAGGTATGCATGTGCCATGGTGGTTTGCTGCACCCATCAACCCATCATCTACATTAGGTATTTCTCCTAATGCTCTCCCTCCCCTAGCCCCTCACCCCCCGACAGGCCCCCAGTGTGTGATGTTCCCCTCCCTGTGTCCCTGTGTTCTCACTGTTCAACTCCCACTTATAAGTGAGAATGTGCAGTGTTTGGTTTTCTGTTCCTGTGTTAGTTTACTGAGAATGATGGTTTGCAGCTTCATCTATGTCTCTGCAAAGAACATGGCCTCATCCTTTTTTATGGCTGCATAGTATTCCACGGTGTCTATGTGCCACGTTTTCTTTATCCGGTCTATCATTGATGGGCATTTCTTACTTTTAGTTCCAAGAAGAGCTGGCTTTTGAAAACAGCCTGGCACCTCAGCTGTGTCTCTTGTGCTGTGTGTTCTCTGTACACGCCAGCTCTCTGTCCCCTTCCACCAGGAGTGGAAGTTTCCTGAGGTTTTCATCAGAAGCAGATGTGGGCGCTATGCTTCCTGTGTACCCTGTAGAACTGGGAGCCAAATGAACCTTTATTTCATTGATTGAATGAATGATTGATTGATTGATTGATTGATTCATTCATTCATTGAGATGAAGTTTTGCTCTCGTTGCCCAGGCTGGAGTGCAATGGCGTGATGTCAGCTCACTGCCACCTCCTTCTCCCAGGTTCAAGCAATTCTCCTGCCTCAGCCTCCCAAGTAGCTGGGATTACAGGCACCTGCCACTATGCCCAGCTTTTTTTTTTTTTTTTCTGTATTTTTAGTAGAGATGGGGTTTCATCATGTTGGCCAGGCTGGTCTAGAACTCCCAACCTCAAGCGATCCACCCATGTCAGCCTCCCAAAGTGCTGGGATGACAGGTGTGAGCCACTGCTCCCAGCCTTCTTTTCTTTCTAAATTACCCAGCTTGAGGTACTTATGTATAGCCCTGCAAACAGACAGAAACACGGAGGATAGTCTAGGGGGTTGTTTCAGACATACCCGGGACTCATTCAAGGTTCGCTGTTGAGAAAGCAATGAGATTTGCAGAGGTAGAGCCAGCTGGGCAGAGATACTTGTTTGAGAGTCATTGGTGGATTGTGTTGTGAGTGAAGACAAAATTGGAGATACTTGTCTGAGAGTCACTGGTGGATCGTGTTGTGAGTGAAGACAAAATTGCGTCCAGCAGCACACGGCAAGGAAGGTCTAGGACTCACCTTAAGGAAATTAAGATGGTGGCTCACGCCTGTCATCCCAGCACTTTGGTAGGCCGAGGCGGGTGGATCACGAGATCAAGAGATCGAGACCACCCTGGCCAACATGGAGAAACCCCACCTCTAGTAAAAATACAAAAATTAGCCGGACATGGTGGTACATGCCTGTAGTCCCAGCTACGTGGGAGGCTGAGGCAGGAGAATCACCTGAACCCAGGAGGCAGAGGTTGCTGTGAGCCTAGATCATGCCATTGCACTCCAGCCTGGTGACAGAGAAAGTCTCCATCTCAAAAAAAAAAAAAAGATGGTTAAAAGTCAGACGGAGGAGACTGAATCCTCAAGAAAGAAGAATAAGGAGTGAGCAAAGAAAGAGTGATGGGGCCAGACACAGCGGCTCACACCTGTAATCCCAGCACTTTGGGAACCTGAGGTGGGTGGATCACCTGAGGTCAGGAGTTCAAGACCAGCCTGACCAATATGATGAAACCCTGTCTCTACTAAAAATTCAAAAATTAGCCAGGCATGGTGGCGGGCACCTGTAAGCTCAGCTACTTGGGAAGCTGAGGCAAGAGAATCACTTCAACCCAGGAGGCGGAGGTTGACGTGAGCCAAGATCACGCCACTGCACTCCAGTCTGGGCGACAGAGCGAGACTCTGTCTCAAAAAAAAAAAAGAAAAGAAAAGAAAAAGAGTGATGGAAAACTAGGAGAGACAGTGCCCCAAGAAGAAAGTCATGAGTCCTCCCAGATTCCGCTGACCAGTCCATCCCAAGATGGCAGGAAAGGCAGCAAAATATTCACAGAGGCAGGGCCAGGGTAGGTTTAGTGGACAGAGAAAAGGGCATGCATTTCCTATGCTGTACCAAAGTGCTGGGATTACAGGTATGAGCCACCGCACCCAGCCTGCAAAAAATTTTTAGAACTTAGCTGGACGTGGTGGTGCATGCCTGTAGTCTCAGCTACTCAGGAGGCTGAGGCAGGAGGATTGTTTGAGCTTATGAAATAGAGGCCCTGATCATGCTACTCCACTCCAGCCTTGGCTACATACAGAGCAAGACACCATCTCTTAAAAAATTAATAGTGCTGGTCATTCCAGCACTTTGGGAGGCCAAGGCTGGAGGATCACTTGAGGTCAGGAGTTCAAGACCAGCCTGGGCGACATGGTGAAACCCCGTCTCTACTAAAAATGCCAAAAATTAGCCATGTGTGGTGGCGCATGCTTATAATCCCAGTTACTTGGGAGTCTGAGGCAGAAGAACTGCTTGAACCCAGGAGGCGGAGGTTGCAGTGACCCAAGATCGCGCTACTTCACTCCAGCCGGGGAGACAAAGTGAGGCTATGTCTTTAAAAAAACAAAAAAAATTTGGAGAAGATACAAAATGCAAAGGCCTGGGAACTGTGTTTGAGATGGAAAGTCAAAACTTGGAAAATGATTATACTGGGTTGAGCAAGGTCCTCCCGTAAAATCCACATTCACGCAGAATCTTGAATGTAGAGCTTATCGAAAAGTAGGGTCATTGCAAAGGTACTTGGTTAAGAGTAGGTCATGCTGGATTCAGGAGGGCCCTAATCCAAGGGCTGGTGCCTTATAAGAAGGGGGAAAGTTGGATACAAAGAGGAGAAGGCCACTTGGAGAGGGAGGCAGAGACTGGAGTGATGTAACCGCAGACTAACTCAGGGATACTTTCAGCCCCCAGGAGCTGGGAGAGGCAGGAAGGATTTAGTTTAGCTTGATTTAGTTATTCCACAATGTGTATCTGTATCAAAACATCACATTGCATGCCATAAATAGATGCAATTTTTATTTGTATTGTTAACACAAAGTGCATTATTTTAAAATTTTAAGAGATTACATTGCATTATTTAAAACAATGAGAACAGGCCAGGCATGGTGGCTCAAGCCTGTCATCCCAGCACTTTGGGAGGCCGAGGCGGGCGGATCACCTGAGGTCAGGAGTTCAAGACTAGCCTGGCCAATATGGCGAAACCTCATCTCTACTAAAAATACAAACATTAGCCAGGCGTGGTGGTGCACTCTTGTAGTCTCAGCTACTCGAGAGGCTGAGGCAGGAGAATCACTTGAACCCAGGGGGAGGAGGTTGCAGTGAGTCGAGATTGCACCACTGCACTCCAGCCTGGGCAATAAGAATGAAATTCTGTCTCTAAATAAATAAATATCAATAAAAATAAAACAATGAAAACATCAAAAAATTGAAATTGATTTTTAAATTGGCAGCTGTAAAATATGCAGCCCAAGCTTTGTTCCTGGCCTCATTCTTTTATTTCCTACTTTTTTTTTTTTTTTTTACTTCAAAATTGGATTCAATAATAACAAGCATTCTCTGAGGCTTTTCTGTGAGAAAGAACAATGAAGGTAACGTCTAAACACAAATTAAAACCTCATACCAAGGAACTGCTTTTTAAATATGTAATTTTATTTGTTTATTTATTTTTTTTTGAAACAGAGTCTCGCTCTGTCACCCAGGCTGGAGTGCAGTGACGCAATCTTGGCTCACTGCAACCTCTGCCTCCCAGGTTCAAGCGATTCTCCTGCCTCAGCCTCCCGAGTAGCTGGGATTACAGGCACCTGCCACAATGCCCAGCTAATTTTTGTATTTTTACTAGAAATGGGGTTTTGCCAGGTTGGCCAGGCTGGTCTTGAACTCCTGACCTCAGGTGATCCACTCGCCTCGGCCTTCCAAAGTGCTGGAATTACAGGCGTGAGCCACTGTGCTTGGTCTTAATAAGTGGTTTTAAATTTAAGTCATAAGAAAGGAAGGCTGAGGCGGGCGGATCACGAGATCAGCAGATCAAGACCATCCTGGCTAACACGGTGAAACCCCGCCTCTAGTAAAAATACAAAAAAAAAGTTAGCCGGGCGTGGTGGCGGGCGCCTGTAGTCTCAGCTACTCAGGAGGCTGAGGCAGGAGGATCGCTTGAACCTGGGAGGTGGAGGATGCAGTGAGCAGAGATCGCGCCACTGCACTCCAGCCTGGACGACAGAGCGAGAGTCCATCTCAAAAAACTATAACATAAATAAAATAAAATAAGGAAACTTCTGAGATGATTCCAAAAATTCAACTGGGCCTCAAACTCCCATTGGCAAGGAGCTGGTCTTGCATGTACTGTTGGTTTGATAACTAGGAATAATAAACTGTACTGAAAATCTGCAGCAATGTTGCAGTGTTACGTCGACACCATTTCATAGCACTCACCTTAACAGGAAAATTTAAGCACGTTTAGGGACGGGAGATTTTTGCCTTTCGAGAGGGTGGTGGCGTTTTGGATGTGAGGTGCTTTTTTTTGTTTTGTTTTCTGGATGAGACAGACTCCAAAAGAACAATCACGCTGGAAAACCAACATAGTGATTTTCCTTCGCAAAGAGAACAAATTGCTGGTACCATTCCCACATCAGCAATCAGCCTGGCTTTCCTGCATGGCTGCCAAAAAACAAGGCAGCTTTTGACAAAGTTGCCGTGCATGGATTCTGGAAGCAAGATGAGCTACTGGTCCCAGGCATGATATAGGGGAAAAGTCGGTAAGGGCCATACTAAGGATTTATTAAAAAAAAAAAATCTGGCCAGGTGCGCTGGCCCACGCCTGTAATCCCAACACTTTGGGAGACCGAGGTGGGTGGATCATCTGAGGTCAGGAGTTCAAGACCAGCCTGGCCAACATGGTGAGACCCCATCTCTACTAAAAATACAAAAATTAGCCGGGTGTGGTGGTGGGCGCCGGTAGTCCCAGCTACTAGGAAGGCTGAGGCAGGAGAACTGCTTTAACCTGGGAGGCAGAGGTTGCAGTGAGCCGAGACCGCACCACTGCACTCCGGCCTGGGTGACAGAATGAGACTCTGTCTCAAAAAAAAAAAAAAAAAAAAAAAAATTCCACACATTTTCTTGGGGCCATATTATTAAACATTCTTGAAGCAACTGGTTCTAGGTTATTTTGTTCTGTGCTGACAATTGCAATCGCTAGAATGTGAAGACGCACCGGGACAGCCCTTTCCAAACCCTTTGGAGCAAATGAGGAAGAGAAAGGAAGGGAGACGCAGAGAAATTAGCCAGGGGGTACTGGCCTGCCCAGGCTACATGGGAGCATGTGGTTTAGAGAGGCAGCTATTATACAAGGAGCTGAACCCCAGAATTAGACAGACTGTACCCCAGTCCTGGTTGGAAGATGGCACAGAGCAGGGGGGTATTAGACGGGGTGTCACGGCGAAGGTTATGTTCCTGAACCACTCCAAGAGACAGGCCCCCCCACGCCCACTCCATGACCAGGGAGTGGGTTTTGGAAGCGGGGGAGAAGAGCTGTCATACTTAATTCATGGGGTTGTCCCCATGTCCTCCTTCCTACACAGCCTAGAGAACTGTCACTGACTGTCACAAGGACATAGGGAAAAATTTTTAAAAAGCACAGACATTTATATTTCTTTTCTTTTTTTCTTTTCTTTCTTTCTTTCTTTTTTTTTTTTTTTTTTTTTTTTTTTGAGGCGGAGTCTAGCTCTGTGACCCAGGCTGGAGTGCAGTGGCACAATCTGGGCTCACTGCAAGCTCCGCCTCCTGGGTTCACGCCATTCTCCTGCCTCAGCCTCCCGAGTAGCTGAGACTACCAGCGTCCACCACCACTCCCGGCTAATTTTTCTGTATTTTTAGTAGAGACGGGGTTTCACCGTGTTAGCCAGGATGGTCTCGATCTCCTGACCTCGTGACCCACCCGCCTTGGCCTCCCAAAGTGCTGGGATGACAGGTGTGAGCCACCGCACCCGGCCAGATATTTATATTTCAACGTTCTGTCTCACAAACATCAGAGCAGCAGGGACCACCACGTAAACAGCTTTGATATGGAGTGTACACACTCAACCTGAGAAAGAAATAAGATTCCTTTCTTTTTGTTGTTGTTATTGTTTTCGTTTTTTGTTTGTTTGTTTTTTGACATGGAGTCTCGATCTGTCGCACCCACGCTGGAGTGCAGTGGTGCGATCTCGGCTCACTGCAACCTCCGCCTCCTGGGTTCAAGCGATTCTCCCACCTCACTCTCCCAAGTAGCTGGCATTGCAAATGTGCACCACCACACCCAGCTGATTTATTTTTATTTTTAGTACAGACAGAGTTTCACCATATTGGCCAGGCTGGTTTCGAACTCCCGACCTCAGGTGATCTGCCCCCTCTCTGCCTCCCAAAGTGCTAGGATTATAGGTGTGAGCCACTGCACCCGGTGAAGGTTCCTTTGTTTGTTTGTTTGTTTGTTTTCTTTTTTGAGACAGAGTCTTTCCCTGTTGTCCAGGCTGGAGTGTAGTGGCACACTCACAGCTCTCAAACTCCCTGCCTCAAGCAATCCTCCTGCCTCAGCCTCCCTAGTAGCTGGGACTACAGGTATGCGCCACCGTGCCTGGCTAATTTTATCATTTTTTGTAGAGCTGAGGTCTCACTACGTTGCCCAGGCTGGTCTCCAACTCCTGGGTTCAAGTGATCCTTGCACCTCAGCCTCCCAAAGTTACTGCAATTACAAGCATGAGCCACTGTGCCCAGAAAATCAGATTGTTGGTTGAAGATGGAGGTGAATGCAAGCTAGTATTGTTTGCCCAAAGATGTGGTTCTCCACCTTCGTCAATTTTTTATTATTATTATACTTTAAGTTATAGGGTACATGTGCACAATGTGCAGGTTTGTTACATAGGTATACATGTGCCATGTTGGTGTGCTGCACACATTAACTCATCATTTACATTAGGTATATCTCCTAATGCTATCCCTCCCCCATCCCCCCACCCCACAACAGGCCCCGGTGTGTGATGTTCCCCACCCTGTGTCCAAGTGTTCTCATTGTTCAATTCCCACCTATGAGTGAGAACATGCAGTGTTTGGTTTTCTGTCCTTGCGATAGTTTGCTGAGAATGATGGTTTCCTGCTTCATCCATGTCCTGCAAAGACATGAACTCATCCTTTTTTATGGCTGCATAGCATTCCATGGTGTCTATGTGCCACATTGTCTTAATCCAGTCTATCATTGATGGACATTTGGGTTGGTTCCAAGTCTTTGCTATTGTGGACAGTGCCGCAATAAACTTACCTGTGCATGTGTCTTTATAGCAGCATGAGTTATAGTCCTTTGGGTATATACCCAGTAATGGGATTGCTGGGTCAAATGGTATATCTAGTTCTAGATCCCTGAGGAATCGCCACACTGATTTCCACAATGGTTGAACTAGTTTACAGTCCCACCAACAGCGTAAAAGTGTTCCTATTTCTCCACATCCTCTCCAGCACCTGTTGTTTCCTGACTTTTTAATGATTGCCATTCTAACTGGTGTGAGATGGTATCCCATTGTGGTTTTGATTTGCATTTCTCTGATGGCCAGTGATGATGAGCATTTTTTCATGTGTCTGTTGGCTGCATAAATGTCTTCTTTTGTGAAGTGTCTGTTCTGATCCTTTGCCCACTTTTTGATGGCATTGTTTGTTTTTTCTTGTAAATTTGTTAATGTTCTTTGTAGATTCTGGATAGTAGCCCTTTGTCAGATGGGTAGATTGCAAAAATTTTATATTCCTTTGGGTATATACCCAGTCATGGGATGGCTGGTTCAAATGGTATTTCTAGTTGTAGATCCTTGAGGAATTGCCACACTGTCTTCCACAATGGTTGAACTAGTTTACACTCCCACCAACAGTGTAAAAGCGTTCCTATTTCTCCACATCTTCTCCCGCCTTTGTCAGTTTTAAGCAGCCAGCAGCCCTGTTACAGCTCCCATCAATCACACTCTGTTCTGTGGCTTTTGTGCAAGCCAGAAGCATCTCCTTAGAGTCTTATAAATACAGAAAAATAACTGGGTTTATGTTTTTCTTTAAGGAGTGTTTGATGATTGTAGAAATAGTGGACTCAAGTACATTCATATCAATAACAGTCCAGGAAATGTTGGCAAAAAAAAAATCCATTGATCTTTAATTTGCTGTTTGAATCATTATACCTTCTTCTGTGTGTTTTTTGGATTTTATGAGAAGAGGAAATCCAGTACGCAGAGTGCAATACAATACATTGATCCAAAAATCTACTGCCATAGCAAATCCCATCTATCCATAATGTGTTCACTGTCTGCATTTTTCTCCTTAAGTTTTTTCTTTTCATGACAACTTGATTAATACAAAGCAGACTCTGTAGATGACCTAGATTATTTATTATTATTATCATTTTTGTTTTGAGAGGGAGTCTCTCTATATAGCCCAGGCTGGAGTGCAGTGGTGTGGTCTCGGCCCACTGCAACCTCTGCCTCCCGGGTTCAAGTGATTCTCCTGCCTCAGCCTCCTGGGCAGCTGGGATTACAGGTGCACATCACCACATCTGGCCAATTTTTGTATTTTTTTTTTCTTTTTTAGTAGAGACAGGGTTTCATCATGTTGGCCAGGCTGGTTTCGAACTCCTGACCTCAGGTGATCCACCTGCCTTTGCCTTCCAAAGTGCTGGGATTACAGGCGCGAGCCACCGCACCTGGACACCTAGATTTTTGTCTTTTTGTTTTTCTTTGTTTTCTTTAGTAGAAAATTCTTTCTGTACTCATTGTACAGGATTCCTTTCAACATCATTTCTGGCTGTTTTTATGTTTGTAGTTAATGTGCAGACCACAACATACCTTTTTTTCTTTGAAATGGAGTCTCATTCTGTTGGCCAGGCTGTAGTGCAGTGGTGTGATCTTGGCTCACTGCAACCTCTGCCTCCCGGGTTCAAGCAATTCTCCTGCCACCATCTCCCAAGTAGCTGGGAGTACAGATATGTGCCACCATGCCTGGCTAATTTTTTTGTCTTTTTAGTAGAGGTTTTGCCATATTGGTCAGGCTGGTCTGGAACTCCTGACCTCAAGTAATCCACGCATCTCGGCCTCCCAAGTGCTGGGATTACAGGGATGAGGCAATGCGCCCGGCCCCCGCAACATTATTTTTAAGGGCAACTTCCTCAACACCAGAAGACGGTACCAGGGACAGTTTCTTTTCTTTTTTTTTTTGTTTTTTTTGTTTTTGTGTTTTGAGATGGACTCTCGCTCCGTCACCCAGGCTGGAGTGCAGGGGCACGATCTTGGCTCACTGTTACCTCTGCCTCTGGGTTCAAGCAATTCTCTTGCCTCAGCCTCCTGAGTAGCTGGGACTACAGGTGTGCACCACCGTGCCTGGCTAATTTTTGTATTTTTAATAGAGACGGGGTTTCACCATGTTGGCCAGGCTGGTCTCGAACTCCTGATCAGGCTGGTCTCAAACTCCTGACCTCGTGATCCGCCCGCCTCGGCCTCCCAAAGCGCTGGGATGACAGGCGTGAGCCACCGCGCCCGGCCCACCAGAGACAGTTTCAAGGCAGAAATGGGATATGTCTGGGCGATGCTTTTGCATTGATGGATGGTTTCTTTGCTGGAGGCTGGCAGATGGGTGGCAATGTGGAAAGCTATAGATTGGAATGAAACAGCATGGTGCTCTTCCCTGCCTTAAATTCCTGCATAGCTTTGTTCACTCACTTGAAGAAAACCCCCCAGAGGACGTGATCAATAGTATAAACAACTACCGTGTTAACTCTGGCACCTGGTTGAAATTCAACCCTTGTACGATACACATTGAAAAGCACAAAATGGGCTGGGCATGGTGGCATATGCCTGTAATCCCAGCCCTTTGGGAGGCCGAGGCTGGTGGATCACAAGGTCAGGAGTTCGAGATCAGCCTGACCAACATGGCGAAACCCCGTTTCTACTAAAAATACCACAATTAGTCGAGTGTGGTGGCAGATGCCTGTAGTCCCAGCTACTCCGGAGGCTGAGGCAGGAGAATGGCTTGAACCAGGGAGGCAGAGGTTGCAGTGAGCCGAGATCGCGCCACTGCACTCCAACCTGGGTGACAGAGCCAGACTCCGTCTCAAAAACATAAATAAATACAAAGAAGAAAAGTACAAAAAATTAGCTGGGCGTGGTGGCGGGCGCCTGTAGTCCCAGCTACTCGGGAGGCTGAGGCAGGAGAATGGCGTGAACCCAGGAGGCGGAGCTTGCAGGGAGCCGAGATTGCACCACTGCACTCCAGCCTGGGTGACAGAGTGAGACTCCGTCTCAAAAAAAAAAAAAAAAAAGAAAAGGAAAAAATCTCTCCCAACCAAAAACCTCCTTAGCCTTTCTGTCTGTGACTCGACTTGCACACTAGAGGGTTTTCTAAAGGCAGTGTGTGCATTTACTTATTTTATTATTATTATTATTATTATTATTATTGAGAGAGAGTCTTACTATCTTGCCCAGGCTGGAGTGCAGTGGCATGATTTCAGCTCGCCGCAACCTCCGCCTCCCAGGTTCAAAAGATTCTCCTGCCTCAGACTCCATGCCCGGCTAATTTGTGTATTTTTAGTAGAGACGGGGTTTCACCATGTTGGCCAGGCTGGTCTCAAACTCCTGACCTCAAGGGATCCGCCCACCTCGGCCTCCCAAAGTGGTGGGATGACAGGCGTGGGCCACTGCACCCGTCCAGCATGTGCATTTAATAGAGTGAGGGAATTCTGTCAGGAGAGCAAGAAACAGGTTACACAACTAACCACCATCTCGGATTCCTTGATAGGATTCAACAGCTGTCTCCCACCATGGGCAGGATGGCCAGCATGGCGGCTCTCAAACCTTCCTTGTGCTTGTGAAACTGGAATTCTGACTCAGTGGATCTAGGGAAGCCTGAGATGCTGAATGTCTAGTAAGGTACCCAGTGATGCAAATACCACTGGTCCATAGACCACACTTTGAGTAGGGAGCGTCTGGGGGAACTGAGGGTTGCTATGGGGTGGCCAGAGGTATGGAGAGCTAGCTCAGCTGGAGGAATTGTGACAGAGGCTTCAGAGAGCCAGGGGAACATCAGTGTGTCTCAGGATGGTGCTGGGAGCTTTGTCTATTTACCGGGCAAGCTTCATCACTCCAAACCCACAGCTATAGACCTAGAGGCCTCTACCTGGGGCCCAAATGATTGGTCCAAGCTGGGAGGTGATCTCTGTGGGAAAGGAGAAAGAACCATATTATTGTCTGAGCATGGTGGCTTACGCCTGTAATCCCAGCACTTTGGGAGGCCGAGGTGGGAGGTTCAGGAGGTCAAGAGATCGAGACCATCTTGGCCAACATGGTGAAACCCCGTCTCTACTAAAAATACAAAAATTGGCCAGGCATGGTGGCATGTGCCTGTCGTCCCAGCTACTCGGGAGGCTGAGGCAGGAGAATCACTTGAACTCAGGAAGCGGAGGTTGCAGTGAGCCAAGATGATGCCACTGCACTCCAGCCCGGAAACAGAGCGAGACTCCATCCAAAAAAAAAAAAGAAGCATATTATTGTCTGAGCAATGGGTCAGAAGCTGTCCAAAGCAGAGATGAGCAAATGGCAGTGAGAAACATGGTTAGGTCAAAAGGAGGCAGGAAAAAAAAATTAGATGCTTGAGAAAGAGTACCTGCCCATGATAGTCTCATGGGTGGCCTGGTCCATGCTCCCTGTGGCCTCGGCCATTTTGGTTGGCCCAGGACTTGGTGAGTCACGTGACTCAGCAGGAGGAAAAAATGCAAGGTCAGTGGAATGTTCCCGGATTCGACCAGAAGGCTGTAAAGTGACATGGTGGAGGGATTCCTCAAGCCAAGCTCAAGCCAAGAGGTGGAATGGAGCTTGGACGGATGGTTGACTATCTGCCAGTCCTTCACAGCCTGAGAAGCAATAAATAAATAAATAAATAAATACATATAAAAAATAAAATAAAATAATTTTTTTTTAAAAAAAGGCAGCCTTGTTAATTTTAGGGGAGCTGGAAAGAGAACCACTTCTCAGATGCCAGGGAAATTCACCAGGCCACCCCCTGAGACCTTTCAGAGCTTCCTAAGTGGCAAAGCAGGAGCCTCACCCTCTTGGGCAAACACTGCCATTTGAAGTTCCCCTTGATTAAAAAATCGCCCAAATCTAGCCCCCAAACATCAGCCTAATGGCTAATGTCAGCATAACCAGAAACATTCCATCCCTAAGATAAACCCACTTCCAAGCAGAAACATGCCAACCCTGAGATAGCCTCCCCTCTGACCAGAGACATTCCCGTCCCAAAATAAACTTTCCCCTCACGTACAAACATTCCAAACACGTGATAACCTCCCCCCTTCCTAAACCCTTAAATACTCTTGATCTATTAAGAAAGAACACTCCTGACTGAAATCAGCCAGAAGCCCGTCTCAGATTTATCCTCCAAAATAAACCTGTCTTTGACTGTTGAGTTGCTTTCCGTGTTTCTTTTCTCTTTCTTTAAACTCTTTTTTTTTTTTTTTTTTTGAGACAGAGTCTCACTCTGTGGCCAGGCTGGAGTGCAATGGCGCAATCTCGGCTCACCACAAGCTCCACCTGCTGGGTTCACGCCATTCTCTTGCCTCAGCCTCTTAGTAGCTGGGACTACAGGCGCCCGCCGCCACACCCGGCTTTTTTGTATTTTTAGTAGAGACACGGTTTCACCGTGTTGGCCAGGATGGTCTCGATCTCCTGATCTCATGATCCACCCGCCTCCGCCTCCCAAAGTGCTGGATGACAGGTGTGAGTCACCGTGCCTGGCCCTCTTTAACTCTTACACCGAGGATGTTTGGTCATTATCACACTACATACAAGCCACGCTCTTAAAGTCTCTGGAAGTAGAATTGAAATGCGGCAAAGGTTGTTTTGAAGTTCATGGAGACTAGTTAAGATGAGGCACTGTGCTGAAACATAGTGGAATCTGAACTGGAATTAGAACTAGAATAGATAAATTGCCCTAAAGTCCTCGATGTAATCCATTGTCCAGTCTTTTAAGCCAGTCAGTCACTCCATCACATCCTTACAGCTCTGGATTCCTTTCAGCCTGACACAGAGTTGATCTGTTGTTTGGAAGTATCAACCAACACAGGTTGGTACTTCATCACGCAGGTCAACGTGAGTGTTGTCTGGATGGTGGGATTTTCCAATGAGCCTTGAAAGGTGAACACTCCTTAAAAATGTCTTAGGGAGGCCAGGCGCAGTGGTTCACGCCTGTTATCCCAGCACTTTAGGAGGCTGAGGTGGGCGGATTACCTGAGGTTGGGAGTTCAAGACCAGCCTGGCCAACATGGTGAAACCCCGTCTCTACTAAAAATACAAAAATTAGCCAGGTGTGGTGACACACGCCTATAATCCCAGCTACTCAAGAGGCTGAGGCAGGAGAATTGCTTGAACCTGGGAGGCGGACACTGCAGTGAGCCAAGTTGCACTACTGTACTTCCAGCCTGGGTGACAGAGCAAGACTCTGAGAGTGAGAGAGAGAAAGAAAGAAGGAAAGAAGGAAGGAAAGAAAGAAAGAGAGAGAAAGATAGAAAGAGATAGAGAGAAAGAGAGAGAGAGAGAGAAAGGAAAGAAGGGAAACAAAGGAAGGAAGGAGGGAAGGAAGGAAGGAAGGGAAGGGAAGGAAGGGAAGGAAGGAATGAAGGAAGGAAGGAAGGAGAGAAAAAAAGAAAGAGAGAGAAAGAGAAAGAAAGAGAAAGAGAGACAGAAAGATAGAAAGGAAAGGGAAACAAAGGAAGGAAGGGAGGGAGGGAAGGGAAGGAAGGGAAGGAAGGAATGAACAAAGGAAGGAGAGAAAAAAGAAAGAAAGAAAGAAAGGGAGGAAGGAAGGAAGGAAGGGAGGGAGGAAGGGAAAGAAAGCAAAGAAAGCAAGAAAGCGAGAAAGAGAGAGGTCTTAGGGTACAAGTGCCCGGGTCATTTTTGGTTCACTCAACTTCATTTTTCAAGAACACCTGAGAATCCATCCGCTTGTCTGAATACATAACGATGTGACTGTGAACATCAGCTGGAAAATGCAAGAGGAAAACCAGGAACCTCCCACTGGCAACAAGCTGAGTAATCAGCTTGTCAGGCACAGTCCTTGCCCCAAGCAAATGCTTTGAAAATGATGAGTTTTGATCTTGGATTTGGTTGGCTCCTCTGCTTTCTGCTAGATACAGGAAGTTATGTGCTCCTTGTATTCACAGCAGACCAAGCCTCTTCCTGTGTTATCATTGAAACTATTGATCAAGGACATGAATCTCTCTCTTTGATTATTAGCCCAGGAATGGAGTTAATTCATTTTATGAACATCACATAAAGTAACCAATGCTTTGGGCAGCTTCATTAGGACTTTTGAAAAGGCTTAGAAGGCAAATTGAATGATTCAAGAGGCAACATAAGAGAAAGGATAATGGTTTGATGATATCTACACCATAATATCTCACTGAAGACGGTCAGCTTTGCCGACTGTACATCTCCTGGACCTTAATGTGAGAGGATCAGCATTTTTTTTTTTGAGGCAGAGTCTCGCTCTGTTGCTGAGGCTGGAGTGCAGTGGTGTGATCTCAGCTCACTGCAACCTCCGTCTCCTGGGTTCAACCGATTCTCCTGCCTCAGCCTCCCAGGTAGCTGGGATTACAGGTGCGTGCCACCACACCTGGCTAATTTTTTTTATTTTAGCAGAGACGGGGTTTCACTGTGTTAACCAGGATGGTCCTGATCTCCTGACCTCATGATCTGCCCGCCTTGGCCTCCCAAACTGCTGGGATAACAGGTGTGAGCCACCGCGCTCAGCTGTAGATCAGTATTTTTATGTGAAGAGGAGAAGAGACACACATACCCATGCACTGAGGAAAGACAACTTGAAGATGGAGACAAGACCACCTCCAAGTCAAGGAATGACTGGAGCTACCAGAAGCTAGCAGAGAGGCATGGTACCAGTTCTACTGCAGACTGCAGAAGAAACCAACCCCCCCGCTAACACCTTGATTTTAAAACTTCTGAGGCCGGGCGCGGTGGCTCATGCCTGTAACCCCAGCACTTTGGGAGGCCGAGGCAGGTGGATCATGAGGTCAGGAGAGCGAGGGCATCGTGGCCAACATGGTGAAACCCTGTCTCTACTAAAAATACAAAAAATTAGCCGGGCTTGGTGGTGGGCACCTGTAATCCCAGCACTTTGGGAGGCTGAGGCAGGTGGATCACAAGGTCAGGAGATCGAGACCATCCTGGCTAACACGGTGAAACCCCATCGCTACTAAAAATACAAAAAATTAGCCGGGTGTGGTGGCGGGCGCCTGTAGTCCCAGCTACTCACGAGGCTGAGGCAGGAGAATAGCTTGAACCTGGGAGGCGAAAGTTGCAGTGAGCCGAGATCATGCCATTGCACTCCAGCCTGGGCCACAGAGCAAGACTCCATCTCAAAACACACACACACACAAACAAACAAACAAACAAAAAAATTCTGCCCTCTGGAAGCATCCATTTCTACCATTTAAGTTACTCCAGTTCTAAGTACTTGAGAGCCGCTACTGTGTGTCAGCCTTTTCAGTTTGCTGTAACAAAATATCACATTGCTTATAAACAACAGCCGTTTATTGCTCATAGTTCTGCAGGCTGAATATCCAAGATCAAGGCTTGGCAGCTTCAGAGCCTGGGGAGAACCCACTTCCTGGTTCATAGACGGCACCTTCCCACAGTGTCCTCACATGGTGGAAGAGACGAGGGAGCTCTGTGGGGTCTCGCTTCCTGGTTCATAGACGGCACCTTCCCACTGTGTCCTCACATGGTGGAAGAGACGAGGGAGCTCTGTGGGTTCTCGTTTCCTGGTTCATAGACGGCACCTTCCCACTGTGTCCTCACATGGTGGAAGAGACGAGGGAGCTCTGTGGGGTCTCTTTTATAAGGACGCTGATAATCGTGTGCATATCTGTTGCCTCCAAATCTCACGCTGAAATCTGATTCCCAATGTTGGAGGTAGGGCTGGCTGGAGGCATGTGGGTCACAGAAGTGGATTCCTCATACACGGCTTGGAGCCCTCCCCATGGTAATGGATGATTTCTTTTTTTTTTTTTTTTCCAGAGTTTTTTTTTATTTTTTTATGTTTTATTATACTTTAAGTTTTAGGGTACATGTGCACAACGTGCAGGTTACTTACATACGTGTACATGTGCCATGTTGGTGTGCTGCACCCATTAACTCATCATTTACATTAGGTATATCTCCTAATGCTATCCCTCCCCCTTCCCGCCACCCCACAACAGGCCCCGGTGTGTGATGTTCCCCTTCCTGTGTCCATGTGTTCTCATTGTTCAATTCCCACCTATGAGTGAGAACATGCGGTGTTTGGTTTTTTGTCCTTGCGATAGTTTGCTGAGAATGATGGTTTCCTGCTTCATCCATGTCCCTACAAAGGACATGAACTCATACTTTTTTATGGCTGCATAGGATTCCATCGTGTATATGTGCCACATTTTCTTAATCCAGTCTATCATTGTTGGACATTTGGCTACTTGAGATCGGGTTGCTAAAACGAGCCTGACACCTCCCTGCCTTCTCCCTCCTGTCTTCTCTCTCACCCTGTGACGTGCCAGCTGCTCTTCACCTTCCACCACGGTTGAAATCTTCCTGAGAGCCTCACTAGCAGTCAACGTTGGTGTTCCTTGTGCAGTCTGCAAAACTGTGAGCCAAATAAATCTCTTCACTTCATAAGTTACCCAGCCTCAGGCATTCCTTTTTTGTTTTTGTTTTGAATGGAGTCTTCTCTGTCACCCAGGTTGGAGTGCAGTGGCATAGTCTCAGCTCACTGCAACCTCTGCCTCCCGGGTTCAAGCCATTCTCCTGCCTCAGCCTCCCGAGTAGCTGGGATTACAGGTGCCCACCACCACATCTGGCTAATTGTTTGTATGTTTAGTAGAGACATGGTTTCACCGTGTTGGCCAGGCTGGTCTCGAACTCCTGACCTCAGGTGATACACTCACCTTGGCCTCCCAAAGTGCTGGGATTACAGGCGTGAGCCACCGCGTCCAGCTGGCATTCCTTTATAGCAACATAAAATGGACTCACCCAGGCACTCATCCCATTCATGAGGTTCCTCCCTCACGACCTTGTCACCTCCCAAGGGCCCCACCTCCTCATATCATCACCTGGAGAATTAGGATTTCAATAGAGGAATGTGAAGGGGCAGAAACATTCAGACCACAGCACCTATGCTCCTGGAAAACATCCTGACCAAGAAATACCCTGACCCTTGTCTTCTAGAAAATACCTTATTCCAAAGAGTTCCCTTCCCCATAGGCCTTACATATAAGACTTGTGGATGTCTCTTTTTCTACTTAAGACAAAGCCAGATCCAAAACCTCCAAATTCCCCACCTTTGTCTAGTAAATGATGAGCTGAATTTCTTGTCCCATTGCCAGTCTAGACAAAATTCCCTAGTCTGAAATCAAGGTGTCTCAAGGAAATGCTCCCTCCAGAAGCTCTAGGGGAGGATCCTTCCTGCCTCTCCCAGCTCCTGGGGGCTCCAGGCGTCCCTGGGCTTGTGGCTACATCACTCCAGTCTCTGCCTCTGTCTCCATGTGACCTCCTCCTCTGTGTCTGTGTCTCCTCCTCTGTCTTTTTTTTTTGAGAGGAGTTTTGCTCTTGTTGCCCAGGCTGGAGTGCAATGGCACGACCTCGGCTCACTGCTACCTCCACCTCCCGGATTCAAGTGATTCTCCTGCCTCAGCCTCCCGAATAGCTGGGATTACAGGCATGCACCACCACACCCGGCCAATTTTGTATTTTTAGTAGAGATGGGGGGTTTCTCCATGTTGGCCAGGCTGGTCTCGAACTCCTGACCTCAGGCAATCTGCCTGCCTCGGCGTCCCAAAGTGCTGGAATTACAGGTGTGAGCCACGATGCCCGGTCCCTTCCTCTGTGCCTTACAGGGACATTGGCCATTCAATTTAGGGTTTACCCTAATCGAGGATGACTCTTCTCCAGATCCCTAACTAACTATATCTACAACCTGAATTGATCAAACTTTTCTTCCGATTCTCACTCCATCCCCCCAGATCCATACACTTTGGCCCAGCCTCAGCCCGAGCCGACACACACAGCTTCTCCTTACTAGAGAACTGGCCAAACACTGGGAAAGACTTGTGTATTGTGTGCAAAGTGTATGAAGTTAGGAAGACTCACATGGCTCTCCCTGGACCCTGAGAGCTTACAAGGATCAATATGTGAATATTAATTAAGTCTGGAGCTCAAAGCCTTTGCACAGCCAGGAGTGCAGTTGGTGTCTTCAATTTAGCCAAAAGCCGTGCTCTCAGGAGGCACTAAGAAACTGTGGGCCAGGTGCAGTGGCTTATGCCTGTAATCCCAGCACTTTGGGAGGCCGAGGCGGGCGGATCACAAGGTCAGGAGATCGAGACCATCCTGGCTAACACGGTGAAACCCCATCTCTACTAAAAATACAAAAAAAAATTAGCTGGGCGTGGTGGCGGGCGCCTGTAGTCCCAGCTACTCCGGAGGCTGAGACAGGAGAATGGCGTGAAACAGGGAGACGGAGCTTGCAGTGAGCCTAGATCACTCCACTGCACTCCAGCCTGGGCGACAGAGCAAGACTCCGTCAAAAAAAAAAAAAAAAAATAGCTGGACATGGTGGCAGGCACCTGTAATCCCAGCTACTCGGGAGGCTGAAGCAGAGAGTCGTTTGAACCTCAGAGGCGGAGGCTGCAGCGAGCTGAGATCGCACCACTGCACTCGAGGCTGGGCAACAGAGTGAGACTCCGTCTCAAAAAAATAAATAATAAATAAAACCTGTGGAGTGGATGATTGAACAGACAGGTGTCTGTAGCCAATAAAAGTGTGCATTTGCATGAGTCCCATGGATGATAGAATACTTTTTCTCCTAAGTCTGTAACACTGGATGCTACTTTCCTAGGGCTGCTCTAAAAACCTACCACAAACTGCAGGGCTGAACACAAGTTTATTCGCTCCCATTTCTGCAGACCAGAAGTCTGAGATCAAGGTGTCTGCACGTCTGTGCTCCCTCCGGAGGCTCTAGGGGAGGGTCCTTCCTGCCTCTCCCAGCTCCTGCGGGCTCCAGGTGTCCCTGGGCTTGTGGCCCCATCACTCCAGTCTCTGCCTCCTTCTCCACGTGGCCTTCTCCTCTGTGACTGTGTCTCCTCTTCTGTCTCTTACAAGGGCACCTGCCATTGCATTTAGAGCCCACCCTAATTCAGGATGATCTCATCTCAAGACCCCTAACTAATTACACATACTAAGCGCTTTACTACCAATTAAGGTGCTATCCATGCGTTCTGGGGATCAGAACCTGGACATATCTTTTGCCAGGACAACTGTTCAATCTAGTACAGTTGTATCCAGTTCCCTCTGGAGGCTCTAGGGGAGGGTCCTTCCTGCCTCTCCCAGCTCCTGGGGGCTCCAGGTGTCCCTGGGCTTGTGGCCCCATCACTCCAGTCTCTGCCTCCGTCTCCACGTGGCCTTCTCCTCTGTGACTGTGTCTCCTCTTCTGTCTCTTAGAAGGACAACTGTCATCAGACTTAGGGCCCACCTTACTCCAGAATGATCTCATCTCAAGATCCTTCTGTTAATCACATGTGCAAAGACCCTATTTCCAAATAAGGTCTCATTGCCAGGTTCTGGGCTTTAGGATGTGGACAGATCTTTCTAGGGGCCAATGTTCAATCCAGTATAATTATATCCAGTTCTCCCCAGAGGCTATAGAGGAACATCCTTCCTGACTTTCCCAGCTCCTGGGGGCTCCACAGATGTCCCTGGGACTGTGGCCACATCACTCCAGTCTCTGCCTCCATGTCCACGTGGCTTTCTCTGTGTCTCTGCCTGCTTTTCTGTCTCTGTTTTTGTTTGTTTGTTTTTTCTTTGAGAGAGTCTCTCTCTGTCACCAGGCTGGAGTGCAGTGGCATGATCTCAGCTCACTGCAACCTCCACCTCCCGAGTTCAAGCAATCCTCCTGCCTCAGCCTCTCGAGTAGCTGGGACTACAGGTGCACGACACCACACCCATCTAATTTTTGTATTTTTAATACAGACAGGGTTTCACCACATTGGCCAGGCTGGTCTGGAACTCCTGACCTCGTGATCCATCCGCCTCGGCCTCCCAAAGTGCTGGGATGACAGGCTTGAGCCACCGCGCCCGGCCCGTTTTCTGCCTCTTAAAAGGACGCTGCTCACTGGATTTAGGGTCCACCTGAATCTAAGATGATTTCATCTGGAGCACTTTAACTAAAGACATCTGCAAAGTTCTTACTTCCAAATAAGGTCCTATTTGCAGGTACCAGGGCTTGGCACACGGACCTATCTTTTTGGAAGCTGCCCTTCCACTCGCTTCAAAGGGTGTCAAGCTCATTGCTGACTTGAGTCCTCATTCACCTCTGCCTCGAGTCTCCCTTGCTTCCATTTGATCGCCTACGAGTCTCTGTCATTGGACTGCAGATGTGAAAGCATCCCCTTGGCATTTTGTCAGCGCCTCATCCTTACAGCAGAGACGCTGGCAGCTTGTCCCGTCTGCTGCCCGAAATCCTCTTTGCAGAACAGACAGGGTGCAAGATGGAGCATCCGGCTTCTTAAGCGATGGGTGTGTCTCTGTTTCTGAAGAGTCTGCACAAATGGTGTCTTTCTACCATTCCTGTTTGCTTCCTTTGGCCCTCTGCCTCCAGCCTCTTTCCGTGGGGCTGGATTTTCTCCCTGGATGAGCGTGCAAGAGAGAGTTGTGAGGTTGTGTCTGCCCTAAAAACCCTGCCCTTGTACTTGGCTCCTGACCTTGGTGTCAGTAGAGATGCGCTCGCTGAGTCCTCCTGGGCAGCCTGGTCATCTGCCACAAGATGACAGCTCATCTCCAGGCAGCATCATCCCCACGGCAACCCCTCAGCCTCCTCCCGTTCCCTGCTCCATCCTTCCCCTTGGACTCAGTGTGGAATCATTTCTACATCAGCGACGCCCAGCTGCGGCCCCCAGGAGCTGTTCCTCCCTGCCTGGTCTGTCAAGTGTCTTTTTGACCCTTGCTGATTTGGGGGAAGAGAATTGGCTCAGGTTCGGATTCTGCTGCTAACAGTGAACCTCCAGAGAGGGTGCTCAGATCCAGCGGCGGGCGCTTTCCTGCTGCATTTTTTCAAAAATGGTTACTGATCGGAACTGGCGTCCACCAGCCGGGCACAGTGAGGCCAAACATCCACACCGAGGTTTTGCAGTGGGAGTAAACGGGATGTTTATTTGCAGGGCGCCAAGCAAGGAGAATCGAGCAGTTAATACTTAAGCCCTGACTCCTCTAATGGCTTTTAATTTTAATTTTTTTTTTTTTTTTTTTTGAGACAGAGTCTCACTGTTGCCACGCTGGGGTGTAGTGGCGTGATCTCGGCTCGCTGCAACCTCCGCCTCCCGGGTTCAAGCGATTCTCCTACCTCAGCCTCGCCAGTAGCTGGGGTTACAGGCACCCACCACCACACCCAGCTAATTTTTGTATTTTTAGTTGAGACGGGGTTTCACCATGTTGCCCAGGCTGGTCTCGAACTCCAGACTTTGTGATCCACCCACCTCGGCCTCCCGAAGTGCTGGGATGACAGGCTTGAGCCACTGCGCCCGGCTGCTTTTAATTTTTAAAAAAGTATTCATTTCTTTTTAGAGATACAGTCTCTGTCTGTCGCCCAGGCTGGAGTGCAGTTGTGCGATCATGGCTCACTGTACCCTTGATCCCCCAGGCTGCAACCATTCTCCCATCGCTGCCTCTCAGGTAGCTGGGACCACAGGTGTGCACCACCATGCCTGGCTAATTCTTTTATTTTCCTGTAGAGATGGGGTCTCACTAGATTGCTCAGGCTGGCCTCAAACTCCCAACCTCAGGCGATCCTCCTGCCTCAGTCCTGCAAAGTGCTAGGATTACAGGTGTGAGCCATCACACCTGACCCCAAGCAGGGATACATTTCAGGAAAGCAGAAGGTACAGGTAAAATCACAAATCAGTACAAGAAGGTTATACGTTGGTTTTGGCCTAAAAGGGTGGGATATTTGGAAGCGGGGGCCCACAGGTCATAGGTGGATTCAGAGACTTTCTGATTTGAGGCCGGGCATGGTGGCTCACACCTGTAATCCCAGCATGTTGGGAGGCCGAGGCAAGCAGATCACTTGAGGTCAGGAGTTCGAGAGCAGCCTGGCCACATGGGAGGGAGGGAGGGAGGAAGGGAGGGGAGAGAGAGAGAGAAAGGAAGGAAGGACGGAAGGAGAAATCTGCTGAGGGATAGGACATAATTACCTGGTGTTTTCCCAGACAGGGAAGTTCCTCATTTCACACAACTGGGGGGTCTATTCCCTTTTATCCTTCCCATTTTACGTGTTGTCCTTTTCTCTTGGCTCCCGTGAGATACGCCTCTGGGTTTCAGAATGACTCTGCCCGTGGATGATATGGGAACTCTTAACAGCATTGTCAAACCTCCTGGGTGGAGGGGAGTAGGAGAAACCCCCATTTCTCTTTGTCCTCTGGGGAACTCACTCCATTTCTCTCCCAGAGACGATGTATCTGATATTAGATTGGCTATTTGGACATTGCTAGTGCGAAATGTTGACACTTCATTTTTCTCGTAAGTCGTTACATCCACAGAGCAGGTCGTGTGTTTGCGTCTTGGAACGCAAGTTCTTAGGGACTTTCAGATTTGTTTGGTCGCTGAACTCTCTCCGGACGCCAGGCACTAGGCAGGCCCCATGAACATCCTGTTTTATCAAACGTCTGAAACTCCAGGGCTCACAAGTGGATGAATAAAGCAGTTGACTTTTACATCTGTGTCTTCTGACGTCTCTCATGAAGTGTTTCCTCAGCCTGACTGTACATCAAATTCACTCCAGATGTACCATAAAAATGCATATTCCTGGTTTCTATCTCCGACGACCATAACTCGGTTAGACACCAGGTCTATCGTATGCTTTTTTTGTTGTTCGTTCGTTTACTTTAAGTTCTTGGATACATGTGCAGAATGTGCAGGTGTGTTACACAGGTATACATGTGCCATGGTGGTTTGCTGCACCCATCAACCCATCATCTAGGCTTTAAGCCCCGCGTGCATTACGTATTTGTCCTAATGCTCTCCCTGTCCTTGTCCCCCAGCCCCCAACAGGCCCAGGTGTGTGATGTTCCCCTCTCTGTGTCCATGTGTTCTCATTGTTCAACTCCCACTTATGAGTGAGAACATGTGGTGTTTGGTTTTCTGTTCCTGTGTCAGTTTGCTGAGAATGATGGTTTCCAGCTTCATCCATGTGCCTGCAAAGAACATGAACTCATCCTTTTTTATGGCTGTATAGTATTCCTTGGTGTCTATGTGCCACATTTTCTTCATCCAGTCTATCATTGATGGACATTTCGGTTGGTTCCAAGTCTTTGCTATTGTGAATAGTGCTGCAATAAACATATGAGTGCATGTGTCTTTATAGTAGAATGATTTATTAATTTTTAATTGTTTAGAAACAAGCTCTTGCTCTGTCACCCAGGCTGGAGTGCAGTGGTGTGATCATGGCTCACTGCAGCATCAAACTCCTGGGCTCAAGTGATCCCCCCCTCCCACCTCAGCCTCCTGAGTAGCTGAAACTACAGGTGTGCACCACCACACCTAGCTGATTTTTTTATTTTTATTTTTGTAGTGACAGGGGTCTCACTATGTTGCCCAGGCTGTTCTTGAATTCCTGGGCTCAGGCAGTCCTCCCATCAAAGCATCCTGAGTAGCTGGGACTACAGGTGTGCACCCAAACACCAGCTTATTTATTTATTTATTTATTTATTTATTTATTTGCAGAGAGGGGCTTGTTCCTATATAGCCCAGGCTGGTCTTGAACTCCTAGGCTCAAACGATCCTCCCACCTTGGCCTCCCAATGTGCAGAGATTACAGGCATGAGCCACCATGCCTGGCCTCATAGTACTTTTAACCAATTCCTTTGATGATTCTAACACTTACCCCACAGACAGGCATTCAGGGGAAACAGCACGCAAATTCTGCACAGAGATTCTTTGTAATTTTGCTATTATCTAACCTGGTTAATGAGCGTCTCTCAGCCAGGCTCATATTCTTCAACTAAAGAAAATATTTAAGAATCATATTTTGTTTTGTGTTTGCACCATGTCAAATAACTAGGCTGTTTGCTGCATATTTATGGATTGTTTACGTGTGTGTCCTGTACCAGCCACGCCAGCAGGCTGTTTGCTGCGTATTTATGGATTGTTTACGTGTGTGTCCTGTACCAGCCACATCAGCAGTGATTGTAAGTGTCAGACCTCCAGGTCTCTCTCTCTCTCTCTTTTTTTTTCTGAGACAAAGTTTTGCTCTGTTGCCCAGGCTGGAGTGCAGTGGCGCGATCTCGGCTCACTGCAACCTCTGCCTGCTGGGTTCAAGAGATTCTCCTGCCTCAGCCTCCCCAGTAGCTGGGATTACAGGCACTCACCACCATACACAGTTAATTTTTGTATTTTTATTAGAGATGGGGTTTCACCATGCTGGCCAGGCTGGTCTCAAACCCCTGACCTCGTATTCCACCCGCCTTGGCCTCTCAAAGGGCTGGGATAACAGGCTTGAGCCGCTGCGCCCGGCCGAGACCTCCAGGTCTCTTGTTACATAGGAGGCAGTGAAGGACAAATATCCACATCACAATCCCCATTTGGACTGAACTGTCACCTGCATTTCTGCAGAACCACATTTAATCCTATTCCACCTCCTGGAGATAAACAAGGTGTACCTGTTCCCTCTTCCCAGTAAAGTCAGCTGGGGAACGAGAATCAGCGGCTGAGACTCCAGCGGCCATCTCCTTTGAGTCCTGGCTAAACTGTGCATGGTGTGGTACAGGAGAGAACGTGAAGGCCAAACTGGCCTCTCAACCCACCCTGCCCCATATTTTTTGCAAGCCCAAGCTCTGCTATCCCCTCGTGGACTCAGCGGTAAAGCCCTTGATGAAACGATGTGGTTTCTCCATTGCTTGGACAATCCTCCAAGCAAGGAGGAAAATTCAAGCTACCTGTCATCTGGATATTAAAATGTACTTTGTAATTACTGGAATCATACGTGTTCAGACATCTCAATTGCAGGGAAAAATTAAGACATCGTGGCCCAGTTACTTTGCAATTTCTGTGGAAATTTTATGGAAATACATTCGTTTTTAAAAAATGAATGCATAGGCTGGGTGCAGTGGCTCACGCCTGTAATCTCAGCACTTTGGGAGGCCGAGGCCAGCGGATCACGAGGTCAGGAGTTCGAGACCAGCCTGGCCAATATGGTGAAGCTCCATCTCTACTAAAAAATACAAAAATTAGCCAGGCATGGTGGTGCACACCTGTAATCCCAGCTACTCGGGAGGCTGAGACAGGAGAATGGCGTGAACCCGGGAGGCAGAGGTTGCAGCGAGCCGAGATCACGCCACTGTACTCCAGCCTGGGCAACAGAGTGAAACTCCATCTCAAAAAAAAAAAAAAAAACAAGAACGCATCTTCCCAGCAAAGGAGCTAGAATTAATATTTTTCTTGTACAAATGCTGTAATCTATGTGGCCCTTTCACCAAACATGTTATTGGGTTCCCTTGTTTGCAAGCAAGAAAGGAAAACCCTGGTCTTTTTTTTTTTTTTTTAATCCTGCCATTTTTACTTTTATTAGTATCAAGCTGGAGCATCCAAGATGCTATTTACCTCGGCAGCCTGCTGGGTTTTTCCATTGCAACTGTGGGTTTTCTATTTGCAAAACAGCCAGGGAGGCTTAGTACATATTTTCCATATTTTGTCCTTGTAGCAAAGGCAAACATACGGGAATAGAAACATACTGAGGCAGAAATTTAAAATAATCATAATAAGGACTGGGCGCGGTGGCTCACGCCTGTAATCCCAGCACTTTAGGAGGCCGAAGCGGGCGGATCACGAGGTCAGGACATCGAGACCATCCTGGCTAACACGGTGAAACCCCATCTCTACTAAAAACACAAAAAATTAGCCGGGCGTGGTGGCGGGCACCTGCAGTCCCAGCTGCTGGGGAGGATGAGGCAGGAGAATGGTGTGAACCTGGGAGGTGGAGCTTGCAGTGAGCCAAGATCGTGCCACTGCACTCCAGCCTGGGCAACAGAGCGAGATTCTGCCTCAAAATAATAATAATAATAATAAGTACTGCATTTATTCACTCCAAGAAAAGTAAACTCTAAGGCCCAGAATGTGGCAAGGTGAGGGTTAGAAAGAAAAGAAGAAGTTTTCCTCTCCTAGCAGCTCACTTCAAGGACAGTTAGAAGACAAGGCTGTCCGAATAGCCAAGGCCAAAGGAATGGGCTCCAGACACCCCACCTCCCTCCCAGAGCAAGGGTGAAGGAAAAAAGAGAAAGACAGATTCTTTCACTGTTACCCTTTTCCCAGCCTTCTTAAGCATAATTAGCATGATCATGCTTTACGAATGTCTGTATTTAGCCAGTTCTTGTTTTTCTTTCAATGCAGTTACAAGGCCACCAGCTACGCAGTCACAGCTTATGTGATGCTATAGATGACGTGACCTGCCACTGTAGGATTAACTGCTTTTATTTTGCTTCTGTAAAGCCGCCTATAAAAACCCCGCTCTGTCTTTGTTCAGGGCTCAGCTTTTGGATGTGAGTCCTGTGAGGAGGTGTGTACCTAAAATAAACAAATCCTGCTATACTCCGTATTGGTCTCTCCGTTCCTCAGTTTACCGCAACAATATGAAAATATGGGGCTGGGCGTGGTGGCTCATGCCTGTAATCCCAGCACTTTGGGAGGCCGAGGCGGGCATATCACAAGATCAGGAGTTCGAGACCATCCTGGCCAACATGGTGAAACCCCATCTCTACTAAAAATATAAAAGTTAGCCAGGTGTGGTAGCATGTGCCTGTAATCCCAGCTACTCAGGAGGCTGAGGCATGAGAATCGCTTGAACCTGGCAGGTGGAGGTTGCAGTGAGCCAAGATCGTGCCTCTGCACTCCAGCCTGGGTGACAGAACAAGACTCTATCTCAAAAAAAAGAAAAAAAAGAAAGAAAGAAAGACGGAAACGCAGTGGAGAGATCCTGTTAACGTCAGGCGAAGTACACTTCAGAAGAATAACAATTACCACCGGTAAAACAGGACATTATCTAATGACAAAGGGGGCAATTCACCAAGAAGACGAAATGATTTTGATGATGTATTCAACGCAAAACAAATCCTCGAAATACATAAAGCGAAAGAAGATACAGAATTGAGAGGAGAAATAGGTGAATGCATAATTCATTTCTTTTTAGAGATACGGTCTCTCTCTGTCGCCTGAGAGTTGGGAACACGAACATTCCTCTTTCAATAATTGATACATCAAGTAGAGACTTTTTAATAACACAATCAATCATTAGGCCGAGCACGGTGGCTCATGCCTGGAATCCCAGCACTCTGGAAGGTCGAGGCAAGTGGATGGCTTGAGTCCAGGAGTTTGAGACCAGCCTGAGCAATATGGCGAAACTCTATCTCTACAAAAAAATATAAGAATTAGGTGGCTATGGCGGTGCACACCTATAGTTCCAGGTACTCGGGAGGCTGAGGTGGGAGGATCCTTGAGCCTGGGAAGTGGAGGTTGCAGTGAGCCGAGATCACAGGACTGCACTCCAGCCTGGGCGACAGAGCAAGGCCCTGTCTCAAAATAATAATAGTAATAGTAATAATAATACTATCACCTGGGCATGGTGAGTCACACCTATAATCCCAGCACTTTAGGAGGCTGAGGCGGGTGGATCACTTGAGGCCAGGAGTTCGAGACCCACCTGGCCAATCTGGTGAAATCCCCTCTCTACTAAAAATTAGCTGGTCGTACTGGCGGGCACCTGTAATCCCAGCTACTCGGGAGACTGAGGCACGAGAATCGTTTGAACCTGGGAGGTGGAGGTTGTGGTGGGCTGAGGTCGTACCACTGGACTCCAGCCTGGGGGACAGAGAGAGGCTCTGTCTCAAAATAATAATAATAATAATAATAATACTATCAATCAACCAATCAATCAATGACTCAATGGACATTTCTAGAACATTCCACCAAGCGACAGCAGAAAATGCACGAAGTTTAAGTACCCAGCGAATGCCACAGAGATACAACATATTCTAAGCTGTAAAACAAACCTTAACGAATTTAAAACAATTAAAATAATACTTGCTACAGTCCTATAAATAATGAAACCATTAATCAACAGCAGGAAGGTATCTGGAAAATGCCCACATATTTGGACACTAAAAAGTTATCAGCTAAATGACTCATGGGTCAGAGGAGAAGCAAGAAGGGAAATTTTGAAATACTTTTAATTGAATGAAAATGAAATTACCAATGTCTCAAAAGTCGAGAAACACGGGGCCTGGTGCGGTGGCTCATACCTGTAATCCCAGCACTTCAGGAGGCCAAACAGGCGGTGGATCATTTTAGGTGAGGAGTTTGACACCAGCCTGGCCAACATGGTGAAACCCCGTCTCTATTAAAAATACAAAAATTAGCTGGGCGTGGTGCTGGGTGCCTGTAGTCCCAGCTACTTGGGAAGCTGAGGCAGGAGAATCGCTTGAACCCGGGAGGTGGAGGTTGCAGTGAGTCAAGAGGCAGAGGTTGCAGTGAGTTGAGATCAAGCCACTGCACTCCAGCCTGGGCGACAGAGCATGACTCCATCTCAAAAAAAAAAAAAAAAACAGGTACAGGAGTACTTTGAAAAAATTTATTGCATATACATAATATAATGCTTATATTCTATAATACATTCTAATACTTATTAGATAATATGCTTACTTTTTTTTTAGAAAAATGTCTGCAATCAATTATCTGATGTCCTATCCTTAAAAAATTTATTAAAAGAAGAGAAAAGTTTAGCCAAGTCAGGCAGAAGAAAAGAAATAATAAAGATATAATTAGAAACAGAAAAAAATATATATGAAAAAATGAATAAATCTAAAATCAGATTCATGGAAGGGATCAAACATATGGATGGAGCTTTCACCAGAAAGAAAAAAATAAAAATAAACCATAAACGTCACTAGTATCAGGGATGCAAGAGGGACATCCCTGTAGCCCCTATTGATACTAAAAGGGTAATGAAAGGATACTACAAATGATTTTATGCACATAAAATTGGTAGCATTGATGTAAAGGCAAAGTCCTAGAGAGACACACACTACCAAACCTAACTCAAGAAGAAACCGATAACCTGAATAGTTCTATATCTATCAAAAAAAAAAATTTATTTTGAGACTGAATCTCGCCCTGTCGCTAGGCTGGAGTGCTGTGGTATGATCTCAGCTCACTGCAACCTCCGCCTCCTGGGTTCAAGCAATTCTCCTGCCTCAGCCTCCCAAATAGCTGAAACTACGGGCACGCACCACCACACCCAATTAATTTTTGTATTTTAGTAAAGACGGGGTTTCACCATGTTGGCCAGGATGGTCTCGATCTCTTGACCTCGTGATTCACCTGCCTTGGCCTCCCAAAGTGCTGGGATGACAGGCATGTGCCAACACACCTGGCCAATTCCATTAAACAGTTATTGGAGGAAGATACCTAATTTTACCCAAACACTTCCCAAAATAGAAGAACACAGCATTTCCCAACCCATCGTATAAAGCCAACATTATTACCACAATATCAACATAAAGAGGAAAAATGTCAGACAAGAAAACCACAGACAGATATTCGTCATTCACCCAGAAGCAGAAATTCTCAACAGCGTTATCAACAAATCAAGGAAAACACTGTCTGGATATATGGCACCATGACCCTGTGAGGTTTATTTTATGAACACAAGAAGGGCTGTTTTTTAACATCGAAAAAATCAATGTAATTAGCTCAATCAAGCCACTAAAGAGAAAAATGTGTACGATCTTTTCAAAACATGCAGCAGAAGTACTTGACAAAAATGAAAATCAACTTGGAAATAAAAATGCTGAGCCAAGTCTGCTTAACCCTACAGTGGGCTCGACAGAAAACCCACAGCTAACCGTAACTCATAGGATGGAAGACTGACCAAGATCTTTCCTCTGAGATCAGGAACAAAGAAGGGAGCCCCACTCTGCTGCAAACAAATCATGTTTCTGTCACCCACAAAAACGGATGGTAGATTAAAAACCAATGTAACTTTCTTTTTGCTTTTTGTTTTTTGAGACAGAGTCTTGCTCTATCTCCAGGCTGGAGTGCAGTGGCTCCATCTTGGCTCACTGCAACCTCCACTTCCTGGGTTCAAGCGATTCCCCTGCCTCAGCCTCCCAAATAGCAGGAACTATAGGCACGAGCCACCACACCTGGATAATTTTTTGTGTTTTAGTAAAGATGGGGTTTCACCATGTTGGTCAGGATGGTCTTGATCTCCTGAACTCAGGATCTGCCCGCCTTGGCCTCTCAAAGTGCTGGGATTACAGTTGTGAGCCACCGCGCCCGGCCTGCCCACATCTTAATAGTGTTATTTGTTTGTTGTTGTTGCTGTTTCAGTTCTTTGTATATTGTGAGTATGAGACTGTTTTAACCTCAATGTGATGATTCGTCCCAGCTCAATTCACAGAAGCTGGTGAAACAGTCGACACGGGTGTAACCTTTCATTTTCTGCCTCCGTGAGGTCACCCTAACTGTGAAAATAGACATATCTATTCATGTATTTTGAAAATGCACACATTTTTCTTTTTCTTTTTTCTCAGGCAGAGTCTGGCTCTGTCACCCAGGCTGGAGTGCAGTGGCACGATCTTGGGTCACCGCAAGCTCTGCCTCCCGGGTTCAAGCGATTCTCCTGCCTCAGCCTCCCGCGTAGCTGGGACTACAGGCACCTGCCACAATGCCTGGCTAATTTTTGTATTTTTAGTAGAGACGGGGTTTCACCATATTGGCCAGGCCGGTCTCGAACTCCTGACCTCGTGATCTGTTTGCCTCAGCCTCTCAAAGTGCCGGGATTACAGGCCTGAGCCACTGCGCCTGGCCAGGGCCTCATTTTCCAAAGTCTTATCTTTCCTATGATGCTCTATTCATTTACAAGCATATATATATTTAAAAGGAAAACATGGACATCCTGCACCCATCATTCTACAGCTTGTTTTTCATTTCCAATGCACTGAAGATTGCTTCATGCTTTTGTATACGGAAATGCGTAGTTCTTTTCCTTTTTCTTGACTGCATACTATTCCGTTACATAAATGTACTGTGTAATATTTAACCCATTCCTTGTGGATGGGTGCCCTGCTAGTCTCAGACTTTTGCCCTTATAGACAATGTCACAGCCAAAGGTATGTATCTCTGTATTTTTGCAGACATCGTCATGAATATTTTTTTTTTTGAGATGGAGTTTCACTCTTGTTGCCCAGGCTGGAGTGCAGTGGTGTGATGTTGGCTCAGTGCAACCTCCGCCTCCCGGGTTCAAGCGATTCTCCTGCCTCAGCTGCCTGAGTAGCTGGGATTACAGGCATGTGCCACCACACCTGGCTAATTGTATTTTTAGTAGAGATGGGATTTCTCCATGTTGGTCAGGCTGGTCTCTAAGTCCCGACCTCAGGTGATCCGCCCACCTCGGCCTCCCAAAGTGCTGGAATGACAGGCGTGAAACACTGTGCCCAGCCTGTCATGAATATTTGTAGGGGAGAACTGGCTTTGAATTTGATATCCTTAAAGGTGAATGGAAATATAAACGGTAAATATAGTCTGACTGCTTCAACGTCCTGTCTTCGGAGGAGATGTGATTTTTTCACATCTGCCCTTTCATTCATTCGTTTGTTTGTTTGTTTATTTGTGATAGGGTCTACCTCTGTCACCCAGGCTGGAGTGCGGTGGTGTGATCACAGCTAACTGCAGCCTCAAACTCCTGCACTCAAGCAATCCTTCCACTTCAGCCTCTTGAGTAGCTGGGACTACAGGCATGTACCAGCACATCCGGCAAAATTTTTTTTTTTTTTTTTTAAGACAGAGTCTGGCCCTGTTGCCCAGGCTGGAGTGCAGTGGCGCGATCTTGGCTCACTGCAACCTCCTCCTCCCGGGTTCAAGCAATTCTCCTGCCTCTGCCTCCCAAGTAGCTGGAACTACAGGCATGAGCCACCACACCTGGATAATTTTTTGTGTTTTAGTAAAGATGAGGTTTCACCATGTTGGTCAGGATGGTCTCGATCTCCTGACCTCAGGATCTGCCCGCCTTGGCCTCCTAAAGAGCTGGGATTACAGTTGTGAGCCACCGCGCCCGGCCTGCCCACATCTTAATAGCGTTATTTGTTTGTTGTTGTAGCTGTTTCAGTTCTTTGTATATTGTGAGTATGAGACTGTTTTAACCTCAACTTGATGATTCGTCCCAGCTCAATTCACAGAAGCTGGTGAAACAGTCGACATGGGTGTAACCTTCCATTTCCTGCCTCCGTGAGATCACGAGATGGAGTCTCACTCTGCCGCCCAGAGCGGAATGCCGTGGTGCAATCTCAGCTCACTGAAACCTCTGCCTCCCGGGTTCAAGTGATTCTCCTGCCTCAGCCTCCCGAGTAGCTGGGATTACAGGTGCGAGCCACCACGCCCGGCTAATTTTTGTATTTTTAGTAGAGATGGGGTTTCACCATGTTGGCCAGGCTGGTCTCGAACTCCTGACCTCAGGTGATCCGCCTGCCTCGGCCTCCCAAAGTACTGGGATTACAGGCATGAGCCACCACGCCCAGCCCCTCTTTTCTCCCTCTTTGTCTCTCTTTCCTTCTCCTTTTTCACTCTTTGTCAGTATCTGTCTTCTGTCTTTCCCCCACTCCCTCTCTCTCCTTTCTCTCTCTCTTTCCCTCTCCTTTCTCAGTCTCCTTTCTCTCTTTCCCTCTCCTTTTTGACTCTCTCTTTCTCAGTATCTGTTTCCCCTCTCTCTTTTTCCCTCCTCTCCCTCTCTCTTTCTCTCTCTCAAAATCTCCCTCTTCCCCCTCTCACCCTCTCTCTTTCTTCCTCCCTCTCTACCCCACTCTCCATCTCTCCGTTTCTCTTCCTCTCTCCTTTTTTCTCTCTCTCTCCTCTGTCTTCTCCATGCCCCTTCTTCCCTCTCTCTCTTCCTCTCCTTCTCTCCACTTTTCTCTCATACCCAGCCCTCAAAAGAAACCACCACACTACGTACTGTGTCTGGCAATCCATATCCCCAAATGTTTATTCTCGTCTTGAGAGCAGCTTCTGAATTCTATTAGGTCCATCTCTCTATATCCTTTTACTTTCTTATCTCTGTTCTTATCTCTATTTTCTGAGCCACCGACGTCAGGGTAACTCAGCAGATCAGGCTGTGAGATACTGAGAAACCCACAGCAAAGGGAACGTGAAATGAGATGGGATCAAAACCCAGAACCGTCCGTCACTAACACCGTTCACTTCTCTGCATAGCCCTGTCTTGTCTCCTCAAAGTGAGGACACAGGGAGAGAGACACTGTCGTGCAGCTTTTAAGAATTCAGGGTTGAGATTTTGATGCATCTGGGAGGGGCCTGCTTGCAGGTGAACTCAGTTATTGGTGACAACGTGGCCGTGGGCTGGCCGGGATGATGGTAGCGTACACCTGCAAAGTTTGCTGTAAGAATTAAGAGATAATACCTGGAAGGATGCATGCAACAGGTGCTTAGCTGAATGCCTACAAACACTGACTACAGTTAGTTATCCTTTGTAATCACGAGTATCTTTTTTTTTTTTTTTTTTTTTTTTTTGCGATGAGTCTGGCTCTGTCACCAGCCTGGAGCGCAGTGGTGCAATCTTGGCTCACTACAACCTCTGCCTTCTGGGTTCAAGCGATCCTCCTGCCTCAGTCTCCTGAGTAGATGGGATTACAGGTGCATGCCACCATGCCCAGCGAATTTTTTTGTGTTTGTATTTTTAGTAGACACAGTGTTTCACAGTGTTGGCCAGGATGGTCTCCATCTGTTGACCTTGTGACCGGCCTGCCTCAGCCTCCCAAAGTGCTGGGATTACGAGCATGAGCCACCGTGCTCGGCCGAGTATCCCTTTTATTTTCATCTAACCACAAGGTGTTTCTTTAAACGGCCCTGTGACCTGCAGAGTAAAATGGAACGATGCTTATCTGGGCTGAATCACATATCAGAGCTTGATTCCTTTTCATGGCTGCATAATATTCCATGGTACAGATAAACCACATTGTGAGTATCCAGTCATCCACTGTTGGACATTTGGGTCATTTCCAGGGGCTGAGGGATGAGGGGAAGGGGGGTGCCTGCAAATGGGAATGGGTTCTCCTCTGGGGGTGCCAGAAATGTTGTGGAACTGGATACAGGGGGTGATCACACAACATCATGAACGCAGTAAACACCACTGAATGGTTCACTATAAAATGGTTAAACTGGTAAATTGTGTGTTTTGTGTATTTTACCACCATTAAAAACCTCTCAGATTGTGTTGTTGTTGTTTGTTTGTTTTTTTGAGACGGAGTTTCACTCTTGTCGCCCAGGCTGGAGTGCAGTGGTGTCATCTCAGCTCACTGCAAGCTCTGCCTCCCAGGTTGACACCATCATCCTGCCTCAGCCTCCAGAGTAGCTGGGATTAAAGGCGTCCACCACCACGCCCAGCTAAATTTTGTATTTTTAGTAGAGACGGGGTTTCACCATGCTGATCAGGCTGGTCTTGAACTCCTGACCTCATGATCCACCCACTTCGGCCTCCCAAAGTGCTGGGATTACAGGCGTGAGCCATGGCACCTGGCCTTTAGCTCTTTTTGTATTTTCTCTCCCTTTGACATAAATCTCCAGGCACGTCATTGGCACACCTATATCACATGTGTTTCCGTTTTTCTGCTTGCTTTAAGGTCAACCCTAGCTCCCGTTTTTGTCTATTTCTTTGTTTTTCTTGTTTCATTCTTGCACCAGAGAAAATTCTCATTAAGTGAAACCTCACCTTTTCAAAGCAGAACAGCTACTGGCCAGGCATCACGGCCCACGCCTGTTATCCCGGCACTTTCAGAAGCCGTGGCAGGTGGGTAACCTGAGGTCAGGAGTTCGAGACCAGCCTGGCCAACACGGTGAAACGTTGTCTCCACTAAAAATACAAAAATTAGCCAGGCATGGTGGGGCGCTCCTGTAATCCCAGCTACTTGAGAGGCTGAGACATAAGAATTGCTGGAACCCCGGAGGCAGAGGCTGCAGTGAGCTGAGATCGCGCCACTGTACTTCAGCCTGGGCGACAGAGCTGGAATCTCAATAAATTAGTCAATTAATTAATTCAACTAATTATTAGTCAATTAATTACTTAATTAATTAAAAAGCAGAATACTTGTTAGTAACTGGCGTAATTACCCTTCTCACAGTAGATGCAAACTCTGCCCTTATGTCTTTTTTGAAACGGAGTCTTGCTCTGTCGTCCAGGCTGAAATGCAGTGGTATGATCTCGGCTCACTGCAACCTCTCCCTCCCAGGTTCAAGCAATTCTCCCACCATAGCCTCCTGAGTAGCTGGAGGGTAGTACAGGCATACACCACCATGCCTGACTAATTTTTGCATTTTTAGTAGAGATGGGGTTTTACCATGTTGTCCAGGCTGGTTTCGATCTCTTGACCTTGTGATCCACCCGCCTCGGCCTCCCAAAGTTCTGGGATGACAGGCGTGGGCCACTGCGCCCGACCAGTAAACACACTTTTACAAATAAACTTTAATTTTCTCCCTTTCTTCTTTGTTTCTGTTTCTCAGTGCCCTCTGTCTGTATTTTTTTTTTTTTTTCCATAGCTGCCACCCTGGAGTCTTTCATTTCATCCTCGGCTTTTCTTCTGTCAGTCTCATTCACTGAATCTGCCCTTTGCTTCTCCAGCCAGGGTTCTTCTCCTCCATGCTCTGTTTGTCACATTCCTCTCGCTTCTGTTTTGATTTGTGTAACGGTGACAATAGATGTGAGGTCGGGATTAGCTGCCCCTAATTCTGTTCAGGTGAACACCACTTATATCTGCACTTCCCTTTTTCTCCGGAGGTCAGTCTTGCAGAGGAGAAAATGCAGGTTGGCTCAAAGATGCAATGTGAGTGTGACATTTCTTCTATACAAAAAAAAAAAAAATTGTGTTTTGCTTGAACCTGGGAGGCAGAGGTTGCAATAAGCCAAGAAGGCGCCACTGCACTCCAGCCTGGGCAACAGAGTGAGACTCCATCTAAAAAAAAAATAGTGTTCTGAATATGAATAATGCCACCTGGTATGGCTGGCTAAATTACCCAAATTCACCCAATTGTTCACTAAAAGATGCTTTTCTCTTTTTTTTCCTGGTATGACAGTATTGAGAGTGTAGTTTGAAAATGAAGAAGAGAACATGTTGCCTAAAGAGTGAAAGACAGGACAAGAGAGTTTGAAAATGGCACGGAAGAGCTTATCACAGTCGGACACTCATCTGAGGCTTCATTTCATCGAAAAGAAAATAGAAAAAGATAAAAGAAAATAGAAAAAGAAGTCTATTCTCCGTGATGTAATTATTCATACCTAGTATTCGATAGTACAACACGGTGACTATCGTCAAAATAATTTAATTGTACATTTTAAGATAACTAAAAGAGTATGTATTAGTCCGTTTTCATGCTGCTGATAAAGACATACCCAAAGCCGGGTGCGGTGGCTCACACCTGTCATCCCAGCACTTTGGGAGGCCGAGGTGGGCAGATCACCTGAGGTCAGGAGTTTGAGACCAGCCTGGCCAACATGGTGAAACCCCGTCTCTAGTAAAAATACAAAACTTAGCCGGGCGTGGTGGCCCATGCCTGTAATCCCAGCTAATCAGGAGGCTGAGGCAGGAGAATTGCTTGAACTCAGGAGGTGGAGGTTACAGCGAGCCGAGATCATGCCACTGCACTCCAGCCTGGGTGACAGAGCGAGAATCAGTCTCAAAAAAAAAAAAAAAAAAACCCAGTCAGGCATGGTGACTCACTCCTGTAATCCCAGCACTTTGGGAGGCTGAGGTGGGAGGATCACCTGAGGTCAGGAGTTTGAGACCAGCCTAGCCAACATGGTGAAACCCCATCTCTACTAAAAATACAAAAATTAGCTGGGTGTAGTGGCCCGTGCCTGTTATCCCAGCTAATCATGAGGCTGAGGCTGCAGAATCACTTGAACATGGGTGGCAGAGGTGGCAGTGAGCTGAGATTGCACCACTGCAGTCCAGGCTGGGCAACAGAGTAAGACTTGGTCTCAAAAAAAAAAAAAAAAAAAAAAGCATACCCTAGATTGGGTAATTTATTTAAAAAAAGAGACATACCCGAGACTGGGAAATTTATAAAGAAAATGAGGTTCCATGGACTCACAGTTCCACATGGCTGGGAAGGCCTCACAGTCATGGTGGAAGGAGAAAGGCATGTCTTACATGGTGGCAGGCAGAAGACAATGAGAGCCCAGTGAAAGCAGTTTCCCCTGATAAAACCATCAGATCTCATGAGACTTATTCACGACCTCCAGAACAGTCTGGGGGAAACCAGCCCCATGATTCATTTATCTCCCACCCAGTCCCTCCCACAACACATGGGAATCATGGGAGCTACAATTCAAGATGAGATTTGGGTGTGGACACCACAACACACGGGAATCATGGGAGATACAATTCAAGATGAGATTTGGGTGGGGACACCACAACACATGGGAATCATGGGAGATGCAATTCAAGATGAGATTTGGTTGGGGACACCACAATACATAGGAATCATGGGAGATACAATTCAAGATGAGATTTGAGTAGGGACACAGCCAAATCATATTAGAGTATAATTGGATTGTTTGTAACACAAAGGATAAATGCTTGAGGGCATGCAAGCTCCATTCTCCACGATGTGATGCAATGCTTCATAGCATTGCATGCTTGTATCAAAACATCCTCTCTGCACGGTGCATTGAACATGAATTATGCCATGTTGATTGTGTGTGATATCTGATGTATACAAAAACGGAGGTCAAGGCCCAAACACTGGGAGCACCAATGTCCAAGAGCATGAGAAGCTGGAGGTCCCGGTTCCAGGTAAGGAAAAGAGAATATAGTCTCCCTTCATCTGCATTTTCATTCTCTGCAAATCCCTCAGTGGAGAGGACAGTACCCATCCCCATTGGTGAGGGTGGTCTTTACTCAGTCTACCTATTCAAATGCTCATCTCTTCCCAAAACACCCTCGCAGACACACCCAGTGTGGGTGTGAAAAATGGGAGTTGAACAATGAGAACACATGGACACAGGGAGGGGAACATCACACACCAGGGCCTGTCGGGGGGTGGGGGGATAGGGGAGGGAAAGCATTAGGAGAAATACCTAATGTAGATGACAGGTTGATGGGTGCAGCAAACCACCATGGCACATGTATACCTGTGTAACAAACCTGCACGTTCTGCCCATGTACCCCAGAACTTAAAGCATAATAATAATAATAATAAAATCTCATGCACCCTAAATATATACAGCTACTATATATCCACACAACATATACATAAATATATACACCTACCATGTACCCACAAAAGACAAAAATTTTAAAACACAAAGAGAAAGGAAACAGTGAAAATCAACAGACAGAGGTAAGAGACAACCTCCTATTCAGTGTTGCCGTGGTTCAGTAGAAAAATCCGTCCCACTTCAGGGCTGGAGAGACCCTCAGGGTCATCCATCATAGCCCACGGAGGTGCCATAAAAAATAATACTCAGGGATCTTCATCTTCAATAAATAAAGACTCTCTTTACCTTTCCGGGGTTATAAAGAATCTTCAATGGACCGTGCCTTTCTCTTGGAAGTATCTTGGGTCTTCGCTGTCGAATTCCTAGGTCATGGAAGAAATTGTGTGAAAGGTAGAAGGTAAATTTTATTCTGGAATATAGGGTCCAGGAAAGGGTCTGGGGGCCTCATGAATCATCTGAAATTAGGTGCAAAACTTTGCACGTATGAGTATGTCTGCACCATGTCTAGATGGAGGGTTCTGAGCTTTCATCACATGTGGAAAGGGGTCTGAGAAAGCAAGCAAGCAAGAAAGCAAGCAAGAGTGAAAGAGGGGGTAGGGAGGGAAGGAGGAGGATGGGGGAGGAGCGAAAGAAACAGAAAGAAAGAAGGGAAAAAGAAAGAAAAAGAAAGAAGGAAGGAAAGAAAGAAAGAAAGCAAGAAAGAAAGAAAAAGAGAAAAGAAAAGAAAGAAAGGAAGGACGGAAGGAGGGAGGGACGGAAGGAAGGAAGGAGCGAGAGAAGGAAGGAAGGAGCAAGAGAAGGAAGGAAGGACAGAGCGAGAGAAGGAAGGAATGAAAGAAGGAAGGAAGGAAAGGAGGGAGGAAGGGAGGCAAGGAGGGAAGGGAAGGGAAGGCAGAGAGGGAGAAACAAAGAGAGAAATAAAAAGAAAGAGAAAATTTGAGACTTCATAGAGAAGCAAGGGACTCTTGTCTGACCTTGGACCATGGGCTGATAAAAATGGCTTCTCCCTTTCTTTCTCACAGGCAGATACGGCTGATTCCCCAGATGTTAGATTCCACTTCGGATTAAGGGCTGTTTCCTAGTAGCCTGTTGTGAAAATACAATCCACAGAGTGTAAATGAGCAAATTTTTAGAGTTTTCCTGAAGATCCCTACTTGTTATTTTACTAACAACTGCTGCTCCAAAGCACTGCTTGGTGAATCTCATGAAGTTCAGCTGGATCTGAAAGCAACTGAAATTCCCACAGTTTGGGGAAAAGGGGCTGTTATCAGGGCCTTGTGGGTTTCGTACATAGTCGGGATAGATGCAATTATGGCATCCCGATTACTTGTTATCCATTACAGTTAGTTCAGCATCGTGACTAACGATTGATTTAGTGTTCAGTATGCTATTTGGTTAGCAACAGTGTGTGCAGTAAGTTGTAAATACTGATTTCAGCATGATTTGGGCTAAAAGGATGTAGTCACTCTTTTCCAATTCAAATACAAATCACAAAAATGTGACCTCAGCATGGTGTTGATTTTTGAGGGGATACTTGTCCAAATATATTCCATTGACTGTTGTTTGTGCCTTTACCTTTTTTTTTTTTTTTTTTTTTTTTGAGGTGGAGTTTCACTCTTGTTGCCCAGGCTGGAGTGCAATGGCGCCATCCTGGCTCACTGCAACCTCCGCCTCCCGGGTTCAAGCCATTCTCCTGCCTCAGCCTCCCGAGTAGCTGGAATTACAGGCATGCACTACCACAGCTGGCTAATTTTTTTTGTCTCAAAAAAATATAATAATTATTAGGGAATTGTTTATTCTGTAATATTATTATTTATGTAATTTGTGAACATATCCAACTTTGAAATGTGTAATATTATATAAAGTTAAGCACCTCTTCTTTTGTCACCAGGCAATGTCGTCATTCAGTAGGAAATGCTATTTTGAGATGTGTGTGCATGTCTGTGTGTGCGTGTGTACACACACGGTTTGTACACATAGATGTGTATACACTCAAACTGTGCATATGATGTGTGTCTATAAATACATATTACTAACTCTATACGTCTGTATATATTTTTCTGTACATGTGAGATATATATAAAATTATTAAATTAAAATTATTAATAAATTTGTAAGTTTTGTAGATAAATTGTATCATATGGAGTATTTCGCAACTTGAATTATTTTTACTCCATAATATATTTGCAATCTCAATACGTTGAACAAGTTGACCTGGTTGATTCTCTGGTTCTTCACACATTTCTGTTTAATGATGGTACAGGGAATTGAACACTGACCTCTTACATCGTCCTCAAACAGTTTCACTTTTATTGATGTAGAATACATTGTTGCAAGCTTTTCTCCCTAAACACTCTTGCACCACACACGAATGTTACTTCATTGGCAGGATGTTGACTAGTTCTTACCCGATATTTCCATTTCTTTTTTTTTTTTTTTTGAGATGCAGTCTCGCTCTGTCACCCAGGCTGGAGTGCAGTGGTGCAATCTCAGCTCACTGCAACCTTCGCCTCCCGGGTTCAAGCAATTCTCCTGCCTCAGCCTCCCACCTAGCTGAGACTATTTAGAGGCACCCGCCACCACGCCCAGCTAATTCTTTGTATTTTTAGTAGAGACGGGGTTTCACCATGTTGGCCAAGATGGTCTCGATCTCCTGACCTCAGGTGATCTGTCCACCTTGGCCTCTCAAAGTACTGGGATTACAGGCGTGAGCCACCGTGGCTGGCCTCTTGTTTTGTTTTTAATTATTTTGTGTGATTTTGTTTTACATGCATATCATGTAAACAGAATACAGTCAGTTTTTTTAAAAAAATATCTTCTCAGCATCATCAATTTAATTCTATTTTTCTTTATTAATCATCAGTACACCTGTGATCCCAGCTACTCGAAAGGCTGAGGCAGGAGAATCGCTTGAACCCAGGAGGTGAAGATTGCAGTGACCCAAGATGGAACCACTGCACTCCAGCCTGGGCGACAGAGCGAGATTCCATCTCACAACAAAAGAAAGCACACTATTGATCTCACTTACCCCACAGAACAGTCCTGACTTCCTTTCTAGCTGCAGGAGGGAAATTGTGGAGAGCAGCCGTCTCCCATCCTTGGAGCTGTTTCCCTAACTAAATCATGAGGCCACTTTTGCAGGAAATCCATACGCTGCCGGGAAGAGCTGATGCAACTAAATGAAGAAAGCTCTTGGCTTCTGGTGGCTCACAGCTGACTGACTGTTCCTTCCCCCTGAGCAATGAAGGTGAGTGTGGTGGGTGCTGTCCCGCTGGAATCACACAGTAGTGTCTGCCAGACACAGAGATGGAAGGGCGGATTGCTTCAGGAGCTTCCTGGGGTTCCTGCAAAAAAAATGCCATAAATTCGGTGGCTAAAACTACAAGAATCTATGCTCCCCCGGTCCTGGAAGCTGGTAGTCTCAGATCAAGGTATCTCAAGGACATGCTCCCTCCAGAGACTCTAGGGGAAGATCCTTTCTGCCTCTGCCAGCTCCTGGGGGCTCCAGGTGTCCCTGGGCTTGTGGGTGCGTCACTTTAGTCTCTGCCTCTGTCTCCACGTGGCCTTCTCCTCTGTGTCTGTCTCCTCTCTGTCTCTTAGAAGGACACCTGTCATTGATTTAGGGACCACACAGATAATTCAGGATGATCTCATCTTCAGGTCCTTTATTTAGTTACATCTGCAAATACCCCTTTTTCAAATAAGGTCTCAATCACAGATTCTGAGGATCAGGACATGGACATACCTTTTTGGGGGATCACAGTTGAATCTACTTCACTTGTATCCAGTTCCCTCCAGAGGCTCTCAGGGAGGGTCCTTCCTGCCTCTCCCAGCTCCTGGGGGCTCCAGGTGTCCCTGTGCTTGTGGCCCCATCACTCCAGTCTCTGCCTCCATCTCCACGTGGCCTCCTCCTCTGTGTCTGTGTCTCCTCTTCTGTCTCTTACAAGGACACCTGTCATTGGATTTATGGCCCACCCAGATAATTCCAGAGGATCTTATCTTGAAATCTTTCATTCAATTACATCTGCAGAGATTCCTTTTCCAAATAAGGTCCCATTCACAGGTTCTGGGGATTAGGACATGAACATGTCTTTTGGGGGAACCACAGTTCAGTCCACTACAATTGTATCCACTTCCCTCCAGAGAATCTAGGGGAGGGTCCTTCCTGCCTCTCCCAGCTCCTGGGGGCTCCAGGCATCCCTGGGCTTGTGGCCGCGTCACTGCAGTCTCTGCCTCCATCTCCACGTGGCCTTCTCCTCTGTGTTTGTGTCTCCTGTTCTGTCTTTTAGAAGGACATCTGTCGTTGTATTTAGGACCCACCCTAATCCAGGATGATCTCATGTTAAGTTAGTTTCACCTGCAAAAAAAAAAAAAAATTGTGTCCAAACAGGGTTTCACTCGTAGGTACTGGGACTCAGGATGTGCACCCCTTCTGTTTGCCACGATCCTTTATCTCTTCAGCATCCAGCAGCCTGCTGCACACTGCTGTGGACTAATAAAGGCATGAGGGAGACGATCGGAGAAAGAGAATACGGCAGAAGTGTGAGTCAGACTCCGGGGGCGATGGAACGGTGGAGATGCAGAAATGCAAATTTGCAAATTCGTCTACCCATTTGCTTTGCCCCGGAGCCCAGCGCAGAGCTGGGGAAGGCAGCTCCGCGGAAGGCAGAGCCCTGCTCTGCCTGGGGTGAGCTCATGGAAGCATTCCAGAAAACAGTGATTAGGCACCTACTGTGTATCAGGCACCATGGAGGTCCTGATACATGCGTCCACAGGCTGAGAAGGTGGATGATGGCAAAGGGCGTCAACACCTCTGGGCTGGGGACAGGCTTAAAATTGGGGAAGAGACTCAGGGGGCCTTGAGCGTCATGTGGTATCACACAGGCACCCTAGAGAGAGAAGGTGCGTTGGAGATGTTTCTCATTTAGAAAAATAAACTGAGCTCTCTCGGCCAGCACGCATTTAATTTTACATAAACATGTTCCATCATAAATCTAACTGATTTTCAACATGAACGTAAAATATAAAACCTGCTCTAGGATTTATTTCCAAAAAGATGTTACATCAGAATCGCCTGAATCATCAGACTCATCTGGTCTGGAAAAGCTGGATTCATCCAACGAACCTTCAGCCAACAACTGTTGTAGAACGATGTTAATATCACATGTGGCAATGATATGTTTTCTAGGATTCGACATTTTCAGCGATCGAGAATGATTATATTTCAAATGGAAATACCACTATTAAGACAGAATGGTATAAATAGGATGACGTCTTCCGTTTCCAAAGTTGACATATTAGAATGATGAGAAAATAATCATAAAAATGACATACAGAGGCTGAGCACGGTGGCTCACGCCGGTCATCCTAGCACTTTGGGAAGCCAAGGTGGACGGATCACCTGAGGTCAGGAGTTCAAGACCAGCCTGGCCAAGACGGTGAAACTCCGTCTCTACTAAAAATACAAAAATTAGCCCGACGTGGTGGCGGGCGCCTGTAATCCCAGCTACTCGGAAGGCTGAGGCAGGTGAATTGCTTGAACCCAGGAGGCGGAGGTTGCAGGGAGCCGAGATCACAACCATTGCACTCCAGCCTGGGCAACAGAGCGAGGATCCATCTCAAAAAAAACAAAAGATACTGTGTGGCAATGTTATCTCAGAGTAAATGCTGCTGCCACAAGTACAGCCCGTGAGTATTCTCGGGGCAAACAGGAAGAGGGTTGAAGCTAGAGAGACACTCGCTCTTCCCACCACCTCTTAACGTCCTATTTGTGCTTCAAGGACACTCAGTCCCTTGTTATATCCATAAATCCCTTCTCCTGCCAGCCCAGCAGTGAGGGCCCCATTGCCCATTACCTATCTATAGGGAACCAGCCCTGCAGGCATGCAGAGAGCCCTGAGACAGTCTTCCTCATGTCCACTCATCATAGCCCCAAAAGCTAACACCCAGGGATGGGCTGTAACCCGCTTGAGGTTAGAAGGTCACTGACGTTACAGGAGTCCGCACTGACACCCAGGGGCCCTGACTCCTGGCACGCTGGATATTGCTGAGAGGCAGAGGCTGCTCTGGGACACACCTGTTCTTACCTGGTCCCCAGGATCCCGGTCTTTTGAACAGGGCTGCTTTGCACGATACCCTCAGGTACCTGCCTCCCAGTGCTCTGTCCTTCTCAGATGGCTCAGGGCTGTGGTTCCTGGGAAAAGCTTCGGGATGAGGTTTCCTGCCATGTTTCCCCATGGGTCAGAATAATGTCATATTGATTGTGGAAATCAGCAGCACTGCTTACTTTTTTTTTTTTTTTCAGGCGGAGTCTCGCTCTGTCACCGAGGCTGGAGTGCAGTGGTGCAATCTCTGCTCACTGCAACCTCTGCCTCCTGGGTTCAAGTGATTCTCCTGACTCAGCCTCCCGAGTAGGTGGGACTATGGGCTCCCACCACCACGTCCAGATAATTTTTGTCTTTTTAGTAGAAATGCGGTTTTGCCACGTTGGCCAGGCTGGTCTCGAACTGCTGACCTCAGGTGATCCGCCCACCCCAGCTAATTTTTGTATTTTTAGTAGAGACGGGCTTTCATCATGTTGGCCAGGCCGGTCTCGAACTCCTGACCTCGTGATCCGCCCGCCTTGGCCTCCCAAAGTGCTGGAATTACAGGCTTGAGCCACCGCACCTGTCCTAGGTATGTTCGTTTAACAATACTGTAGGGTATACTTAAATATTTGTTAGGCTCAATTCCTGGTGGCTTAGTCATTCTGCCCTGGGGATTGTCCTTGCTTCACACTGGTTCCAGAAACTCCTCACGGCCCCCACAATGAATTCCTGGTGGCTTAGTCATTCTGCCCTGGGGATTGTCCTTGCTTCACACTGGTTCCAGAAACTTCTCACCGTCCCCACAATGAATTCCTGGTGGCTTAGTCATTCTGCCCTGGGGATTGTCCTTGCTTCACACTGGTTCCAGAAACTTCTCACCGTCCCCACAATGAATTCCTGGTGGCTTAGTCATTCTGCCCTGGGGATTGTCCTTGTTTCACACTGGTTCCAGAAACTTCTCACGGCCCCCACAATGAATTCCTGGTGGCTTAGTCATTCTGCCCTGGGGATTGTCCTTGCTTCACACTGGTTCCAGAAACTTCTCACGGCCCCCACAATGAATTCCTGGTGGCTTAGTCATTCTGCCCTGGGGATTGTCCTTGCTTCACACTGGTTCCAGAAACTTCTCACCGTCCCCACAATGAATTCCTGGTGGCTTAGTCATTCTGCCCTAGGGATTGTCCTTGCTTTACACTGGTTCCAGAAACTTCTCACCGTCCCCACAATGAATTCCTGGTGGCTTAGTCATTCTGCCCTGGGGATTGTCCTTGCTTCACGCTGGTTCCAGAAACTTCTCATCGTCCCCACAAAGGGAGCAGATTATGTACAGCACGTGGTGGTTGACTCCGCAATGACACTCAGGTTTAGACGAATGAGGACAGCTTATCTCCTTATCATCCCACTCCTCACTCCAGTTATCCGTACCCTTCTGTCTTTATATCCAGCTTTGCCTGTGCTGAGAAGCAGCCTCTCAAGGCAAGAAGTAAGAATACTCTGATTCCGACTTGCTGACAAATTGCTGGTTCTTGGAATTGTGTGGCAGGTGTATTTGCCAAACCACTTACAAAAAAAAGTTAGGGTGGATTTTATGTTATGTGATTTTTTACCACAATAATAATAATTATTAATAAAGCCTTTAGTGACTTCCTTATAAATCTCCTTTCTTTTTTTTTTTTTTTTTTTTAAGACGGAGTCTCGCTCTGCCGCCCAGGCTGAAGTGCAGTGGTACAATCTCGGCTCACTGCAAGCCCCGCCTCCCAGGTTCACACCATTCTCCCGCCTCAGCCTCCCAAGTAGCTGGGACTACAGGCGCCCGCCACCACGCCCGGCTGATTTTTTGTATTTTTAGTAGAGATGGGGTTTCACCGTGTTAGCCAGGATGGTCTCGACCTCCTGACCTCGTGATCTGCCCGCCTAGGTCTCCGAAAGTGGTGGGATTACAGGTGTGAGCCACTGCGCCCAGCCGTAAATCTCTTATATGAACTATGAACAAACATCACCTAGGAGATGGGAAAAGACCCATCTCCCTTCAATATGCAGCCGTACAATCATAGAGCGGAGGCCCTGTTTCTGTTCCATTCATTCGGTTTTCATTTTATTGTATTGATCTTTATTTATTTTTGAGACAGGGTGTTGCAGTTTCCCCCAGGCTGGAGTCATCCTCCTGCCTCAGCCTCCCAAGTAGCTAGGACTACAGACATGGGCCACCCGTGCCTGCCTGGCTAAATCGTTTTTGGATGTTTTCCCTCTCAGAGGTCCAGACACCAAGTAACTTGGAGATCTAGGGCTCCAGGATGGGTGACGTGTGTTATTCTATTTTGCATCGAAAAGAGGCTGTCTCTTTGTTTGTTTGTTTTGAAACACAGTCTCACTCTGTTGCCCAGACTGGAGTGCAGTGGCATGATCTCAGCTCACTGCAACCTCCACCTCCCGAGTTCAAGCCATTCCCTTGCCTCAGCCTCCCGAGTAGCTGAGATTACAGGTGCACACCACCCTGCCCAGGAAATGCTATTTTGAGATGTGTGTGTATGTGTGTGTCTGTGTGTGTGCGTGTGTGTGTACAAACTGTGTTTGTACATGTAGATGTGTATATACTCAAACTGTGCATATGATATGTGTGTCTATAAATACATATTACTAACTCTATACGTCTGTATATATTTTTCTGTACATGCGAGACATATATAATATATATAATTATTAATAAGTGCTTATAACAACATAGATTGCTTTTGTAAGTTTTGTAGATACATTGTATCATACGGAGTATTTCACAACTTGAATTATTTTTACTCCATAATTTTTACACCATGCCCAGGTAGTTTTTTTGTATTTTTGGTAGAAATGGGGTTTCCCCATGTTGCCCAGGCTGTTCTCAAACCCCTGACCTCAAGCGATCCACCCACCTCAGCCTCCCAAAGTGCTCGGATTCCAGACGTGAGCCACCCCGCCTGGTTCACTGTGTTTTCAAAAACCCTCCAACCTGCTGCCAGGGCTAATGACATTGTCGATGAAATACAATCGCTCAAATTATCCAAAATTATTTTCAACAGGGACACACTAGGAAAACACAGCTGTGTTTACTTTCAGCATCTGCATTTACACATTTCCCACCAAAAATCATATGATTACAGTCAGCACATAACGCAACGACATCAATTGTGCCGGGCTGTGGGATTGGGTGCACTGAGAATAGTGCAGTCAGTTGGAGTTCAGTCCTTCTGGCCCCTTCGGAACAGCACTGGAGAGAAGAAACATCACCAGGCTAAAATAAATACTTGGAGAGTCCAAAAGAAGGTGCATTTTGGACGGCTATATTTTTAACACGTTTTTGAAAACTCACGCATGTAACAGAGTCTCAGGTGATCTGCCCCTGTGGTTCAGACACTTTTATTTCCTGTCACTTGAACCTGGGAGGCGGAGGCTGCAGTGAGCCGAGGTTGTGCCACTGCACTCCAGCCTGGGCGACAGAGAGAGACTCTGTCTCAAAAAAAAATAAATCAAACGAGAATGGATGGTTTCTAGGGCATGACTTTCCAGCTCCCTTAGATAGGCATTTGGGCAAGATAAAAGAAAAAAAGAAAAACAGAGCTTCGTCCTCACGTTAAGGTGACCCTTCCATCAGATTGATGAAAAGTAATGGCGGTTTTTGCCACTGCTTTTGTGAACCCTGAAGACATCAGACAGGTGGCGGTAAGTTTAGAAAGTTTATCTTTTCAGGGTTGACGACGGGCACCTGTGACACACCCTAAGGAGGTCCCGATGACACGTACCCAAGGTGGTTGGGGCAAAACTTGGTTTTATACATTTTAGAAAGGCATGAGACATCAATCCACATATGTAAGAAGTACATTGGTTCAGTCTGGGAAGGTGGGACGAGTTCAAAGGCAGGAAGACCCTACGCGGGAAGGGGGTTTCCAGATCACAGATAGATAAGAGACAAATGGCTGCCTTATTCTGAGTTTCTGATGAGCGTTTCTAAAGGAGGCAATCAGATTTGCATCTATCTAAGTGAGCACAGGGGCAACTTTGAATAAAGTGGGAGGCAGGTTGGCCCTAAGCAGCTCCCAGCTTGAATGGAGACTGGAAGCAGGGAGGGGGATTCCAGGTCCAGAGAGATGAATGACTACATTCTTATATATATATATAATATATATATAATATATATATATAATATATATATAATATATATATAATATATATATAATATATATATATAATATATATATAATATATATATATAATATATATATAATATATATATAATATATATATAATATATATATATAATATATATAATATATATAAAATATATATATAATATATATATAATATATATATAATATATATTATATATATTTTTTATATATATTATATATATTTAATATATATTTATATATATTTATATATTTTATATATTTTTTATATTATATATATTATATATTTATATATATATTTTATATATGTATTTTATATATATTTTATATATATATTTAGTGTGTATATATATATTTTATATGTATATATATATACTTTAAGTTCTAGGGTACGTGTGCACCACATGCAGGTTTGTTACATATGTACACATGTGCCATGTTGGTTTGCTGCACCCATTAACTCATCATTTACATTAGGTATATCTCCTAATGCTATCCCTCCCCCATCCCCCCACCCCACGACAGGCCCCGGTGTGTGATGTTCCCCACTCTGTGTCCAAGTGTTCTCATTGTTCAATTCCCACCTATGAGTGAGAACGTGCAGTGTTTGGTTTTCTGTCCTTGCGATAGTTTGCTCAGAAAGATGGTTTCCAGCTTCATCCATGTCGGTACAAAGGACATGAATTCATCCTTTTTTATGGCTGCATAGTATTCCATGGTGTCTATGTGCCACGTTTTCTTAATCCAGTCTATCACTGTTGGACATTTGGGTTGGTTCCAAGTCTTTGCTATTGTGACTAGTGCCACAATAAACATACGTGTGCATGTGTCTTTATAGCAGCATGATTTATAATCCTTTGGGTATATACCCAGTTGTGGGATGGCTGGGTCAAATGGTATTTCTGGTTCTAGATCCTTAAGGAATGGCCACACTGTCTGCCACAATGGTTGAACTAGTTTACACTCCCACCAACAGCGCAAAAGCGTTCCTATTTCTCCACATCCTGTCTAGCACCTGTTGTTTCCTGACTTTTTAGTGATCGCCTGAATGGCTACATTCCTTTGAGTGTCTGATGACCCTTTCCAAAGGAGGCAACTAGATATGGCATCTGTCTCAGTGAGCACAGGGGTAACTTTGAATAAAATGGGAGGCAGGTTGGCCGTAAGCAGCTCCCAGCTTGAAGGGGCCCAAAGTACTTTCGTTTCACCCCTTTTAATGGGAAAAACTGCAGTGACTGTTGCACCAACCCAGTACATGTGGCGAATTAGCCTGCATGAGAGCCATGGACGATGAGACGCTTTGAAAATAAGAATTTATGGGCCGGGCGCGGGGGCTCACGCCTGTCATCCCAGCACTTTGGGAGTCCGAGGCGGGTGGATCACCTGAGGTCAGGAGTTTGAGAACAGCTGGCCAACGTGGAGAAACCCCGTCTCTACTGAAAAACACGGGGTTTTGATTGTGAGGTCTCCCCAGCCATGTGGAACTGTGAGTCCGTTAAACTGTTTTTTCTTTCTCTATAAATTAACCAGTCTTTATTATAAATTATTATATAAAAAAATTATTATATATAAAAAATTATATATATGATAACAATTATATATAATATATAATTATATATATAATTTATATATATAATTGTTATCATATATAATTTATATATATATATTATATATAAATATACAATATATATTATAATATATATTATATATTTATATATAATATATATTATATATTTATATATTTATATATAATATATTATATATTATGTATTATATATTTATATATAATATATTATATATTATGTATTATATATTTATATAGTATATATTTATGTATTATATATTTATATAGTATATATTTATATATTATATATTATATATTTATATAAATATATATAATTCATAAATTATATATAAATGTTATATATAATTATGTATAAATTATTATATATAAAAATTATATATAAAAATTATATATAATTTATATATAAATTATTATATATTATATAAAAATTATTATATTAAAAATTATGAATTTTTTCTTTCTTTATAAATTAACTAGTCTTTATTAGCAGTGCGAGAAGAGACTAATACACCAGGTAAGTAGGTAGAGAATTATCCATGAATCCTTATATCCCGAAATAATGACTGCGTGCCCCGAACCCTGAGAAAACCAGCAGCTTGCTAAGAGCCTCCGTCTCTCTGTCTCTGCCTCCCTCTCTGCCTCTCTGTCTCTGTCTCCCTCTCTGTCTCTCTGTCTCTGTGTCTCTGTACTTTTTTTTTTTTTTTTTTAGACAGAGTCTTGCTCTGTCGCCCAGGCTGGAGTGCAGTGGCATGATCTCAGCTCACTGCAACCTCTGCCTCCCGGGCTCCAGCAATTGTCCTGCCTCAGCCTCCCAAGTAGCTGGGACTACAGGCATACAACACCACGTCTGGCTAATTTTTGTGATTTTTTTATTTTTCATTTTTGAGATGGAGTCTCGCTCTGTCACCCAGGCTAGAGTGCAGTGGCACAATCTCAGCTCACTGCAAGCTCCGCCTCCCTGGTTTAAGCCATTTTCCTGCCTCAGCCTCCCGAGTAGGTTGGACTACAGGTGCCCGCCACCATGCCCAGCTAATTTTTTTTTTTTTTGTATTTTTAGTAGGGACAGGGTTTCACCGTGTTAGCCAGGATGGTATCGATCTCCTGAACTTGTGATCTGCCTGCGTCGGCCTCCCAAAGTGCTGGGATTACAGGCGTGAGCCACCGCGCCCAACCAATTTCTGTGATTTTAGTAGAGACGGGGTTCCACCATGTTGGCCAGGCTGGTCTCAAACTCCTAACCTCAAATGATCCACCCACCTCGGCCTCCCAAAGTGCTGGGATTACAGGAGTGAGCCACCGTGCCCAGCCGAGACCTCATATTTTATGGGGACAGCACAACAGACCCTAACTATCCTTCAGAGTTCCACTCTGCGTCCAGGAATACGTAGTGATGACAAGCTTGGGTACCTGCCTGAGCGCCGGAGAGTTGGAACTCCATTAATTCCAGACTGCTTTGTGCTCTAAAATTCAGAATCCAATGGCAAAACCATCATCACTGCCAGAAAGACACCTGGTGGAGTCATAAGCCTCACACTCATTTTTCTCCTCCTCTCATTTCTATTCATAGATCATCCCCAGGGTGGGATTGAAATCCACATTCTCCACAATCTGGATTTTTTCCAAGTCATCATTTATTAGCAGCATCTTGTGAAATCTCCTCCTAAGGAAGCACATACGGTAAGAGTCACAATCTCTAACGAATTTATCTGTAAGTCTCCGAGGAGTTCATTTTCTCCCTATGCCTCTGATCCGGTTCATATGGCGCAATCATCTTGTCCACTGTGTGGCCATTCGAGCCGTCCACAGGAAGGGGCAGCTAAGTTCATTTAACTGTGACTCCCCGTTAAGGCTGCAGTAGCCCTGGACCCCCATGTGCTCCGGTCCCGGCCAAGGTGTGGCGAGCTACCGCCCCATGCCCGCCGGACACAGAAGGAAAATCAAGCAGGGGAGGTGCCTGTGTGATGGTGGCGGCTCCTTCCTCACGGCCACTGCCCTCCTACCAGCCCGGTTCAGCCTGTCCTCACCTCTCCTACTGCTTCTCTCTCATCCCTTTCCCTGTCTCTTTCTGTGTCTTCCTTCTCTCTCTCTTTTCTCTGTCTCTCTGTCTCTCTCTCTCTCTCTCCCCTGCTCCCAGTCTCTCTCTCTGTCTCCTTCCCTCTCAGTCCCTCTCTGTCTCCCTGTCTGTCTTGGTCTCTCTGTGTATGTCTGCCCTCTGTCTCTGTCACTGCCTCTGTCTGTCTGCCTCGGTCTCTCTATGTCCCCCCTCTGTCTCTGTCACTGCCTCTGTCTGTCTGCCTCGGTCTCTCTATGTCCCCCCTCTGTCTCTGTCACTGCCTCTGTCTGTCTCTGTCCCCTCTCTGCCTGTCTCTATCTCCGTCTCTGTCTCTCTCTGTCTCTCTCTCTTCTCTGCCTCCCTCTCTGTCTCTCTGCCTCTGTCTCTCTCTCTGCTTCTGTCTCTCTGTCTCTGTCTCCCTCTCTGTCTTTGCCTCTCTGTCTCTGCCTCCCTGTCTCTCTGCTTGTCTCTCTGTCTCTGTCTCCCTCTCCTGTCTCTGTCTCTGTCTCTGTCGCTCTGTCTCTGTCTCCCTCTCTGTCTCTCTGTCTCTCCGTCTCTGTCTCTGTCTCCCTGTCTCTCTGTCTCTCCGTCTCTGTCTCTGTCTCCCTCTCTGTCTCTCTGTCTCTCCCTGTCTCTGCCTCCCTCTCTGTCTCTCTGCTTGTCTCTCTGTCTCTGTCTCCCTCTGCCTGTCTCTGTCTCTCTGTCTGTCACTCTGTCTCTGTCTCTCCGTCTCTGTCTCTGTCTCCCTCCCTGTCTCTCTGTCTCTGCCTCCCTGTCTCTCTGCTTGTCTCTCTGTCTCTGTCTCCCTCTCTGTCTCTCTGTCTCTCCCTGTCTCTGCCTCCCTCTCTGTCTCTCTGTCTCTCCCTCTCTGTCTCTGCCTCCCTCTCTGTCTCTCTTTTTCCTGCTGCAATTTCACATTCTCCACGAGTCACTGGCGTCCTGGACTTCCCATGAGAGAATGTCTGAGGCCGGCAGAATGAAATGCTGGGACGGACACAGCTTCATCCGTGCCTAATGAACAGCTGTCAGCGTCGCGCTGAAATCCTCCCGTGTCCGTGCCGGCTGCATTTCAGTCCCATCATTTCCTCGAGCAAATATTGAAGAATCAAGATTGCATTGTATCATCGCTGCGTGCCTTTTCTCTGAATGTCTGAGATTGTGACTAGAGGCATTTGAATACAAGGATGACTGCTGGCAGAGGGGTACATCACAGGTCATCTCGTGATTTGGCAGCATTCAGCCACGTATCCTTGATTGCTAAGTGACCAGAGGCTGGGCTGGGCTGGCTTTTCAATGGTGGTCATTTTTGAGTTATTACTGGAAGCTGAAGGATTTGGTTTAAATAGGCAGCTGCTTTAAAATAGATTTGTTTCAGAGAAACCCCAATAGAATTCACTTAACGTTTCCATCAAATGATCATAGTCATTACCCGAATGATTGTAATTCTCCCAGGAAAGCTGTTCCTTTTTCTTCTGGAAAATCAGAATATACCAAAATGGTCAGTACCTTGCTATTTTCGTGGCAATGACTAAAACATGGACTGATGTTGCTAACCCTTTATTTTTCCATGATTACGATTTCCATCATTAAGTACCTGTCTTACCTCCCTACACACACAGGTGCATGCAGGCATATGCACGCACATACACACAAATACATGTGTACACACACACAGACACGCACACGGACACACACAAAGATACACAGACACATACAGACACACACATAGACACACACACGTGTACACACACAGACACACACACATATGTACACATACAGACACACATAAAGACACACACAGACACACACAGACACAAACACACACAGACACACACAGACACAGACACACACACAAACACACATACACAAAGACACACACAAACACACACAGAGACACATACAGACACAGACACAGACACACACAAACACACACAGACACAGACACATACAGACACACAGACACACACAAACACACAGACATAGACACACACAAAGACACACAGACACACACACAGGCACACACACACACAGACACACACACAAACACACACAGACACACACACAGTGTCTCAGTTCTACAGAATCCAGAAATCACCCTCTTGTCTTCTGTTTAACCAAAGTCAACAAGTAAACATGATTTCCTATGTCCTCTGTTTCTTTTTATTTATTATTATTTTTTTTTGAGGTGGAGTTTCACTCTCGTTGCCCAGGCTGGAGTGCAGTGGCTGGATCTCGGCTCACTGCAACCTCTGCCTCCCGGGTTCAAGCAATCCTCCTGCCTCAGCCTCCCCAGTAGCTGGGATTACAGGCACCCGCCACCACGCCTGGCTAATTTTGTATTTTTAGTAGAGACGGGGTTTCACCATGTTGGTCAGGCTGGTCGCAAACTCCTGACCTCAGGTGATCCTCCCGCCTCAGCCTCCCAAAGTTCTGGGATTACAGGCATGAGCCACTGCGCCCGGCCTGTCCTCTGTTTCTTTAAATAAAAAGATGATAGTTAAGAGAGTGTGTTCACGTTGCATTGATTTATATGATTCTCATCACCTTGAGTATATATTATCCTGATAAGACAATTATCATAATTCCTTGTATTACTATTCTCACACTGCCGTAACAAAATATCAGAGACTGGGAGGCTTAAACAGCAGACATTGATTCTCCCACAGTCCTGGAGGCTGGAAGTCCGAGATCAAGATGTGAGCTGGGCTGATTCCTCCTGAGGCCACTCTCCTTGGCTTGTAAATGATGTCTTCCCCTGTGTCTTCAAAGGGTCGCCCCTTTATGTGTGTCTGTGTCCTCATCTCCTTTTCTTATGAGATGTCTCAGTCCATTTCAGGCTGCTATCACAGAATACCATAGACTGGGTGACTTATAACCAACAGACATTGATTCTCCCACAGTCCTGGAGGCTGGACGTCCAAGATCAAGGTGTGGGCAGGGCTGGTTCCTCCTGAGGCCTCTCTCCTGGGCTTGGAGACGCCGTCTTCTCCCTATGCCCTCACAGGGTCGTCCCTCTGTGTGTGTCTGTGTCCTCATCTCCTCTTGTTATGAGATGTCTTAATCCATTTCAGGCTGCTATCACAGAATACCATAGACTGGGTGGATTGTAAACAGCAGACATTGATTCTCCCACAGTCCTACAGGCTGAAGGTCTGAGACCAAGGCATGGGCAGGGCTGGTTCCTCCTGAGGCCTCTCTCCTGGGCTTGGAGATGCTGTCTTCTCAGGCTTTTTCCTCTGTGTGTGTCTGTGTCCTTATCTCTTGTTATGAGATGTTTTAGTCCATTTCAGGCTGCTATCACAGAATACCATAGACTGGGTGGCTTAGAAACAACAGACATTGATTCTCCCACAGTCCTGGAGGCTGGAAGTCTGAGATCCAGGTGTGGGCAGGGCTGGTTCCTCCTGAGGCCTCTCTCCTGGGCTTGGAGACGCCGTCTTCTCCCTGTGTCCTCACAGGGTCGTCCCTCTGTGTGTGTCTGTGTCCTCGTCTCCTCTTCTTATAAGGACCCCAGTCCTATTGGATAAGGGCCCACCCTACTGACCTCATTTTACCTTAATCCCCTCTTTAAACACCCCAACTCCAAACACAGTCACATCTTGAGGTCCTGGGGGTCAGGGGTTCAACCTAGGAATTTAGTGAGACACAGTTCAGTTCATAATACTCATCTTTTCCCAAGAAAGGAAACACTTCCAAAGATGAAAATGACTTCTGCAAGGACACACAACCCAGGCGGGCCTGGCGTTCAAAGCCAGGGCCAAGAAGCTGACCAGCTTCAAGGTCAATGACTTTCTCTTGCGCTGGAAAGGATTCCTGTCAAGCCGCCTCTTTCCTGAGCAAAGAGCTTGGAAATCCACATGTGGAAATTGCATTTTCATTACAGACTCTCCACCAGGGTGTAGATGTCCAATTAGAATGCAAAAGCATGGTCTGCCGTTATCATTAATCCAGCCTCGGCTGTCTTGAAATTCTCGCCGTGCCTCTGGGCCACGCATTGGCTTATGTATCCAGCAATTGTTTATCGAATGCCTACTTGAGCTAGGCGCAGGGGCGCTGAAGGTGAGTAAACTAGGTGGTTCAGGGAGACACACTGCGAAGAAAGGGAATGGATTAACCGTAGGTACCCAAGTCATTGAGGTCTCAGCATCTCCTGCAGAGGAATCAAGGGGACCCTGAATGCATAAAAACAGAGGATAATCGGCCGGGCGTGGTGGCTCACGCCTGTCCTTCCGGCACTTTGGGAGGCTGAGGCGGTCAGTCAGATCACCTGAGGTCAGGAGTTTGAGACCAGCCTGGCCAACATGGTGAAACCCTGTCTCTACTAAAAATACAAATGTCAGCCGGGCGTGGTGGTGGGCGCCTGTAATCCCACCTCCTCGGGAGGCTGAGGCAGGAGAATCGCTTGAACCCGGGAGGCAGAGGTTGTGGTGAGCTGAGATGGCACACTGCACTCCAGCCTGGCAACAGAGCGAGACTCCGTCTAAAACACAAAACAAAACAAAAACTCACGAAAAAAACAACAAAGAACAAGAACAAAAACAAATGGTAAATGTAGGTACCCAAGTCATTGAGGTTTCAGCATCTCCTGCAGAGGAATCAGGGGGATCCCAGATGCTTGAAAACAGAGGATAATTAATAAATAGGCTCTGCATCATGGCCCTGGGCACTCAGCCACAATGCACCTGCTTTCATCTATGCATTGGGTTATCCCACCCTGACTGTCAGGAGTGCTGGACTGTGGGCTATGAGAAATGATCCCCAGCGAGGCACGAGTCAAATCCAGCCTCTGACTCATCAACCCTCTTCCAGCACATTCTCACTGAGCCTGATTATGCCAGGTGAGGCCAGAGGGTAGAGAGAAAAAGGTGAGCCCTTCTGATGCAGGGCAGGTGAGCCCCTAAGTTAGGGTAACCTAAGAGGGTTCTTGGCTTTGCCCAGAAAAGAATTCAAGGGTGACCCGGTGGTGTTAGACAGCAACTTTTTTTTTTTTTTTTTTTTTTTGAGATAGAGTCTCGCTCTGTCACCCAGGCTGGAGTGCAGTAGCGTGACCTTGGCTCACTGCAAACTCCGCCTCCCGGGTTCAAGCAATTCTCCTGCCTCAGCCTCACGATTAACTGGGTCTACAGGTGCCTACCACCACGCCGGCTAATTTTTGTGTTTTTAGTAGAGACAGGGTTTCACCATGTTGGCCAGGCTGGTATCGAACTCCAGACCTCAGGTGATCCACCTGCCTCGGCCTCCCAAAGTGCTGGGATTACACGCATGAGCCACTGCGCCCAGCTGGCAGTTTTGTTTTGTTTGCTTTTTTTTTTTTTTTTTTTTTTTTTGAGACGGAGTCTCACTTTGTTGCCCAGGCTGGAGTGCAGTGGTGAATCTCAGCTCACTGCAACCTCACCTCCCGGGTTCAAGCAATTCTCCTGCCTCAGCGTCATGATTAACTGGATCTACAGGCACGCACCACCACACCCAGCTAATTATCGTATTTTTAGTAGAGGCAGGGTTTCACCATGTTGGCCAGGCTGGCCTCGAACTCCCGACCTCAAGTGATTTGCCCGCCTCGGCCTCCCAAAGTGCTGCGATTACTGGCCTTAGCCACCGCGCCGGGCCTACACAGCAGGTTTCATTGAAGCATCCTGGCCGTGCACAGCAGCGGCAAACGCTTGGATCCTTCCAGAGCGGGGCTACCCCATAGGCAATGCACCTGGAGCAGAAGCTTAGAGACAGTTCTACAGGCATATTGATACCCACTGCTAATTACATGCAAATGAAGGGGCGGTGATGCAGAAATTTCTAGAAAAAGGGCGGTAACGTCCGGATCATTGGATTGTTGCCATGGCAATGGTAAACTGACATGGCACACTGGTGGGTGTGTCTGACACAGAGGTGCTTCTGCCCTGTACCTGTTTTAGTTAGTCCTACCTCACTCTTTTTTTTTTTTTCTGAGATGGAGTCTGGCTCTGTCACCCAGGCTGGAGTGCAGTGGCGCGATCACAGCTCACTGCAGCCTCAACCTCCTGGGCTCAAGCGATCCTCCCGTCTCAGCCTCCCGATGAACTGGGACTATAGGCGTGCACCAGCACGACCAGATAATTTTTGTATTTTTAGTAGAGATGGGGTTTTGCCATGTTGGCTGAAGGGGGCCAGCCCCTCCACCCCTGTGGCTATTTCTCGTCAGGTGGACACAAGAGACTGACAAAAGACATAAGACACAGAGACAAAGTATAGAGAAAGAATAGTGAGCCCAGGGGACCGGCACACTCAGCATGTGAGGACCTGCACCAGCGCTGGTCTCTGAGTTCCGTCAGTATTTATTGATAACTATTTTCACTATCTTGGCAAGGGGAGTGTGGCAGGAGAATAGGGTGATGGTGAGGAGAATGTTAGCAGGGAGACATGTGAGGAAAGGAATCTGCGTCATGAATAAGTTCAAGGGAAGGTACTGTGCCCGGATGCGCACGCAGGCTAGAGTTACGTTTCTCTTTACCCAAATATCTCAGTGTAGCGAAGAGTAACAGCCGGATTGCTGCCAGCATAGCTCGCCTCCAGCCACAGGGCGGTTTTCTCCTATCAGAATAGAAGGAATGGTCGGCTTTACACGGAGACATTCCATTCCCAGGGACATGCGGGAAACAGAGGCCTTCCTCTTATCTCAACTGCAAAGAGACCTCCCTCGTTTATGAATCCTCCTCAGCACAGACCCTTTATGGGTGTCGGGCTGCGGGATGGTCAGGTCTCTCCCTCTCCATGAGGCCATATCTCAGGCTGTCTCAGTGGGGGGAACCCTCAGACGATACCCAGGCTCTCTCGGGCACAGGTCCCTGCGGCTTTCCGCAGTGCATGGTGTCCCTGGTTAATAGAGAATGGAGAATGGCGATGACTTTTACCAAGCATGCTGCCTGCAAACCTATTCTTAACAAGGTATATCCTGCACAGCCCTAAATCCCTTAAACCTTGATTCAACACAGCACGTGTTTCTGTGAGCACACGGTTAGGGCTAAAGTTACAGGTTAACAGCATCTCAAAGCAGAACAATTTTTCTTAGTACAGATCAAAATGGAGTTTCTTATGTCTTCCTTTTTCTACACAGACATAGTAACAGTCTGATCTCTCTTTTTTTTCCCCACAGCTGGCCAGGCTGGTCTCGGACTCCTGACCTCAGGTGATCCACCCACCTCGGCCTCCCAAAGTGCTGGGATTACAGGTGCGAGCCACCACGCCCGGCCGCTCTTCCTCATTTCTGTTGAATTGGTTTCTGTAAATGTTCAAGAGCATTTCACAAATAATGTATTTTGGAGTCTTGCTCTGTCGCCAGGCTGGAGTGCAGTGGCATGATCTCAGCTTACTGCAATCTCCGCCTCTCGGGTTCAAGCGATTCTCCTGCCTCAGCCTCCCAAGTAGGTGGGACTACAGGTGTGCACCATGACACCGAGCTAATTTTTTTTTTTTTTTTTTTGTATTTTAGTAGAGACGGGGTTTCACCATGTTGGCCAGGATGGTCTCAATCTCCTGACCTCATGATCCACCCAGCTCAGCCACCCAAAGTGCTGGGATTGCAGGCGTGAGCCACCCATGCCCTGCCCCTATTGGCTTATTTGTTTAATTTTGTGCTGACACAGGAAGTCTGGTGGAGATTAAATATTCACTCTCCACTGTGGCTTTGAGGAATATAAAATTTCCATTTTCACCCCATTTGCTATTTTCTGCCTTAAATTCGCACTTGAATTTGCCTAAGGTCTTTACATATAGTGTCCAGTAGGTTATGTACAGTGAAGGTTTGGTCTTCCACTCAACTGAAGTGTATTCTTATTGTTGTTATTGTTCTTTGAATGGCACAGTTTGACACATTTGCAATAACTATTTTAAAAGCATGTTTGGGGCAGGGCGTGGTGGCTCATGCCTGTAATCCCAGCACTTTGGGAGGCTGAGGCGGGCAGATCACAAGGTCAGGAGTTCGAGACCAGCCTGACCAACATGGTGAAACCCCGTCTCTACTAAAAATACAAAAATTAATCAGGCGTGGTGGCGGGCGCCTATAATCCCAGCTACTCTGGAGGCTGAGGCAGGAGAATTGCTTAAACCCTGGAGGCGGAGGTTGCAGTGAGCCGAGATCGTGCCACTGCACTCCAGCCTGGGCAACAGAGCGAGACTCCACCTCAAAAAAACAAAAGTGAACAAATAAACTTGTGTCCTGGTTTCACGGTTACTAGTAGCCTCCAAGGGAGACTCACATTAAACAGTCATGAAACTCAATAAATCAGTTTTGAAAGAATTGATCTTTCTCCCTACACTTTTGAATTTTCCAATCTGTCCTATTCATTGGATCTTCATAACTCGGCATTTCCAATGAGAGCCACTCCAACTTCTGAGCACCCTTGGACTCCCAAAAAGTGCTGACATTACAGGCATAAACCACTGTGCCTGGCCTGAAAATGCTATTTTAGTCAGTAGTATAAATTAAAATCAAAACAAGTATTGTAAATTCCAGCAGGGTGCTTGTCATCAGGCCCTGTGATTTCTTTTCTTTTTTTTTTCTTTCTTTTTTTTTCAGACGGAGTCTCACTCTGTCGCCCAGGCTGAAGTGCAGTGGCTCGATCTCGGCTCACTGCAAGCTCCACCTCCTGGGTTCACACCATTGTCCTGCCTCAGCCTCCCAAGTAGCTGGGACTACAGGCACCCGCCACCATACCTCACTAATTTTTTTGTATTTTTAGTAGAGACAGGGTTTCACCGTGTTAGCAAGGATGGTCTCAATCTCCTGACCTCGTGATCTGCCTGCCTCGGCCTCCCAAAGTGCTGGGATTACAGGCGTGAGCCACCGTGTCCAGCCTCTTTTTTTTTTTTTGAGACAGAGCCTTGCTCTGTTGCCCAGGCTGGAGTGCATTGGTGCGATCTCAGCTCACTGCAACCTCTGCTTTCCGGGTTCAAGCAATTCTCCTGCCTCAGCCTCCCAAGTAGCTGGCATTACAGGTGCCTGCCACCATGCCCAGCTAATTTTTGTATTTTTACTAGAGACGGGGTTTCTCCATGTTGGCCAGGCTGGTCTCAAACTCCTGACCTCGTGATTCACCCGCCTCGGCCTCCCAAAGTGCTGGGATTACAGGCATGAACCACCACGCCCAGTCCCTGTATTTTCTTTATCTGCTGTGTCATCCTGTTCCCCCACAACACAGACATACACACAAAACCTTTGTCACATTCTTGTAAACAGTTTTTTCTTTAACCTTTTTTTTTAAAGACAGGGTTTTGCTCTGTTGTCCAGCCTGTAATGCAGTGACGTGATAATGGCTCACTGCAGCCTCAAACACCTGGGGTCAAGTGATCCTCCCACCTCAGACCCCCAAGTAGCTGGGACTACAGGCATGTGCCAGCAAGCCTGGCTAATTTTTTCTATTTTTTTCTTTTTTAAATAGAGATGGGGTCTTGCTTTGTTGCCCAGGCTGATCTTGAACTCCTGGCCTCAAGTAATCCTCCTGCGTTGGGCACCCAAAGTGCTGGGATTACAGGTTTGAGCCATTGCGCCTGTGGCCGACACTGTTTTTGAAAGCATCACACGATGTCTTTTGAAAATGTTTTGGAATCATTTCCTGAGATACTTTTCCCTCCAGCTCATTTTCTTTGGACTGGATGAAATCCTCACCCTCTCTGCAAGATAAATTTGAATTTTTGGCATGAGAAAACCCAGAGGTCTTTCTTTGCGGGGGGAATAAATCCTGAAGACTGTTTGGCTCATTGCAATTTCAGGAATCAGCTTGCAGACAGCTCCTCACGCCTCTATGCGTACTATCCTGGCTCTCTGCAAAGTCGGCAGCAGAGTGGTACTTGGGCATCGGTCAGCCGACTTATGTAAATATATTACCACTGAGCATTTCATCCATCTGCTAGTATCAGCCCTACCCTTTCTCAGCACTCTGCGGATTTAGTCTAAAGAGCTTGCAGAACTGCTTGGTATCATCAAGAAGAGCTTGCTCTCCGACAGGAGCCGTCTTTATGCTCCAAACCTGACTGCCTGTAATAACTGGCAGCTTATTGTGTCGAAAAAACCACCCTGAGGCAGGGACTGTGTTCTGAAGATGAGTGGTCTTTGCAGAGCAGGATTTGGTCAGCCACATGCAAGGATGATGGCGTAGGAAGACGGGAAAGGCTGAAACTCGGTAATACCTAGCTAGAGTTTGGAGTGACCACACTGTCAGCCGGCGAGCTGTCTGATGATGATTCACCATCTCCCCTTCCTGGAGCTTTGCAGGACAATGGCTTGAGAGCTTTCATAACTCATTTAGCCGTGATGATTAATTTGGAACGAGGGATAAAGGTTGTCTCAAGCCAAAGATTGCCTGCCTTCCTTCACTGACTCAACCCTGATCCGAGATGGAAAATGTGCATTTTAGGACAACACTAAATTTTAATGCTTTTTAATAGCTCTTTACAAGATTACTCAGGGTGAGCTGGAGCTTTGCAAACAAACGCTTATCCCCGTACACTATGTTTACCTGGCGCAATCGGATGCCTTTCATTCAGGACTGTCCTTGAAGGTCACTGCCTCTATCCTTTCCACCAGGGATTAAAAGCAAATCAGATTACAGAAATGGCTGAGCTGCCTTTGGAGGTAGTTGTAATAGAGGGTTTAGGGTGTGTACCGATGTAAGAGCTTGGGGGTTATTTGCAAGCTACATGGAGCTTGAATGTTGTATCAGGATTAGGCTTGGCTGACACGGAAACCCTAAAACAACAGTGCTTTAAAGCAACAGAAGTTTGTTCCTCTCTTACGTAAAGGTGACCCTGAGGTACATGGTCCAGGGCTGGCATTGTGCCTTTGTGTCACACAGTCCTCAAAAATAAGGCTCATCTTCTTTCCTTGCTTTCCCTCCCCTAGGTCATATTCTCTTTGTCCTCATGATCCAAGACGGTAGCTCTCACACTCCGGGAAGCACGTGCAGGAAGGAGAGAAGAGAAAGAGGGAAAAAGGCAAATCACGTATGATTTTGAAAGAAAGTTTCTGGTATGTGGCAGCAGCAGTGGGTACAGAAAGAAAGAAAAAGGTTTAGCATTTCTAAGGAGTGGGTAGGAGTGGTGTCATTAATTTTAAGCTCCGTGGCCTTGGGAAAGGCTCAACTTCTGTGAACCCAAGTTTTGTCTTCCGTAACATGACGATGATGATGGTGATGGTGATGGTGATGACGATGATGGTGATGATGATGGTGATGATGGTGATGGTGATGATAGTGATAGTGAGGATGATGATGCTGCTGATGTAATGATGGTGATGATGATGATGGTGATGATATGATGGTGATGATGATGATAATGCTGACAGTGATGATGTGATGTGATGATGATAATGGTGATGATGTCATGGTGATGATAGTGATGGTGATGATGATGGTGATGATGGTGATAATGATGACAGTGATGATGTGATGGTGATGATGATAGGGTGAAAATGTGATGATGGTGATGGTGATGATGGTGATGGTGATGATGACGATGGTGATGTATGGTGATGGTGATGGTGATGATAGTGATGGTAGTGATGGTGATGATGGTGATGATGATAATGGTGATGATGTGATGGTCATAATGATGGTGATGATGGTGATGGCAATGATCATGATGATGATAATAGTGGCGATGATGATGGTGATGATAATGGTGATGGTGGTGATGATGGTGATGGTGAGGATGATGATGGTGGGGATGTAATGATGATGGTGATAATATGATGGTGATGATTGTGATAATGATGACGGTGACAATGTGATGGTGATGATGATGGTGATGGTGATGATGGTGATAGTGATGACAGTGATGGTGTTGATGGTGATAATGATGGTGATGATGTGATGGTCATGATAATGATGGTGATGATGGTGATAGCAATGATCATGATGATGATAATAGTGGTGATGATGATGGTGATGATGTGATGGTGATGATGATAATGGTGATGATGTGATGGTCATGATAATGATGGTGATGGCAATGATCATGATGATGATAATAGTGGCGATGATGATGGTGATGATAATGGTGATGGTGGTGATGATGGTGATGGTGAGGACGATGATGGTGGGGATGTAATGATGATGGTGATAATATGGTGATGATTGTGATAATGATGACGGTGACAATGTGATGGTGATGATGATGGTGATGGTGATGATGGTGATGGTGATGACAGTGATGGTGTTGATGGTGATAATGATGGTGATGATGTGATGGTCATGATAATGATGGTGATGATGGTGATGGCAATGATCATGATGATGATAATAGTGGCGATGATGATGGTGATGATAATGGTGATGGTGGTGATGATGGTAATGATGATGATGCTGATGGAGATAATGGTGATGGTGGTGGTGATGATGATGATGGTGATGGTGATGATAATGGTGATGGAAATGATGGTGATAGTGATAATTGTGATGGTGGTAATAATGATGATGATGAGGGTGGTAATAATGTCACCTGCCCCACAGAACTGTTAGAAGAGACAAATTAGCTAAATTATACAGTTTCTTGAAAATCATAATGTGTTATACAAACAATAATTGTTGTTCTAGTGGGCCATTTCTGGTGAAAATCTCTTTTCTCTTGAAGGTTCACATTGCAAAATAACTACTTCAATTAATTAGATAGGGATTATTTATTTATTATTTATGCACTTGTTTCTTTGTGTGTATGTAACTGTACAAGTGGATGCATTTGTCTATCAAGACAGATGTATGAATAGATACCCATTGGATTTTACAACAGAGATTTTAAAACACTCTTTAGTAAAGACTAACAATTTTTCTTTTTCCAAACTTTCTCCTCACACTAGATAGGCTTGGTTGCAATTTTATGCCATATCCTGATTATTTATTCCACATGTCCACTGCACCTTGGACGTGAAGTAGTCATTTCCGTCTCCCTGGTACTTGGCTCTGTGTCTGACACCTACGAGGTGCTCTGCAAAAGTGTCGAGTTGAATTAAATTCTGCAATAATGTTAATGAGCCAGATCGAGGTGATGGGTGTGGGAGGGCTGGATATGGCAAGGTGAAAGAGAGAGGGGGAAAAAATAGAACAAACAACAGAGAAATAAATGAGGTAGAAAAAGGTCAGAGCAATAACCTGAGAGAGAGAGAGAGAGAAAAAAGAAGCACAGACAACCACATTGGGTCTTTCCTACCCATCCATCTAATTTATCAGCAGGTCCCCAATCTGTCCACGTCTCACCACTGCACCTCTGTCCTCAATCTGGCCCAAGTTGCAATAATTTCTCCCTGAACAACCAATATAGTTTTTATCTATTCGTCCCATCACCTCCTTCCCCACTATAATCTAGGTAAAGTATCTCAACTGGGCTTCTCCCAGAAACAGACCCTGGGTTAAGGATTGAGTAACGGAAAGGGTAGGGACACTGACCAGGGTAAGGGCTCTGGCCAGGGCAGGGGGTCAGGGGAAGGTTATACAGTGAAGGGCATCCACCAATGAGGGGTGAATTATTAAGCCAGCTCTACAGAGGGCACCTAGGACATAATCTTATTGTGATGCTCTGGGAAACAGCATAAAACACCCACCTGGGAATTATCCTAGCAGAGGGGTGAGGGAGCTGGGGTGTTGATACTCTACATCCATCAGTAACTGGTGGAGAATGTGACTCTCCTGCACTTTCAGTTTGGCACTTGATATGGTTTGGATTGTGTCCCCACCCAAATGTCATGTCAAATTGTGATTCTCCCGTGATGGAGGAGAAGTCTGGTGGGAGGTGATTAGATCATGGGGAAAGATTTCTTCCTTGCTCTTCTCATGATAGTGAGTGAGTTCTGATGAGATCTTGTTGTTTAAAAGTGTGTAGCACTTCCCCCTTTGCTCTCTTCCTCCTGCTCATGCCATGTAAGACGTGCATGCCTCCCTCCTCTTTGCCTTCCGCCGTAATTGTATGTTTCCTGAGGCCTCCCCAGTCATGCTTACTGTATGTGAAGGGATGTGAAGTTGTCATTTAGGACCATGGGCCCAGGCTTGAGGGTGGAGCACTTGCCAGTGACCCCCTGCTTTTCTACCCAGTATTTCCCTTCCTCCTGTCCATATCACCACCAGCTACATGGAGTTCCCAAGGAGGCAATTCTCCTTCGTGCTTCCCGTTCACTTGGTAGTCAGAGCTGTAGTCATACAGGCTCAAGCCACTCCCCAAGTTAGTTAATATTGCAAACCATACGTAATAGTATACTTAATCAATATATAAATGGTACAGGTTAAACATTCCACAACAAACAAAGCAACATTTACCATCAAGAGAAAGGGAATAGAAAAGAGGGTTAATAAGGCTGGGCACGGTGGCTCACGCCTGTAATCCCAGCACTGTGGGAGGCCAAGGCGGGCAGATCATGAGATCAGGAGATAGAGACCTGTCTGGCTAACACAGTGAAACCCCATCTCTACTAAAAATACAAAAAAATTAGCCAGGCGTGGTGGCAGACGCCTGTAGTCCCAGCTACTCGGGAGGCTGAGGCAGGAGAATGGCGTGAACCCAGGAGGTTGAGGTTGCCGTGAGCCGAGATGGCGCCACTGTACTCCAGCCTGGGCAACACAGCAAGACTCTATCTCGAAAGGAAAAGAAAAGAAAAGAAAAGAAAAGAAAAGAAAAGAAAAGAAAAAAGGGTGTATAAACCAGTCCAACAAGAGGGACATTGACAAGAACAATATCCTGTCATGGTCTGACATGGTCCTGATGTAGGCGGCCTGTTAACATATGGGAAGAAAGGGTCTTTGATGTGGGCAGAACCTTTGGCATACTCTGCACAGATAGGTAGAGGATTTTATTGAGTAATGGAAGTGGCTTTCAGCAGGATGGGGAGCTGAAAAGGGGATGGAATGGGAAGATAGTCTTCTCTTGTAGTTTTATTTGACTTTGTGCCAAGATGAAAGGACAAGGGAGAAAAGCCAGAAAGCAGCACACAGCAGCTTTTGTCTCAGCTTCTGACAACCTCCCAGCAATGCAGCACTCAGCCAGGATGCAGAGAGCAATGTATAAAGAATTAGACAGCCTAACATATATACTATGGAATACTATGCAGCCATAAAAAAGGATGAGTTCATGTCCTTTGCAGGGACAGGGATGAAGCTGGAAACCATCATTCTCAGCAAACTAACACAGAAATGGAAAACCAAACACCACATGTTCTCACTCATGAGTGGGAGCTGAACAATGAGAACACATGGACACAGGGAGGGAACATCACACACTGGGGGCCTGTCGGGGGGTGAGGGGCTAGGGGAGGGAGAGCATTAGGAGAAATACCTAAGGTAGATGATGGGTTGATGGATGCAGCAAACCACCATGGCACATACATACCTATGTAACAAACCTGCACGTTCTGCACTGTATACCAGAACTTAAAGTATAATAATTTTTTAAAAAGTTTTAAAAAAAAGAATTAGACAACTTATTGAAATACTTCTGCCCTGTCCCCTGCCATGCCTTGCCAAATTTATAGCTTCCCATTGTGAAGTATTATCAGCATGAATTTGTAAAGTAATTGAGCAGGTTGCCCCAAAAAGACTTTCTTTCTGAGCACCTCAAACTTGTAGTTATTAAAAATTATTCAGTCACATCTAGAAGGAGCCGACTTCATGCTTATGAATATTTTGGGCTGCATGAGGATTTCTTTAGAAATGGACTCTTAAATCCTTCTGTACGAGTTTTCTGGGACTTTCCTAAAAATCGTGTTCACAAAATGAGTAGTTTCAAACAATAGAGATTCATCCTCTCCCAGTTCTGGAGACCAGGAGTCTGAGATCAAGGTGTCTCAGGACCGCACACCCTCAGGAGGCTCTAAGGAAACAACCTTCCTGCCTCTTCCCACTCCTGGGGGCTCCAGGCATCCCAGGGCTTGTGGCCGCATCACTCCAGTCTCTGCCTCCACCTCCATGTGGCCTCCTCCTCTGTGTCTGTGTCTCCTCTTCTGTCTTAGAAAGACACCTGTCATTGCATTCAGGGCCCACCCTACTCCAGGACGATCTCATGTCCAGATCCTTAACTAATTGCGTCTGCAAAGACCTTATTTCCAAATACGGTTCCATTCACAGGTTCTGGAGAACAGGACATCAACATATTTTGGGGGTCGCCATTCAGTCCATTACAATAGTATTCAGTTCCCTCTGGAGGCTCTAGGGGAGCATACTTCTGCATTCAGGACCCATTCTAACCCAAGATGATCTCATCTCAACTAATTCCATCAGCTATGACCCTATTTCCAAATAAGGTCTCATCCTGAGGTTCTGGGTGGATGTCAATTTGGGAGAAATACTCTTCAACCCGCTATACCTTCCAACGCTGACTAACGTCTGTATTTAAATAAACTCTGCAATTATCTCAGAAGACTTCCAGAAAGAAACACATGGTGAGTAACATCTATATTTACATAAACCCTGCAGTTATCTCAGAAGACTTCCAGAAACACAGGGGGAGCATGACACCAAACCCAGAAGGCTTACATGAAAACAGGGATTAGGCCGGGCGCCGTGGCTCACGCCTGTCATCCCACCACTTTGGGAGGCCGAGGCAGGTGGATCACCTGAGGTCAGGAGTTCGACACCAGCCTGACCAACATGGCGAAACCCCGTCTCTACTGAAAATACAAAAATTAGCCAGCTTTGGTGGCATCCGCCTGTAGTCCCAGCTATTTGGGAGGCTGAGGCAGGAGAATTGGTTGAACCCAGGAGGCAGAGGTTGCAGAGAGCCAAGATCTTGTCACTGCACTCCAGCCTGGGCAACCCAGCAAGACTCCGTCTTGGAAAAAAGCAAAAACAAGAAACAAAGTCACTGAGTGGATTAGGTGAGTTCATATACAGAATGCATGTGTACAGCAGCTCCAGATGCTTACCAAGGACTATATACGGGACTGTTGTCACGGCTACCACCACTAATACAGCCATTGCTATAGTTACTATTACTTCAAATTACTTCAATAATTAGTACTACCACCACTGCCATTACTACCACCACTGCCAGGACTATTGCTACTACTAGTTCTACTATGCTACTACTGCAATTAATGCTCTTACTACACCTCGTCAACTACCTCATTACTAAAGCCACTGCTAGAACTATTGCTTCCTCTTCTCACGGGGGTCTTTCATTTGCAATTCCCTGAGGCTTCACGCTCAGCAAAGGGTCCCCACACCGACTCACCTGCTCTCCTTGCATCCCTGGCTCAGGGGCAAATGGCCTCCCAGTGGTCCCAAGTGCAGCACCCTCCCTCCTGGGCCTCAGCCTTATGTAGACTCAGGCGAGGGCATTTGAAGAAGGGACCTCAGTTGATTCTCTGTTGCAGAGCGCCCAAGACGAAGAGGGCACAGACGTAGCACGACAGCCGGAAATAGCCTTTCATAGCCCCTAAATGTGCAGGGCTGGACACAAGAATCTGCTTTTCCACTAAGTAGCTTGTGGAATGCACCTCTGTGTGTGTGTGTGTGTCTTCCTGTCTCTCTTTTTCTCTCTCTGCCTCTCTCTTCCTCCCTCTTTCTCCCACTCTCTCTTTCTCCCACTCTCTCTGATTTCCTCTATCCCTCTTCTCTCTCTCCTCCTAGTCTGCCTCTCTCTCAGTCCTCTGCCTCTCTCTCTTCCTGGCTTTCTGTCTCTCCTCCTCCCTCTGTCTCTCTCTTTCTTCCTCCCTCTCTGCCTTTCTTCCTCTCTGTCTCTCTCTCTCTCCCTTCCTCTCTCTCTTCCTCCCTCCCTGTCTCTCTCTCACTCTCTTCTCTCTCTCCCTCTTCCTGTTTCTCTTCTTCCCTCTCTCTTCCTCCGTCTCTTCCTCTCTCTCTCCTTCCTTCTCTTTCTTCTTCTGTCTCTTCGTCTCTTTCCTTCTCTGTCTTTCTTCCTCTCTTCCTCTCTCTGTCTCTCTCTCCCCCTTCCTCTCTCTCTTCCTTCCTCCCTCTCTGTCTCTCTGATTCTCTTCTTCTCTCTCTTGCCCTTCTTTTCTCTCTTCCTCTGTCTCTTCCTCCCTCTCTCTTCCTCTCTCCCTCTCCTTCCCTCTCTTTCTTCCTCTCTTCCTCTCTCTGTCTCTCCCTCTTCCTCTCTCTCTTCCTTCCTCCCTCTCTGTCTCTCTCTCATTCTCTTCTTCTCTCTCCCCCTCTTCCTGCCTCTCTTCCTCTCTCTTCCTCCCTCTCTTCCGTCTTCCCTCTGTCTCTCTCTCATTCTCTTCTTCTCTCTCCCCCCTTCCTGCCTCTCTTCCTCTCTCTTCCTCCCTCTTCTTCCCTCTCTTCCTCTCTCTTCCTCCTTCTCTGTCTTTCTTCCTCTCTCTGTCTCCCCCTTATTCTCTTTCTTTCTCCTTCTCTGTCTCTCATTCTCTTCTCTCTCTTCCCCTCCCTGTCTCTCTTCCTCCCTCTCTCTCCTTCCCTCTCTGCCTTTCTTCCTCTCTCTCTCTCTCCCTCTTCCTCTCTTTCTCCGTCCCTCTCTCTCTCATTCTCTTCTTCCCTCTCTTCCCCTTACTGTCTCTCTTCTTGTCTGTCTTCCTCCCTCTGTCTTCCTTTATCTTTCTTTCTCCCTCCCTCTCTTCCTTTCTTCCTCTCTTCCTCTCTCTGTCTCTCTCTCCTCCCTCCTCTCTCTTCCTCTCTCTCCTTCTCTCTCTCTCTCTCACACACACACACACACACAGACACACACACACACACTCCCCAGGACTGTATTCACCCATGCTTTTTAAAACAGAATCAATTCCAGACATATTCTGATAGAATGTCAAACAAGAAAAAAATAAAAAAGTGTTTATGCTGAGATTTAAAACCAACACCAACAGCAATGACAGAACCTATACCGTTTTGACTTCATTCCAAGCACAAGAAATGACACAGCAATACTGAGTAGCCAACTACTGATAGGAGCTAACAGGAACAAAATATAAGTGGTAAACATTTCAGCAGATACATAAAATAATTCTCCAAATATCTCTTCTTAGGTAGGTCTCCTTCCCAACTGGACGTTACTCTTGGTAGCATATATCCACTGGGGAAGTTTTAGAAAATATTTTAATTATTTATAAAGTCTCCCAGTTTAAACTGCAATGTGGCAAAAGACGTTCTTCCTAATTACAGGGCCGTAATCTACAGAGGAAAAATATCAAACAAATTAAAATAAACTCATAGAGGTTTCATCCCTCAGAGAGGAATATGCACATGATTTGGATGTATTTAGAAAATCCTATTAAAGATATTTTGTTCCTGTTGTGTGGCTTGATAGAGCTGACGAGAGGGCTGAGCTAGCTATGCTCTGAGTTTTGCAAGACTTTAACAATCATAATCTGTTTGACTTTTGGTGTTTGAGGCATGTCGAAGTGCCTGTTGACAATCAGCCCTCTTTACACTTTCCTAACCACTCTGAAGGCAGAAATCAACCATGAGAAAGACGGTTTGATTTACAGGATGAGACCATTCCACTCAAAATTCATTCACTTACTTAGAAAGTAGTTTCCTGGCCGGGCACAGTGGATCACGCCTGTCATCCCAGCACTTTGGGAGGCTGAGGCGGGCGGATCACCTTAGTTCGGGAGTTCGAGACCAGCCTGGCCAACGTGGTGAAACCCCGTCTCTACTAAAAATACAAAAATTAGCCAGGCGTGGTGGCGGGCGCCTGTAGTCCCAGCTACTCAGGAGGCTGAGGCAGGAGAATCGCTTGAACCCGGGGGGCGGAGGTTGCAGGGAGCCGAGATCCTACCATTGCACTCCAGCCTGGGCGACAAGAGCAAAACTCAATCTTAAAAAATAAAAAATAAAAATAAATTAAAAAAGAAAGTCGTCTCCTGTGTACCCCTTGGGTTTGCAGCATGTGACAATTACCAAGTGAAATATAGTTAATGGAATAAACTATATTTTAAAGTATTTTAACAGTATTTTGAAAATATATATATATATAATTCTACCATGATCTCAGGGAGAATTCTTGAGAAGGATTTTTTTTTTCCATCAGTATTGACCAGTCAATATTCCTATGTCATTTCTTGCGGCCGAAATGAAGTGAAAACGTATAAACGATACAGGTTCTACCTTTTTAAAAAAAAAAAAATCTCAGCATGTTCTTTATTTCTTCTTGTTTGAGATTCCCCCAGAATATGTCTAGAATTGATTCTCTTTTACATTTTCACTGAGAACCCAGCAGGCAGCCATTTTTCGGAAAATGCGTTTGACTCACAGCTGTTATCTCCTGCCATTCCTGTGATGATCACTTCCATCCCACTCTCCTCGACAGAAATTCCAGCTTCTCCCAAGTTAGCTTCGATAGATAAATGAAATAACTACATAAAAAGAACTCTCATATATAAAATCCTATAAACTAAATGGCTAAATAAAAATACTTGTGAATATATAAAAAGATATCAACAAAATAAATAAAAGCAAGTATAAATATGCAAATATGCATAAACAAAATGAATAAATACAATGAATAATATATTTAAATATATAAATAATTATAAGTATGCAAATAAATCAAAATAATTATGAATATATAACAATATAAACTAAATAATTAATAAGAAATAATTGTCAATATATAATACACATAAACAAAATAAATAAAAATACTTACAAATATATTAAAATATAGAAACTAAATAAATAAAAAGATATAAAAATATACATGAAAATAAAGATGTGAAAAATATAGAAACTAACTAAATAAAAATAATTATAAGTATATAACAATTTATATAAACAAAATAAATAATTATAAATATATAACAATTTATATAAACAAAATAAATTAAAATATTTATAAATCTATAAAAGTATGGCCGGGCGCGGTGGCTCACGCCTGTAATCCTAGCACTTTGGGAGGCCGAGGTGGGCGGATCACGAGGTCGGAGATCGAGACCATGGTGAAACCCCGTCTCTACTAATAATACAAAAAATTAGTAGGGTGTGGTGGCAGGTGCCTGTAGTCCCAGCTACTTGGGAGGTTGAGGCAGGAGAATGGCGTGAACCCGGGAGGCGGAGCTTGCAGTGAGCCAAGATCGCACCACTGCACTCCAGCCTGGGGGACAAGAGCAAAACTCTGTCTCCAAACAAAAACAAAAAAGAAAAAACAGAACTACTATGTCACCCAGCAATCCCATTCCTGGAGATATTGTCCTATCACAAAGACGCATGCACCTATATGTTCATCACAGCACCAGTCACAACAGCAAAGAGGTGGCGTCGACACAGGTACCCATCCATGGTGGACTGGATAAAGAAAAGGGGCTATATCTGCACCATAGGGTACTTTTCAGCCATAAGAAAGAATAAAAACATGGCCGGGCATGGTGGCTCACACCTGTAATCCCAGCACTTCGGGAGGCCGATGCGGACGGACCACGAGGTCAGGAGTTCTAGACCAGCCTGGCCAATATGGTGAAACCCCATCTCTACTAAAAATACAAAAATTAGCCAGGTGTGGTGGCACGTGCCTGTAATCTCAGCTACTCGGGAGGCTGAGGCAGGAGAATCACTTGAACCTGAGAGGTGGAGGTTGCAGTAAGCTGAGATCGCGCCACTGCACTCCAGCCTGGGTGACAGAGCGAGACTCCATCTCAAAAACAAAACAAACAAACAAAAACACACATGTCTTTTGTAGCAACACGGATGAAGTCAGAGGCCACAGTCCTAAGTGAACTAAGGGTGGAACAGAAAGCCAAATACTGCACGTTCTCATGTATGAGTGGGGTGGAAACAGTGGGCCATCAACATCAAGATGAGGGCATTGCACTGGAGAGTACGAGAGGGAGGAGTAAAGGGGTGAAAAACTCACTAGCACATGCTGTGCTCGGTAGAATAGATGAGAATTAGTCTGTTCTACGAAATAGACGAGAATTAGTCTAGTCTACGAAATAGACTAGAAATAGCCTAGTCTACGAAATAGACTAGAAATAGTCTAGTCTACGAAATAGACTAGAAATAGCCTAGTCTGTTCTACGAAATAGACTAGAAATAGCCTAGTCTACGAAATAGACTAGAAATAGTCTAGTCTGTTCTGCGAAACAGACTAGAAATGGCCTAGTCTACGAAATAGACTAGAAATAGCCTAGTCTGTTCTACGAAATAGACTAGAAATAGCCTAGTCTGTTCTACGAAATAGACTAGAAATAGCCTAGTCTGTTCTACGAAATAGACTAGAAATAGCCTAGTCTACGAAATAGACTAGAAATAGCCTAGTCTGTTCTACGAAATAGACTAGAAATAGCCTAGTCTGTTCTACGAAATAGACTAGAAATAGCCTAGTCTGTTCTACGAAATAGACTAGAAATAGCCTAGTCTGTTCTACGAAATAGACTAGAAATAGCCTAGTCTGTTCTACGAAATAGACTAGAAATAGCCTAGTCTACGAAATAGACTAGAAATAGTCTAGTCTGTTCTGCGAAACAGACTAGAAATGGCCTAGTCTACGAAATAGACTAGAAATAGCCTAGTCTGTTCTACGAAATAGACTAGAAATAGCCTAGTCTACGAAATAGACTAGAAATAGTCTAGTCTACGAAATAGACTAGAAATAGCCTAGTCTGTTCTACGAAATAGACTAGAAATAGCCTAGTCTACGAAATAGACTAGAAATAGTCTAGTCTACGAAATAGACTAGAAATAGTCTAGTCTGTTCTGCGAAACAGACTAGAAATGGCCTAGTCTACGAAATAGACTAGAAATAGCCTAGTCTGTTCTACGAAATAGACTAGAAATAGCCTAGTCTGTTCTACGAAATAGACTAGAAATAGCCTAGTCTGTTCTACGAAATAGACTAGAAATAGCCTAGTCTGTTCTACGAAATAGACTAGAAATAGCCTAGTCTACGAAATAGACTAGAAATAGCCTAGTCTGTTCTACGAAATAGACTAGAAATAGTCTGTTCTACGAAATAGACTAGAAATAGCCTAGTCTGTTCTACGAAATAGACTAGAAATAGTCTGTTCTATGAAATAGAAGAGAAATAGTCTGGGATATCACCAGAAGTTTTTTGTCTCACAGCCACGGAAATCAAGGACTTGGATGCACTAAGAGTGAGGTTACGGGCCGGGCGCGGTGGCTCACACCTGTAATCTTAGCACTTTGGGAGGCCGAGGTGGGCAGATTGTCTGAGCTGAGGAGTTCGAGACCAGTCATGGCAAAACTCCATCTTTACTAAAATACAAAAAAAACAAAAAAAAATTCGCCAGGCGTGGTGGCATGAGCCTGTAAATCCCAGCTACTCAAGAGGCTGAGGCAGGAGGATCAGTGGAGCCTGGGAGGCAGAGGTGCGGTGGCTCACGCCTGTCATCCCAGCACTTTGGGAGGCCGAGGCGGGCGGATCCCCTGAAGTTGGGAGTTCGAGACCATCCTGGCCAATATGGAAAAACCCCATCTCTGCTAAAAACACAAAATTAGCCAGGCGTGGTGGTGGGTGCCTGTAATCCCAGTTACTCCTCAGGCTGAGGCAGGAGAATCGCTTGAACCCGGGAGGCGGAGGTTGCGATGAGCCGAAATCGCGACACTGCACTCCAGCCTGGACAACAAGAGCGAGACTCCCATCTCAAAAAAATTAAATAAATAAATAAATGAAACAAAAAACAACCTGCGTTTCTAAGGGAGCAGAGTGCAGGCAAAAGAAAAAGAAGGGGGGGCCGTACCGCAGTAAAATGTAAGGTTTTTTATAAATGAGCTAGTGGGGAGGAGGTATCTTAGCTACATAGGGCGCAAAAAACCGGTGAGGACCAGGTGTGCCATCTGCATAGGGCTGAGTCTCTGCATACGGCTGAGTCTCCCCACCCCACTCTTTCATCACACAGGCATCTTCGTAGCTTGAGCTACTCCACGTTTGACTATCTCCTTCCACCGTGTGCTAAAAAGGGGAGGGGGAGTTTCCATGCCTGGCCCCTGGTACCTCCTTGCAGCTGCCAGGCATCCCCCTGCCAACCCATGCCAACCTCCCTATCTTCATGTACCCGAAAAAGGGAAAGGAATAGGCTTACCTTTATTTTTATTTATGAATAATAAAGCACTGTGCATTTCAGAATTGCTCAGAGTAGATTTTCCTACTTTCCCTATCTCGGTGAGCTCTGTCTTAGATTTTTCCTATCTGAGTGTGTCCAAAAAATGGAAAGAAATGTGCTCAGTCAGGCCCCCTGTCTTTACTGGGACCTGTAGTACATAGGTGAAGTTTGGTGATGACCTAGGAAATGAGAGCCTAACTATCCACCTAAATAATTTCTTTTTTTCTTTTTCTTTTCTTTTCTTATTATTTTTTGAGATGGAGACTTGCTCTGTCGCCCAGGCTGGAGTGCAACGGTGCGATCTTGGCTCACTGCAACCTCTGCCTCTCAGGTTCAAGCGATTCTCCTGCCTCAGCCTCCCAAGTAGCTGGGATTGCAGGTGAGCGCCACCATGCCAGGCTAATTTTTCTACTTTTAGTACAGACGGGGTTTCACCATGTTGGTCAGGCTGGTCTCGAACAGGTCTGTGCTGGACCTGCTTTTCTGTAAGTTACGGCTCGATCTTCCAGGCTGCTCTTTGTTAGAAGAGAAGTGATTTCTTTGAGTGGCGTGTGGTTAGAAAGGAAGCAATTTCTCAAGCTGACTTTTTTTTTTTTTTTTAGATGGAGTCTCGCTCTGTCGCCCAGGCTGGAGTGCAGTGGCGCAATCTCGGCTCACTGCAACCTCCGCCTCCTGGGTTCAACCGATTTTCCTGTCTCAGCCTCCTGAGTAGATGGGATTACAGGTACCCGCCACCACACACGGCTAATTTTTTTTTTTTTTTTTTTTTTTTGCATTTTATTAGAGATGGAGTTTGGCCTTCCAAAGTGCTAGGATTACAGACATGAGCCACCGTGGCCACGAGCTGCTTTTTGCTAGAAGGAAACTTTTTGCCGGGGGCCCTTTCACCCTAACTATCCACCTAAATAATTTCTTTTTTCTTTTTCTCTTATTTATTTATTTATTTATTTATTTATTTATTTATTTATTTATTTTTTGAGATGGAGTTTCACTCCGCCGCCCAGGCTGGAGTGCAATGGTGCGATCTTGGCTCACTGCAAGCTCCACCTCGCAGGTTCAAGCAGTTGTCCTGCCTCAGCCTCCCAAGTAGCTGGGATAGCAGGTGCGCGCCACCATGCCAGGCTAATTTTTCTACTTTTAGTACAGACGGGGTTTCACCGTGTTAGCAACAAATTACACAGAGGCCAGTCGTGGTGGCTCACGCTTGCAATCCCAGCACTTTGGGAGGCTCAGGCAGGCGGATCACCTCAGGTCAGGAGTTTGAGACCAGCCTGACCAACATGGTGACTCTTTTACTTTAGCCAAATCAATCCTCTTCTGTCAATTTAAGAAAGAGAGAGGCGGGCGTGGTGGCTCACGCCTGTAATCCCAGCACTTTGGGGAGGCCGAGGTGGGCAGATCACTTGAGGTCAGGAGTTGGAGACCAGCCTGGGCAACATGGTGAAACCCCCATCTCTACTGAAAATACAAAAAAATTAGCTGGGCGTGGTGGTGTGCACCTGTAATCCCAGATCTTTGGGAGGCTGAGGCAGGAGAATCGCTTGAACCTGGGAGGCAGAGGCTGTAGTGAGCCGAGATTGCACCACTGCACTGCCAACATGGTGAAAACCTGTCTCTATTGAAAATGCAAAAAATTAGCTGGGCGTGGTGGCGCGCGCCTGTAATTCCAACTGTTTGGGAGGATGAGGCAGGAGAAGCACTTGAACCTGGGAGGCGGAGGTTGCAGTGAGCCCAGATCATGCCACTGCACTCCAGCCTGGGTGACAGAGCAAGACCGCATCTTGGGAAAAACACACACACACACACACACACACACACACACACACACACACGAAAGAGAGAAAGATGAAGAGCACATGGTCTCACTGCTACGTGGAATCTAAAAAAGTCAAACTCACAGAAGCAGAGTAGAAGGGTAGGTAGCAGAGACCAGTGGAGGTCACGGGGAGAGATGTTGATCAGATAATTCAGTTTTGTTTAGACAGGAGGAATAAGGTCTGCACAATTATTGCACAGCACGGTGACATAATTAATAATAAAACACTGAGCATTTCCAAATTGTTCCAAGTAGGTTTTTTGTTAATTAATAATAAAGCACTGTGCATTTCAAAATTGTTCAGAGCAGGTTTTATTTTTGTTAATAATAAAACAGTGCATTTGAAAACTGTTCAGAGGAGGTTTTATTTTTGTGTATTAATAATAAAACAGTGCATTTCAAAACTGTTCAGAGTAGGTTTTATTTTTGTGAATTCATAATATACACTGCACTTCAAAATTCTTCAGAGTGGGTTATTTTTATTTTTGTTAATTTATAATAAAGCGCTATGTATTTCAAAAGTGTTCAGTATAGTTTTTTTTATTTTTGTTAATATAAGCTAACAAAAATAATTTAATAAGTTAATAAAGTACTGTGCATTTCAACATAGTTCAGAGTAGGTTTTATTTTTATTTTTGTTACTAATAAAAGTACAAGTAGGCTGGGCGCAGTGGTTCATGCCTGTAATCCCAGCACTTTGGGAGGCCAAGGCGGGCAGATCACCTGAGGTCAGGAGTTCGAGACTATCCTGGCTAACACGGTGAAACCCTGTCTCTACTAAAAATGCAAAAAAAATTAGCCGGGCGTGGTGGCGGGCGCCTGTAGTCCCAGCTACTCAGGAGGCTGAGGCAGGAGAATGGCGTGAACCCGGGAGGCGGAGGTTGCAGTGAGCCGAGATGGCGCCACTGTACTCCAGCTTGGGCAACAGAGCAAGACTCCGTCTCAAAAAAAAAAAAAAGTATAAATAATGCACATAATGCAGAGTTTTATTTAGACAGGAGGAATAAACTCTGCACAGCTATTGCACAGCATGGTGACATAATTAATCATAAAACACTGCATTTCAAAATTGTTCAGAGTAGGTTTTATTTTTGTTAATAATAATAAACCACTGTGCGTTTCAGCATTGTTCAGTATAGGTTATTTTTATTTTTGTTAATTTATAATAAAGTACTGTGCATTTCAAAATTGTTCAGAGTAGGTTTTATTTTTATTTTTGTTAATTAATAATAAAACACTGTGCATTTCAAAATTGTTCAGTGTAGGGCCAGATGCGCTGGCTCATGCCTGTAATCCCAGCACTTTGGATTATCTGAGGTCAGGAGTTCAAGACCAGCCTGGCCAACGTGGTGAAACCCTGTCTCTACTAAAAATACAAAAATAAGCTGGGTGTGATGGTGCTTCACCTGTAATCCCATGTACTAGGGAGGCTGATGCACGAGACTCGCTTGAGCCCGGGAGATGGAGGTTGCAGTGAGCCCAAATCACGCCACTGCACTCCAGCCTGGGTGACAGAGTAAGACTCTGTCTCAAAAAAAAAAAAAAATTGTTCACAATACTTTTATATATATTTTTAATACTAAAGTACTGTGCATTTCAAAATAGCTCAGAGTAGATTTTTAGTTTTATTTTTGTTAATAATAAAGTACTGTGCGTTTCAAAATTGTTCAGTATAGGTTTTATTTTTATTTTTGTTAATAATAAATCACTGTGCATTTCAAAATTGTTCAGAGTAGGGCCAGGCGAGATGGCTCATGCCTGTAATCCCAGAACTTTGGGAGGCCAACGTGAGTGGATCGCCTGAGGTCAGGAGTTCGAGACCAGTCTGGCCAACATAGTGAAACCCCATATCTACTAAAAATACAAAAATTAGCTGGGTGTGGTGGTGGGTGCCTGTAATCCCACCTACTCGGGAGGCAGAGGCAGGAGAGTCACTTGAGCTCGGGAGGCGGAGGTTGTACTGAGCCAAGATAGTGCTACTGCACTCCAACCTGGGCGACAGAATGAGACTCCATGTCAAAAAAAAAAAATGTTCAAGTAGGTTTTATATATATATTTTTAATAATAAAGTACTGTGCATTTCAAAATTGTTCAGAGATTTTTTTATTTTTGTTAATTAATAATAAAGTATTGTACCATTCAAAATTATTCAGTATAGGTTTTATTTTTATTTTTGTTGATTAATAATAAAGTACTGTGCATTTCAAAATTGTTGAGAGTAGATTTTTTTTATTTTGATATGCTTTTGTGTTTTCTTGTTTTGTACAAATTTAGGGGTTCCATGAGAAATTTTGTTACATGTATAAAATGTGTAGTGATCTAGGTATTCAGGGCATCCATCACCTGAATACAGTATTTTTGTGTTAAGTCTATACACCTTATTCTGCTATGGAACCCCAAATGTATTCCTTGTATCTATTTTTTTTTTTTTTTTTTTAGATGGAGTCTCCCTCTGTCACCCAGGCTAGAGTGCAGTGGCGCAATCTCGGCTCACTGCAACCTCCGTCTCCCGGGTTCAAGCGATGCTGCTTTCTCAGCCTCCTGAGTAGCTGGGACTGCAGGCACCCACCACCACGCCTGGCTAATTTTTGTATTTTTAGTAGAGACGGGGTTTCACCACGTTGGCCAAGATGGTCTTGAACTCCTGACCTCAGGTGATCCGCCTGCCTCGGCCTCCCAAAGTGCTGGGATGACAGGCGTGAGCCACCGCACCTGGCCATTCCTCGTATCTTAATGTATGTGTGCAGCCTTTAACCCACCTCTCTGCATCCTCCTCCCTCCGTGTCTCTCACCTTTCTCGGGCTCTGTTATCTATTTTTCCCCCTAAGTGTTTAGCGCTTACCTAGGAGTGAGAATGTGCGATATTGGTCTTTCTGTGCCTGGCTTCTTTCTCTTGACATAATGGCCTCTGATTCCATCCATGTTGCAGCAGCCAACAGGATTTCCTTCACTCTTACAGCTCAAGAGTTTTCCCCTTTGTGTATACCCCACGTTTTCCTTGTCCAGTCATCTGTTTTGTTGTTGTTGTTTTGAGAAGGAATCTCCCTCTGTCACCCCAGGCTGGAGTGCAGTGGCATGATCTCGGCTCACTACAGCCTCTGCCTCTCAGGTTCAAGTGATTCTCCTGCCTCAGCCTCCAGAGTAGCTGGGATTACAGGCACCTGCCACCACGCCCAGCTAAGTTTTGTATTTTTAGTAGGGACAGGCTTTCACTGTGTTGGCCAGGCTGGTCTCGAACTCCTGACCTCAGGTGATCCACCCGCCTCAGCCTCCCAAAGTGCTGGGATTACAGACGTGAGCCACCGTGCCAGGTCCTTATCCTATAATCTTTCCTTTTTTTTTTTTTTTTTTTGAGACAGAGTCTCACTGTGTGACCCAGGCTGGAGTGCAGTGGCGCGATCTCGGCTCACTGCAGCCTCCGTCTCCCAGTTTCAAGCGATTCTCCTGCCTCAGCCTGGAGTATCTGGGACTACATGTGCCCACCACCACCACATCTGGCTAATTTTTGTATTTTTAGTAGGGATGGGGTTTCACCATGTTGGTCAGGCTGGTCTCGAACTCCTGACTTCAAGTCATCCGCCTACCTCGGCCTCCCAAAGTGGTGGGTTGACAGGCGTGAACCACCGCGCCCGGCCCCATTCACGTGTTGATGGACTCTTGGGTTGATTCTATGTATTTGCTATTGTGAACAGTCCTGCAATAAACGGATGATATTTTTTTTCTTTTTTTCTTTTTTTTTTTTTTTTTTGAGAGGGAGTCTCGCTCTGTCGCCCAGGCTGGAGTGCAGTGGTGCGATCTCACCTCACTGCAACTCCGCCTCCTGGGTTCACGCCATTCTCCTGCCTCAGCCTCCCGAGTAGGTGGGATTACAGGCACCCACCACCACGCCAGGCTAAGTTTTGTATTTTTAGTAAAGACAGGGTTTCACCCTGTTGGCCAGGCTGGTCTCGAACTCCTGACCTCAGGTGATCCACCCACCTCAGCCTCCCAAAGTGCTGGGATTACAGGCATTGAGCCACCGTGCCAGGTCCTTATCCTATAATCTTCCAATTTTTTTTTTTTTTTTTTTTTTTTGAGGGGGAGTCTCGCTCTGTCGCCCAGGCTGGAGTGCAGTGGTGCGATCTCAGCTCACTGCAAGCTCCGCCTCCCGGGTTCACACCATTCTCCTGCCTCAGCCTCCCGAGTAGGTGGGACTACAGGCACCCGCCACCACGCCCGGCTAATTTTTTTGTTTATTTAGTAGAGATGGGGTTTCACTGTGTTAGCCAGGATGGTCTCGATCTCCTGACCTCGTGATCTGCCTGCCTCGGCCTCCCAAAGTGCTGGGATTACAGGCGTGAGCCACCATGCCAGCCTAAACGTAGGATTTTAAATGCGTGCACCACCCACACACACACACAAAAGAAAAGTAGGTGAGGTGAGGGATATGTTAATTGGCTTCATGCAATTATCCCATGATGTTTACATATATCAAAATTTCACACTGTACCCTACAGATACATGCAATCATTGTTTGTCCCTTAAAAATTAAATTTTCCAAAGGAAAGAGACCAACAGTGGCTTCTGAAGTCGAGGACAGAGCAAGGCTTTGCCCCCCTGGGTAAAACATGAATAACGGGAAATGGAATTTTAAATGTCATCGCAGGAGGAATTTACTCATTTAGGGCCGGGGGCTTCCTCAGACGTCATAAAATCATCTTCAGCTGATGGGAATATAATGACAGCCAGCATTATCAGCAGAGAACTGCAGCTTTGAGTGTCTTTATATATTCATTGTTGTCAGTATCAGGGTTCAGAACCTGGGAGGTGGAGGTTGTGGTGAGCCGAGATCACGCCACTGCACTCCAGCCTGGGCAACAAGAGCAAAACTCCATCTCAAACAAACAAACAAAATATACAAACAGCCCAGCTAAGGTGAGCTATGAAATGCAGACATTTATAATCAAGACATATGCATTTTTATTTAAATTTGTATTGTATTTATTTCTTCTTTTTTGAGATGGAGTCTCTCTCATTCTGTTGCCCAGGCTGGAGTGCAGTGGCGTGATCTTGGCTCACTGCAACCTCCGCCTCTTGGGTTCAAGTGATTCTCCTGCCTCAGCCTTCTGAGTAGTTGGGGTTACAGGCACCCGCCACCGCATCCGGCTAATTTTTGTATTTTTACTAGAGACAGGGTTTTGCCATGTTGGCCAGGCTGGTCTCGAACTCCTGACCTCATGATCCACCCACCTCGACCTCCCGAAGTGCTGGGATTACAGGCGTGAGCCACTGCGCCCGGCCTATTTCTTGTATTTTGAGACGGAGTCTTGCTGTGTCGTCCAGGCTGGAGTGCAGTGGCATGATCTTGGCTCACGGCAACCTCTGCCTCCTGGGTCCAAGCGATTCTCCTGCCTCAGCCTCCCGAGTAGCTGGGGTTACAGGCGCCCGCCACCACGTCTGGCTAATTTTTGTATTTTTACTAGGAACAGAGTTTTGCTGTGTTGGCCAGGCTGGTCTTGAACTCCTGACCTCGTAATCCACCCACCTTGACCTTCCAAAGTGCTGGGATTACAGGCGTGAGCCACCATGCCCAGCTTATTTCTTCTTTTTTGAGACAGAGTCTCACTCTGTTGCCCAGGCTGGAGTACAGTGGTATGATCTTGGCTCAGTGCAACCTCTGCCACCTGGGTTCAAGCCGTTCTCCTGCCTCATCCTCCCAAGTACCTGGGGTTACAGGCACCCACCACCACACCACCTAATTTTTGTATTTTTACTACGGACAGGGTTTTGCCATGTTGGCCAGGCTGGTCTTGAACTCCTGACGTCAGGTGATCTGTCCGCCTTGCCCTCCTAAAGTGCTGAGATTACAGGCATGTGCTACCATAACTGATTAATTTTTGTATTTTTAGTAGAAATGGGGTTTCCCCATGTTGGCCAGGCTGGTCTCGAACTCCTGACCTCTAGGGATCCACCCACCTCAGCCTCCCAAAGTGCTGGCATTACAGGCGTGAGCTACCGCACCCGGCCAATATATGCATTTTTACTAAAAAAAAAAAAAAAGGTTGAAATGTTGAAATATGCATCCATTCCCTTGGCCTCCTGGATGAGAAGTCACAGGTAGAAAAAGGATGGGAGATGCAAATCACGGACAAAACTGTCAGCAACAACAACAAAAATGTGCTGTCATGTCCCCAGAGCGGCCTCAACACAAATCCGAGCATCTGGGGTTTCTGGAATCTGGACTCTTGATACATTGTTGCGTTTCCCCTGCTAGCAAATGACAATGGTATCCTGCAGAGTGGAAACAGTGAGAGAGGCGGGCAGTCCCCGGCTGTTTAAAATAAGAATGTCGGTGCGCCAGGAGGACGGGATACATTTTTTTCCTGAGAGCAGTAAGGGTTCAAGTGTAAGAAGCCAGTAATTATCCTGGGGGAAGCGAGAATCGTCAGGGGAGTAGGGGCAAAGAGCCGAGATGGTATCGATGGTGATGAAAACGCCGGCGTATTCGTGAACAGCCTGCCTTACCCACGGGACCCTCTTGCATTCGGCTGAGGGGATAATTACAAATAATGAGAAGCCTCTGATCTCAATGCATTTACGGCTTTGGCGTTTGCTAAAGGAAGAGAGGAGTGGGAAAAATAACCTATTTTACTATGAATGAGACAAAGTAAGATTTCAGGACAAAAGACACCAGCCAAGAAAGGGAGAATGTTAATCCTTGTCCCAGACCCTTTTATAAAAGTTATCCTTGATCCAATAATTAATGTATTTGATTTGGCTCAAAGAGACAAGGGTTAAAATTTAAAAAAAAAAAAAAAAAGAAAGAAAGGCTTGGTAAGATCTGAGAAGAAAATGAGAGAAGGAATTTATAGTCATCAAAGTGGGATACATTTGTCCATGGCGCATATGAAGTCAAAATGGAAATTCAGATCAGAAACTCACATCTTCTGGCCAGGCATGGTGGCTCATGCCTATAATTCCCAGCACTTTGGGAGGCCAAGGCAGGTGGATCACCTGAGGTCGGGAGTTTGAGACCAGCCTGGCCAACATGGTGAAACCCCATCTCTACTAAAAATACAAAAATTAGCCTGGGCATGGTGGCTTACGCCTGTCATCCCAGCACTTTGGGAGGCCGAGGTGGGCGGATCAACTGAGGTCAGGAGTTCGAGACCAGCCTGGCCAACATGATGAAACCCCATCTCTACTAAAAATATAAAAATTAGCCCGGGCATGGTGGCTCATGCCTATAATCCCAGCACGTCGGGAGGCCAAGCAGATGGATCACTTGAGGTTGGGAGTTCGAGACCAGCCTGGCCAACATGGTGAAACCCCTTCTTTACTAAAAATACAAAAATTAGCCGGATGTGGTAGCACGTGCCTGTAATCCCAGCTACTCGGGAGGCTGAGGCCAGAGAATCGCTTGAACCTGGGAGGCAGAGGTTGCAGTGAGCTGAGATCATGCCACTGCACTCCAGTCTGGGAGACAGAGCAAGACTCTATCTCAAAAAAAAAAAAAAAAATTCATCTCATGGACTAAACAACTTCTCTGAATCCAGGTACATTTAGGTTTTTCTTGGAACGAAGCAAGTTAACCTTTTCAGACTATTTCTAAACTTGGGCGTGTCTGCTTGATGTGTGTTTCTGGGATCCTTGCTTCCTCTCCCTTTTCTCCACCTCTTCCCTACATTTAAATAGTGGGATAGCCTCCATAGCCTTCACAGTGTCACTCCTTGTTAGGAAAGCTTTAGTTGTCATCTTAAATTTCTTTTTTTTTTTTTGAGATGGAGTCTCACTCTGTCGCCCAAGCTGGAATGCAATGGTGTGATCTCGGCTCACTGCAACCTCTGCCTCCCGGATTCAAGCAATTCTCCTGCCTCAGCCTTCCGAGTAGCTGGGCTCACTGCAACCTCTGCCTCCCGGGTTCCAGTGATTCTCCTGCCTCAGACTTCCAAGTAGCTGGGATTACAGGAGTGCGCCCCCATCTTACCTTGTGCTTTTTTTTTTTTTTTTTTTTTTGAGATGGAGTCTCACTCTGTCACTCAGGCTGGAATGCAATGGTGCGATCTCGGCTCACTGCAACCTCTGCCTCCCGGGTTCAAGCGATTCTCCTGCCTCAGCCTTCCGAGTAGCCAGGATTACAGGAGTGCGCCACCACACCTGGGTAATTTTTTATATTTTTGATAGAGATGGGGTTTCACCATGTTGGCCAGGCTGGTCTTGAACTCCCAACCTCAATGGATCCGCCCGCCTCAGCCTCCCAAAGTGCTAGGATTACAGGCATGATCCACCACGCCCGGCTGTCATCTTAAATTTCTTACGGAAAAAAAAAAAATCACAATGTATTCTCACAGGAGAACTACCTTTCACCTTTGCCAACTTCCAATTTCACAGTGCAATAAACAAAGGCAACTTTCTGGGGAGAAAGTGACAAAGCATTAATTATATCTTGCAGAAATCCACGGCACTTGTACAGGAAAACTGCCTTGTCTATCATCGGAGGGCAGAACCGTGATGGAAAGAATTGATTTCCGTGGCTGAGCTTCTAGTCAATGCTGGGCGTTTAAAACACGGTGTGGAGTGAGCGGTTATGAACAGGCCTGATAAATCGTGTTAGAAGGGTAGGTTTCCAGGTTCACGGTGAAAAGCAGGCTGCACGGCACTTGTCACAAAATGCAAAACTGTAATATAAACATCTCCAAGACATTTAGAAACAGCAATTGACATACTCGCTGACGAGGAGGGAAAACAGGCATAAAGGTATTCTCAGCCTTCTGGGTGTATGAGACGTTCTGACCTCTCTCTGATGGCTACATTTTCATTACTGGGTAAGAAAAGAGGTCCCTGGAGATTCAGTCCTGCCGCTGACTAACTGAGAACCATGTTGTTTTCTTTTTTCTCCTTTTTTTTTTTTTTTAGGATAGAGTCTCACTCTGTCTCCCAGGCTGGAGTGCGGTGGCACGATCTCGGCTCACTGTAACCTCCACCTCCCGGGTTCAGGCGATTCTCCTGCCTCGGCCTCCCGAGTAGCTGGGATTACAGGCACACACCACCACCACCAGCTAGTTTTTGTATTTTTAGTAGAGACGGGGTTTCACCGTGTTGGTCAGGCTGGTCTCGAACTCCTCACCTTGTGATCTGCCCGCCTCGGCCTCCCAAAGTGCTAGGATGACGGGCGTGAGCCACCTCGCCCAGCTTTCTTAATGAGCCGTGAAAAATCAATGGTTCTAAGAATAAGACCAGGATATATTATTTATGTAAATAGGGATTTATGACTTTCATGTTTATTAAAACTTTTTTTCAAAGGCAGGTTTCTACTTAAAAGGAGGCCTGAGAAAGACTTACACAGGTCAAGGGTCTATGCTGGCTCCTGTTGTCTGTATTTTTGTATCTGCTGGGACAGGTCTTCTGCCTTTTCTGTCTTTATTATTTTCTCCATCACAATTCACCTGTTCTCACCCTTTCCACCTGTTCACCTACCCTTGTCCTCATTGTCTCATGCTAGAACCCTGCTGAACTGTGAGATCCTTTTTTTTTTTTTTTTTCTAAGACGGAGTCTCGCTTTGTCACCCAGGCTGGAGTGCAGTGGCATGATCTCGGCTCACTGCAACCTCTGCCTCCCGGGTTCAAGAGATTCTCCTGCCTCAGCCTCCCGAGTAGCTGGGATTACAGGTGCACACCACCACGCCTGGCTAATTTTTGTATTTTTAGTAGAGACGGGGTTTCAGCACGTTGGTCAGGCTGGTCTTGAACTCTTGACCTCAGGTGATCCGCCCGCCTCGGCCTCCCAAAGTGCTGGTTTTACAGGCGTGAGTCACCACGCCTGGTCCAACAGTGAGTCTCTTAAGACCCAAGGGAACTGTGAGACTCTTAAGACCCCCCCTGTAAGGTGAGTATCCTACTGGACCAGTTGGGTTTGGAGCTACCCTCTAAAATTTCTACTTCTGTAAATGAAGTAGTTTTTGATACTCACCCCTTGACAAATTGTCAGATGCCACCAGCATAATCAAATTCCAATGTCAAAGACATTACTAGGAACAGTAGCATCGGGGAAAGAATAAATTCTTCCGTGCTTCGTGTCTGGTCTCAAAAGCCTGCAGGGCCATTGTGTTTAACCTTGGGGATTCTGAAGATCCCGCCGGCATGCCTGTGTGAACTTATTCTCTTTGTATGAGCAGGTATAGACTGAAGCATTGTCTGGGTAGAGAAAGGTCATTAATTGTATCAGAGAGCGTTGAAAACAAACAAACAAAATAAATAAAGAACAGAAAAGCCCCCTGCTAGTCTGTGTATTTATCTGCTCCAGCTCCTATCAGGTCAGGTTTTAATTTTTTAATATAGACCACCGATTTCTTTAAAAGCTGTATGGAAAACTGTATTTTTTCATAAAGTTTTTTATTTAAAAAACTGGATGAAAGACTACTTTTTTTTTTTGAGACGAAGTTTCACTCCTTGCCCAGCCTAGAGTGTAATGGCACGATCTCGGCTCACCGCAACCTCTGCCTCCCAGGTTCAAGTGATTCTCCTGCCTCAGCCTCCCAAGTAGGTGGGATGACAGGTGAGCACCACCACACCTGACTAATTTTGTATTTTTAGTAGAGACGGGATTTCTCCATGTTGGTCAGGCTGGTCTCGAACTCCTGACCTCAGGTGATCCACCCGCCTTGGCCTCTCAAAGTGCTGGGATGACAGGCGTGAGCCACTGCGCCCGGCCGAAAAACTAATATTTTTAAAGATCCGTAATTAAGCCACAGAATTGCAGGAAAGCAGCAAGGAATATTCATTAATTTGGTCAGTAGGCTATTCAACAATTGCAGATTTATTTCCCGCTCATTGACTGATAATACAATAGGTAAAGCGGATAAAGAATCAATAACCTCTGGGCTGAAGCAGGTCACAGTTCTAAAGGGATTCTGTACTTCATTCTCTAATTTCAAATAAATGTGGTTTAAATAACCACAGATGGTTGGTTCATACAGGTGTTCAAATTTCAAGGGTTTTTTGTAAACTGCTGAAATTATTATGGTTTTATGTCCTAGTGTTGGCAGTGACTAAAAATAAGAACTAAATATGTTTAAGGGATGTGAGTTTAAAAATAGAATGCTGTAATAATTTAAAATGGGCTGGGCATGGTGGCTCACGCCTGTAATACCAGCACTTTGGGGGAGGCTGAGGCGGGAGGATGACCTGAGGTCAGGAGTTTGAGACCTGAGGTCAGGAGTTCAAGACCAGCCTGGCCAACATGGTGAAACCCTGTCTCTACTAAAAATACAAAAATGAGCTGGGTGTGGTGGCGTGCACCTGTAGTCCCAGCCACTTCGGAGGCTCAGGCAGGAGAATCGCTTGAATCCAGGAGATGGAGGTTATAGCAAGCAGAGATTGCAGCACTGCACTCCAGCCTGGGTGACAGAGTGAGACTCCATCTCAAAACAGAAAACAAAAAACTTAAAAATGGCCAGTGACATTCATGGCTTCTTTTCCGGTAATTACTTATTTAGCGATCTGTGACATATTATAGGGATAAAGCAACATCCTGAGAATCACTCTATCTGGCTTTCTGTTACTTACAGGGTTCAAATGGCTGATGATATCTTTATATTTGAAGAAATCACAGAACAAGCTCAGAATTAGGATTCTATTTCTGCTTCTACTGAAAAATATATTTATTTATGAGATCAGCTGTGGGATCTTTTTTATTGGTACATGATAGTTTATAGATGTCTGCCTTCCATGTGATTTATTGCTGCCTGCCTAGAAAGTGTAATGATTAAGCTGGGGTATTTGGCGCATCAAGCACCGCGAGTCATTTCTGTGTGTTAGCAAAATTTCCAGTTTTCTCTTCTAGCTGCTTTCAAATATATAATACATTCTGGCTAACTATAGTGACCCTGCTCTACCATAGAACGTTATAACTTACATCTTCTGGCCAGGCGTAGATGGCTCACGGGCCAGGCATGGTGGCTCACGCCCGTAATCCCAGCACTTTGGGAGGCCGAGGAGGGCGGATCACGAGATCAGGAGTTCGAGACCAGCCTGGCCAATGTGGTGAAACCCCGTCTGTACTAAAAATACAAAAATTAGCCATGCGTGGTGGCAGGCGCCTGTAGTCCCAGCTACTCAGGAGGCTGAGGCAGGAGAATCGCTTGAACCCGGGAGGCGGAGGTTGCAGTGAGCCGAGATCGCACCACTGCACTCCAGCCTGGGCGACAGAGTGAGACTCTGCCTCAAAAAAAAAAAAACAAAAAAAAAAAAACAAAACAAAAAAAAACAGAACTTATATGTTCTATGTAATTGGATCTTTGTGCCCGTTAACCAACCTCTTCATCTAACCACTGTCTCCACAAACCATTTCCAGCATCTCTTATCCATCATTCTCCTCTATGTCCATGAGATAACCTTTTCAGCGCCCAAGTATGAGTGAACACACAGAAAACGTGTCTGTCTGTGTCTGGCTTATTTCATGTAACATAATGACCTCCGGGGTCATCCATGTTGCTGCAAATGACAGGACTCCCTTCCTTTTGATGGCTGCACCATTGTATATATATAAAACATTCTCTTTTTCAGACAAAATAGACTTTAATTCAAATGCTGTCACAAGAGACAAAGAAGGTCATCATGTAACTCAAAATGGTTGATTCCACAGGAATACATAACAATTGTAAATATACATGCTCAAAACATCAGAGTTCCCAAATACACAAAGCAAACTTTTTTTTTTTTTTGAGATGGAGTCTCACTCTACCACCCAGGCTGGAGTGCAATGGCATGATCTCAGCTCACTGCAACATCTGCCTCCCGGGTTCAAGTGATTCTCCTGCCTCAGCCTCCCAAGTAGCTTGGAATGCAGGTGCCTGCCACCCCACTCGGCTAATTTTTGTATTTTTAGTAGAGATGGGGTTTCACCATGTTGCCCAAGATGGTCTCGATATCCTGACCTCATGATCTGCCTGCCTCGGCCCCCCAAAGTGCTGGGATTACAGGTGTGAGCCACGATACATTGTAAGGGAAACATAAGACTGGTACAATAATAGTAGGTGTCAAAGTCTCCTAACACATTTTATTTTATTATTATTATTATTATTATTTTTTAGATAGAGCTTTGCTCCTGTTGCCCAGACTGGAGTGCAGTGGTGCGATCTCGGCTCACTGCAACCTCCACCTCCCAGGTTCAAGCGATTCTCCTGCCTCAGCCTCCCGAGTAGCTGGGATTACAGGCACCCACCACCATGCCTGGCTAATTTTTGTATTTTTAGTAGAGACGGGGTTTCACCATGTTGGCCAGGCTGGTCTCGAACTCCTGACCTCAGGTGATTGTCTCTCCTCAGCCTCCCAACGTGCTGAGATGACAGGCGTGAGCCACCACACCCGGCCACATCTTCTTTCTTTCTTTATTCATTGATGGACAATGAGGCGGATTCCATGTCTCGGCTACTGTGCACCGTACTGCAGTAAACACGGGGTTGCAGAAATCCCTTCGATATACTCATTTCCTTTCCTTTGGATAAATTCCCAGCAGGGGAATGGCTGGATCAGATGGTAGTTCTATTTTTAGCTTTGTGAGGAATCTGTTTACTATTTTCACACAGTGCCTGTACTAACTTACATTCCTACATACGCTCTCAAGTCTTAATTTTAGATGTTGGCCTCTTCAGCACTCCCAGCTGTAGAGCATACAATGGGCAGAAGCCCGTCTAGCTTAGCAAAGATGCTCATTTTCTGGAAGGATGTTTATGTGGGGAGATGAGGCAAGCCCTGCCATATTTGGGGTTTCTCCTTATTATTTAGCTGTTGATTGTGACATGCCCCATCTGACAATGTACTGGAAGAAGCTTCACCATTACTGGCCACAATCCCTACTGTAACAAAACCTGAACAAAATATTTGAAACACTTGTGGTGCCAGGCCTTTCTGATAAGGGGTACTCAACCTGTATTAACTCTCTGCTTTGCTGGGAAAATAAAATGAATAATTATGAATCAAGAATGGAACACGGCCCCCATCTCTACTAAAAAAAATACAAAAAATTAGCCGGGCGTGGTGGCGGGTGCCTGTAGTCCCAGCTACTCGGGAGGCTGAGGCAGGAGAATGGCGTGAACCCGGAAGGTGGAGTTTGCAGTGAGCCAAGATCGCGCCACTGCCCTCCAGCCTGGGCAACAGAGCAAGACTCCATCTCAAAAAAAAAAAAAAAAAAAATTGAACACGGCACTTGGTTCTTCTCAGTAAGTTCTTTTAAGTTCTTTTTGTCTTGTTGTGATAGTCCTCAACAATCCTAAAGATTGGTATTCCTTATTTCTACCTACTTGTCAAGAGCAGGAACAAACCACAAGGCTACGAAGGGTGCTGTGTGTTGGAGGACTCTTTGTTCATTGAAGAAGGACAAGGAACTCTTGTCTTCAAAGAGCAGGCAACTGGACAACCATGTAAACATGTCTACTGAGGCCGAGCACAGTGGCTCACCCCTGTAATCCCAGCTCTTTGGAAGGCAGAGGTGGGCGGATCACCGGAGGTCAGGAGTCTGAGACCAGCCTGGCCAACATGGTGAAACCTCGTCTCTACTAAAAAAACAAAAAATCCAAAAAAGTAGCTGGGCATGGTGGCCCATGCCTGTAGTCCCAGTTACTAGGGAGGCTGAGGCAGGAGGATTGCTTGAACCCAGGAGGCAAAGGTTGTAGTGAGCCGAGATTGTGCCACTACACTCCAGCCTGGTGACAGAGCAAGACTTGGTCAAAAAAAAAAAAAAAATTAGCTGGATGCGGTGGCTCACACACCTGTAATCCCAGAGTAACCTGGCCAATATGGTGAAACCCCGTCTCTATTAAAAATACAAAAAAAAAAAAAAAATAGCCAGGAGTGGTGGTGGCGCCTGTAGTCCCAGCTACTCGGGTGGCTGAGGCATGAGAATTGCTTGAACCCAGGAGGCAGAGGTTGCAGTGAGCCAAGATTGGGCCACTACACTCCAGTCTGGTGACAGAGCAAGACTTTGTCTCAAAAAAAAAAGAATTAGCCAGGCGTGGTGGTGGGCACCTGTAATCCCAGGTACTCAGGAGGCTGAGGGAGGAGAATCACTTGAACCCAGGAGGTAGAGGTTGCAGTGAGCCGAGATTGTGCCATTGCACTCCAGCCTGGGCGACAGAGCAAGACTCATCTCAAAACAACAGTAACAAGAAATCATGTCTACTGCTTTGTATCTCAACCCATAGAAACTTCACGTTCCCTGACTCAGGGCTCGGAGACTTATCTTGAGCGGTGTGTGTGTCTGCCCAGGAGCACAGTTGAGGTGGGGGGGGTCCCATCGTGCCTGTGTATCCTCAGAAATTTTCCTGAAAGTGTTTGTGACAGGTGAATCGTAGCCACTCTCAACAAGGGAAAGATGTGAGATTCCCTTGATTTTTCAAACCAACATAAACTAGTGTCCAGCCAACATCAGTGATCTCTGCGTATTCACGCCAGAACATCATCCATCGGAACACAGACAGCAAGTGCTCCGGGCGTGGAGTGTGGAGTGATGATTTTCTTTTTCCCACCACTCTGTGACTTTCAGCATCGTATAATTGGAATCTTCGGGTTGTTTTACAACAAGGATTTAGAGAAAAGAAAACCCAGACGCCTGTCTTAATGACTCTCACAAAGCTGGAGATTTGTTTTAACCACAAAAAGCGGCCGGTCGTGGTGGTTCACGCCTGTAATCCCAGCACTTTGGGAGGCCGAGGTGGACAGATCACGAGGTTAGGAGTTCGAGACCAGCTGGGTGAACATGGTGAAACCCCATCTCTACTAAAAATACAAATAGTAGCTGGGCGTGGTGGCAGGTGCCTGTAGTCCCAGCTACTTAGGAGGCTGAGGCAGGAGAATCGCTTGAACCTGGGAGGCAGAGGTTGCAGTGAGCCGAGATCGCACCACTGCACTCCAGCCTGGAAAAGAAAAGGAGGAGGGAGGGAGGGAGGAAAGGAAGGAAGAGAGAGAGAAGGAAGGAAGGGAGGGAGGGAGGGAGGGAGGGAAACTGTCAAGAAAGAAAGAAAGAAGAAGAGAAAGGAAGGAAGAAAGGAAAGAAACTGTCTCAAAAAAAAAGACGAAAGCAGGAAACTCTGTCTCAAAAAGAAAGAAGAAAGAGAAAGAAAGAACAAGACAAGACAGAACGAACATAAGCCATGGTGACCGCAGAACCTCATTCACCTTTCATGAGGTGAAGGCAAACACCCATTCCGTTTGTCTCCAGATTTCAGTTCCCAAGGTCATAGCTTGAAGTCCCTGGAAGGAATTATTTCTCTGTTGAGCCGTTTCCTCAGAAACTTGAGTAAAGCCAGGAATGTCAGTTGCAGCTTCTCACATGTCTGCAGTGAACTGTGTGGAAGGGAAGACATTTTCCACATCGATTCTTTTTGGTGAAGATAAAGATGCTGTCAAAGACGGGTGGAAAATAAGAATATCTTTTAAAGAGAGAAAAGACTTTTGGTGATGCCAGCCTAAACCTATTTCTTCTAATTCCCTTCTGCGAAAAAAAGAGCAGATGGGCCGAAAAACCTAGTGGGGGGAAAAAAGTGCATGGGTATTTTATAGATAAATCAGCAAACCAACAGGAATGCATATATGGAAAAGATGTAATTTGTTCCTGCTCTTGACAAGTAGGTACAAATATGGAATAATCTTTAGGATTGTTGACGAGTATGATAACAATGACAAGAACATTCTGAGGACTTACTAAGAACCAAGCACTGTGTCCAATTCTTGATTTAAAAATCATTCATTTTATTTTCCCAGCAAACCAGAAAGTTAATACGGGTTGAGTATCTCTTATCTGAAATGCCTGGGGCTGGAAGTGTTTTCAAACATTTTATTTTTTCAGATTTTGTTATATTTGGATATATAATGAGGTATCTCTGGAAGGGGCTCTTGTCTAAACACAAAATTCATTTATGTTTCATATGCATGTTATACACATGATCTGAAGGTAATTTTATATATTTTAACGATTTTGTGCATAAAACGAAGTTTTGCCTGCATTTTGACTGTGACCTTTCGCATGAGGTCAAGACAAGAGTTCCTTGTTCTTCCTCAACAGACAGAGTCCTCCAACACACCCCACCCTTCCTATCATTATACTTTGTTCCTGCTCTTGACAAGTAGGTAGAAATATGGAATATCAATCTTTAGGATTGTTGAGGACTATCATAACAATGACAAGAACATTCTGAGGACTTACTAAGAACCAAGCCCTATGCCCAATTCTTGATTTAAAATCATTCATTTTATTTTCCCAGAAAACCAGAAAGTTAATACAGGTTGAGTATCTTATATCTGAAATGCCTGGGACTGGAAGTATTTCAAACATTTTATTTTTTCAGATTTTGTTATATTCGTATATTTAATGAGCTATCTTGGGATTGAGCTCTTGTCTAAATGCAAAATTCGTTTATGCTTCATAGGCATCTTTTTTTTTTTTTTTTTTGAGACGGAGTCTCCCTTTGTCGCCCAGGCTGGAGTGCAGTGGTGTGATCTCAGCTCACGGCAAGCTCCACCTTCTAGGTTCAAGCTATTCTCCTGCCTCAGCCTCCCAGTAGCTGGAATTACAGGCACCTGCCACCACACCCGGCTAATTTTTTGAATTTTTAGTAGAGACGGGGTTTCACCATGTTGGTCAGGCTGGTCTCAAATCCCTGACCTCAAATGATTTCACCCGCCTCGGCATCCCAAAGTCCTGGGATTACAAGTGTAAGCCACCACGCCCAGCCTCATATGCATCTTACACAGATGACCTGAAGGTAATTTTATACATTTTAACAATTTTGTGCATAAAACAAGGTTTTGAGTGCATTTTGACTGTGACCTTTCACATACGGTCAAGAGTTCCTTGTCCTTCATCAACGAACAAAGAGTCCTCCCAACACACACCACCTTAGTATCACTGTAATTTTCCACTTGTGGCACCACGCTCCTGCTCAAATAGTTTCAGATTTTGGGGCATTTCAGGTTTTGGACTTCCAGATGAGGAATGGTCAACCTGTATTATCATTCCTGCATTTTATAGAAGAGGGAACTAGGGGCCGGGTGCGGTGGCTCATGCCTGTCATCCCAGCACTTTGGGAGTCCAAGGCGGGTGGATCACAAGGTCAAGAGATCAAGACCATCCTGGCTAACATGGTGAAACCCCATCTCTAATAAAAATACAAAAATTAGCCGGGCATGGTGGTGTGTGCCTGTAGTCCCAGCTACTTGGGAAGCTGAGGCAGGAGAATCACTTGAACCTGGGAGGCGGAGGTTGCAGTGAGCCAAGATCACGCCACTGCAGTCCAGCCTGGTGACAGAGCGAGACTCTGTCAAAAAAAAAAAAAAGAAGAAGAAGGAGGAGGAGAGGAAGGAGGAGAGGAAGGAGAGGAAGGAGGAGAGGAAGAGGAAGAAGAGAAGGGAACTAGAAAGAGAGCGTGAACGGAGACTCGTTCCTTTCATGGCTTTTTGAGATACATGGAAGATTCAAACACAAAGAGTCTCACCTTACACTCGGGTGCCTCCTACCATCCATAAGCTCAAACAATAGACAAAGACCCTTCTCCCAATTCTCAGCCTACATCTGCTGAGGGCCATGTAGTGTCTGCTAAGGGCTTGCTCTCTCTCTGCTTCAAAGATGGTGCCTTCTTTGTGTTCTCACATGGCAGAGGGGCAGAAGGAGCAAGCAGAATCTCTCAAGCTCACGTATGAGGGCAGTCATCCTACCTCCTGATGACCCACACCTCCTAACACCATTATCTTGGGGGTTAAGTTCCAACACGTGAATTTGGCAGACGCACCATCATTGAGATTATAGCCATGTCCTTGTATCTGATTCAAAGTCTGGAGTACATGCATTTGAGTAATGTGAGCTACGTCATAGGTCAGTACCTTAGAAGACTGAAGACTGCCATTTTTCTTTCTTGGGAGGAGCCAGGAGGTTCTTCCCCATGCAGGACTCTTCCAGTGGGATTTCTCCAAACTCAGGCCTGCTGTCTAATGCTAGACCACTAGGATCAGAAAAAAGGAGGATTGCTCACACCATCACTAACTGGACAGAGGGGAGGGAGCAACCAGGGATGCCTGTTGGGTTGGAAATTTTTTACGTCTCTACTGCAAAGCAGGGAAAGATGAATTGCACCAGCACCAACAATGAAAGGAGATTCTGGAGGAGAGGATCTCATTTTGTGAGGTGCTCCTGCTGCATCCCGATATTTCCACTACTCTGTGTTTACCTCACTTCTCAAGGCATTCACAAGGCAGAAGCCACTTGTTGTTGCTATGGATACATTGATCAAAAAGACAGAGCAAACCCACAACAGGCAAAGTAAAATTTCCACGGTCTGAAACTCATGATGCTGGCGAGAGGCAGAGAATGCATCGTTTCCACTTCAGATCTGCTTTTCTGATAGTTTCTATGAAAATGATGGTTTCAGTTGCCTGGTTTCAGGAATGCTATGGTTTAGATGTTTGTACCCCTCCAAACGTCGTGCTGAAATTTCATCCCCAGTGCTGAAGGTGGGGATTAATGGGAGGTGTTTGGGTCATGGGAGTGGATTCCTCACGCACAGATTAGTGCCCATCCTTGAGAGTAAGTGAGTTATCTCTCTTATGAGTTATTATGAAAGCTGGCTGTTAAAAAGAGCCTGGCACCTCCCCACACACTCTCTCTCTCTCTCTTGCTTCCTGTCTCTACATGTGGTCTCTGCACATGCAGCTCCCCTTCCTCTCTGTGTCCCCACCCAAATCTATGGTTTGGCTCTATGTCCCCACCCAAATCTCATCTTCTAGCTCCCATAATTCCCATGTGTTGTGGGAGGGACCCAGTGGGAGATGATTGAATTATGGGGGCAGGTCTTTCTCATATGGTTCTCATGATAATGGATGGGTCTCATGAGATCTGCTGCCATCCACGTAAAATGTGACTTGCTCCTCCTTGCCTTCCACCATGATAGTGAGACTTCCCCAGACATGTGGACCTGTACATCCCAAAAACCTCAGTCTCAGGTATGTCTTTATCAGCAGTGTGAAAACAGATTAATACACTCTCTCACTCTGAGTGGAAGCAGCCCGAGGCCCTTACCAGAAGCAAATGTCCAATCTTGAACTTTCCAGCCACCAGAATCATGAGCCAAATAAACCTCTTTTCTTTACAAATTATCCAGCCTCAGAGATTCCTTCATAGAAACACAAAACAGACTCAGACAGAGAGTTTGTTTGGAGCAAGTGAATTAGGTCAGAGTGACATGGGGCTCCTAGGAGTTGGGGATTTACCACACACACCTGAGTGGAGGTAATGGTTGGAGATTAGCCTGAAAACCCAGAAGGTCTGTCCTGTTGGGATAAAACCTCCCCTCCTGGAGCTCAGTCTTGATGTAAATGACACATGATGTGTCCCAGACACAAGATGCAAATAAAAATGGCCCGGGGGTTAAAATTAGTCTGTGCTTTGGGGTGAGATCCATGCAGGTTGGAGTCAGTGCTTAGCTGGTATATGACTCCTGCCTGACTTTGCAGATGAGGCTGATCTCCAATCTCTGACTTTCCCTCTGTGAGGATTAAATCCGATACGCATAGTTCAAGAAGCATTCACTCTTCTAGTGATAAAAGGGAATGAAAATATGGAAATTGCTATCATTTCTATTGCAGCTCAGGTTTCCTCTGCAAAGCCAGAGGTGATATGTCTACATTGGAGGACAGGGGAGCCAGGAATGGTGGGATTCTAACACTAACACAATTGAACACTCTCAGGCAAGTGCATCAAATATGTTTATTGCTGCCTCTGCAGGTAGTTAGTTCTCAAAAAACATGACCTGATGCTCTTCCTTGAACACACTCTTTCTTAGAAACTCCTTGCATATAAGCTGGGCGCGGTGGCTCATGCCTGTAATCCCAGCACTTTGGGAGGCCAAGGTGGGTGGATCACCTGAGGTTAGGAGTTCGAGACCAGCCTGACCAATATGGTAAAACCCCATCTCTACTAAAAATGCAAAAATTGACCAGGCGTGGTGGCAGGTGCCTGCAGTCCCAGCTACTTGGGAGGCTGAGGCAGGAGAATCGCTTGAACCCGGGAGGCGGAGGTTGCAGTGAGCCAAGATGGCACCACTGCACTCCAGCCTGGGTGACAGAGCAAGATTCCATCTAAAACAATAAACAAACAAACAAAATTCTTTGCATATGAGCCTGTGATGGAAGACAAACTCCATGGGCAACCTTCATATCTTCCCCAACAGCAGGCTGGAAGCTGTCACTTTGATGTCAAGGGGATAACTACTATGATCACATTGTCCAAAAAGGCTCAAACTCAAGTCTCAGTAAGGTTGGCTCTAGGGGAGAAGCTATTCCTTTGCCTTTTGCAGCTTTTAGAGCTGTATTCCTTTCATTTCTTGGCCTGTCGCCCGTTCCTCCACCTTCAAAGCCAGCAACATCGTACCTCGTTTTAGTTCTGACATCGCGTACTCTCTTGCTAGTCCAGTCTCCCTCTGCCTCCTTCTTAGAAAGATGCTTCTGATGACATTGAGGATCCACCTCAATAATCCAATATCATCCTCCCATCTCAAGATCATTAACTGAAATGCATCTTTAAAGTCTGTTCCCATATAATGTAACCTATTCGTGTTTTTACTGTTGTTGTTTGTTTGTTTATTTTTGTTTTTGAGATGAAGTCTTGCTCTGTTGCCCAGGCTGGAGTGCAGTGGCGTGATCTCAGCTCACTGCAACCTCCACTTCCCAGGTTCAAGTGAGTCTCCTGCCTTGGCGTCCTGAGTAGCCAGGATTACAGGCCCGTGCCACCACACCCAGCTAATTTTTATTTTATTTTTATTTTTTGAGACGGAGTCTCACTCTGTCACCCAGGCTGGAGTACAGTGGCAAGACCTCAGCTCACTGCAAGCTCCGCCTCCCAGGTTCACGCCATTCTCCTGCCTCAGCCTCCCGAGTAGCCAGGACTACAGGCACCCGCCACTGCACCCAGCTAATTTTTTTTTTTTTTTTGTATTTTTAGTAAAGACGGGGTTTCACTGTGTTAGCCAGGATGGTCTCGATGTCCTGACCTTGTGATCCGCCCGCCTCAGCCTCCCAAAGTGCTGGGATGACAGGCGTGAGCCACCGTGCCCAGCCAATTTTTGTATTTTTAGTAGAGATGGGGTGTCGCCATGTGGGCCAGGCTGGTCTTGAACTCCTGACCTCAGGTGATCCACCCACCTCGGCCTCATTACAGGCTATTCATGGGTTTTAAGGATAAGGACCTGTGTATGACTGGGGGCTGTTATTCAGCATCCTGCAGCATTGTTTTGTGGATGCACTCTGGCTACAATTCCAAGAAGGCAGCATGAGAAATTTCACAGCCACTCTCCAGCAGGGAGTTGACAGGCACAGCCCAGCCCGGGGCATCCTACTGGCAGGGGAGCTGTTGTTGTGTTGACTTCTGTCAGATCCACATAAGTGACACAGCTTCCTCCGCACACACCGAGGGGGACATGCTTAAGAATCTCATTAGGAGGCCCGGGAGATCACAGCACTAGCTTAGCTAAATGGGGTTTCGGCAATGAGAGTCTGGTGCCAACAATATGGGTATTATTTAAGATTTTTAATAAAGCAGGGGAAACAAAGAGAACTGGGAAGGAGGAATAAAGTGCTGAAAAACATTTATCTGCTCTTAAGCAATTTCATTTAAAGGAGAAAGAAACGGAGGCTCAAACCAAAGATGAATATTGACAATGATGTTTTTTGTTTTGAGACGTAGTCTCGCACTGTTGCCCAGGCTGGAGTGCAATGGCGCGATCTCGGCTCACTGCAACCTCCGCCTCCTGGGTTCGAACGATTCTCCTGCCTCAGCCTCCTGAGTAGCTGGGACTAGAGACGCCCGCCACCACACTCAGCTAATTTTTGTATTTTTAGTAGACACAGGGTTTCACCATGTTGGCCAGGCTGGGCTGGAACTCCTGACCTTGTGATCTGCCCACCTCGACCTCCCAAAGTGCTGGGATTACAGGCATGAGCCACCAGGCCCGGCCCTAACAATGATGTTTAAATACGCAGAAAAGTAAGGGTGGTTTTGGCAAAGCAGAAAGCATTAAAAGGCCCTGGGCTCAGTGTGTAGAGCTTTGACTACAAAGGGAAAAAGTCACAGGGAAACTGGTTTATTTACATTATGAATACAAAATGCTAAACTGGTGAATTGATTAAACTTATCAGCAAAAGACTAAAGAAAGACATTTTCTGGAAGCAGTGGCAAGGGTTGGGTAAGCCACATGGTCACTGGGCAGAGTTCAAAGCACCTGCTCCTTGGAGACCTCTGACCTGAGTATATCTTGAGAGTTTTTCCAGGATGGGGTTCAGGGAAGTGTATTACAAAAAATCATTATGAAGAGTTCAAAATATACCAAAAAAACCCAACAAAACAGTCAAAGAGTAAAAACAAACCCTCATGGAAAAAAAGAAAAAAATTGTCTCTATTTGACGATGATATAATTGTCTTGATAGAAGATATCAAACAATCTGGAAAAAACTTTCTAGAACTAATAAATGAGCTCAATAAGTTCACAGGATACAAGATAAATGTATAAAAATCAATTGTATTTCTATACAGTGACAATGGACAAGGGGAAACGAAAATATAAACTATAATACTATTTTAGGCCAGGTGTGGTGACTCACGCCTGTAATCCCAGCACTTTGGGAGGCCGAGGGTGGGTGGATCACCTGAGGTCAGGAGTTCGAGACCAGCCTGGCCAACATGGTGAAACCCAGTCTCTACAAAAAATACAAAAAAATTAGCTGGGGGAGGTGGTAGGGAGTTCAAGACCAGCCTGGCCAACATGGTGAAACCCAGTCTCTACAAAAAATACAAAAAAATTAGCTGGGCGAGGTGGCAGGTGCCTGTAGTCCCAGCTACTCGGGAGGCTGAGGCAGGAGAATCACTTGAATCCGGGAGGTAAAGGTTGCAGAGAGCCGAGATCGTGTCATCGTATTCCAGCCTGGGCTATAGAACGAGACTCTGTCTCAAAGAAAAAAAAAAAAATATTTTAAATTGCTCCAAAGAGAATGAAATACTTATATATAAATCTCACCAAGCATATGTAGTTCTGTATGATAAAAATTATAAAATTCTGATGAAAAATATCAACGAAGATCCAATTAAGGAAAGGCATACTAAGTTCCTGGAGCACATTCACTATAGTAAAGACGTAAGTTCTCCTTAAACTGATTTACAGAGTTAACACAATTCAGGCTGCATGCAGTGGCTCACGCCTCTAATCCCAGCACTTCAGGAGGCTGAGGCAGGTGGATCACCTGAGGTCAGGAGTTTGAGACCAGCCTGGCCAACACGATGAAACCATGTCTCTAATAAAAATACAAAAATTGCCTGGGTGTGGTGGAGGGCACCTGTCATTCCAGCTACTCGGGAGGCTGAGGCAGAAGAATTGCTTGAACCCAGGAGGTGGAGGTTGCAGTGAGCTAAGATTGTGTCAGTCAACTCCAGCCTGGGCGACAGAGCAAGACTCCATCTCAAAAAACAAACAAACAAACAAAATTCACATAAAAATCCCAGCATTTAAAAAATATACCTAGAAAAAATTTTAAAAATGTACATAGAAAAGATTATTATAACATTTATAAAGTAATGGAAAAGCTCTGTAAGAGTTGAAACCATTTTGAGAAAGAATTAAGTGACAGAAATCACACACTCTTTGGGATTACTATATTGCTGGGATAAAATGGAGAGAGTATGGCACTGAACAAAGATAAGACACATAAATAAATGGAACAGCATGGAGAACCCAGAAACAGATACCTGCAATGATGTCCGACTAATGTTTGAGAATGGAGCAAAAGTAATTTAATGGAAGAGGAATATCCATTTCACTGAAATTTCTGGAGCAAGGAGACATGACGAACAACATCAAAAAATGAATCGCAACGTAAACCTCATAGCGTTTATACAAATTAACTCAAAATAAATCATGGACTTACATGTAAACCACAAAACCATGGTGTGCTGTTGCGTCTATGATCTCAAAAAAAATGATGGATTGCATTTAACGATGATATCTTCTACAGGAGGCCAAGGGACTAAGACAATTCTTTTTTATTTTTATTTTTTGAGATGGAGTCACACTCTTGTCGCCCAGGCTGGAGTGCAGTGGCGCCATCTTGGCTCACTGCAACCTCCACTGCCCGGGTTCAAGCGATTCTCCTGCCTCAGCCTTCCGAGTATCTGGGACTACAGGCACCTACCACCATGCCAGGCTAATTTTTTATTTTTTATTTTTTGTACTTTTAGTAGAGACGGGGTTTCACCATATTGGCCAGGCTGGTCTTGAACTCCTGACCTTGTGATCCACCCGCCTTGGCCTCCCAAAGTGTTGGGATTACAGGTGTTGAGCCACCACGCCCAGCCAACAAGTCTTTTTTTCATGGTCAAAACCAAAATCTAGATTGCAAAATTCAGATAAAGCAATTTTACGGCTTATAAGGTACCTATATAGGCCTGATGTTTTGCAGTGAGGGAGGAAAAGTCGCAAAAAAAAAAAAAAAAAAAAAGAAATACTCTGAAGAAAGTGAAAAGACAAGCCACAGAATGTAAGAAACTATTGGGAAGACATATATCTCGTAAAGGACTTGTGGCCAACATTTAGGAAGCATAGTTACAAGTCATACGAAGATGGCACCTGACCCGATAAAAATTAGGAAATAGAGCTGAAAGGACTTGTCAGTAAATAAGACGTATAAGTGGCAAAATAAGTCTATGAAGAGGGTCTGTGTTTCTTGGGGGGTTCTGGAATGCAGACACCGAGACAGAGTTAGAAACGCAAAGGCGGGGCATGGTGGCTCACGCCTGACATCCCAGCACTATGGGAGGCTGACGTGGGTGGATCACCTGAGGTCAGGAGTTCGAGACCAGCCTGGCCAACGTGGTGAAACCCCGTCTCTACTAGAAATACAAAAATTAGCTGTGCATGGTGGCAGGTCCAGGAATCCCAGCTACCTGGGAGTCTGAGAAAGGAGAATCCCTTGAACCCAGGAAGCAGAGGCTGCGGTTAGCCAAGATTGCACCATTGAACTCCAGCCTGGGTAACAAGAGCAAAACTCCGTCTCAAAATATAAATAAATAAATAAAATTTAAAAAGGGAAAGATTTCCGGCCAGGCGCAGTGGCTCACACCTTTAATCTCAGCACTTTGGGAGGCCAAGATGAGTGGATCACCTGAGACCAGGAGTTCAAGACCAGCCTGGCCAACATAGTGAAATCCCGTCTCTACTAAAATTACAAAAAATTAGCTGGGCGTGGTGGTGCGTGCCTGTAATCTCAGCTACTTGGGAGGCTGAGGCAGGAGAATTGCTTGAACCTAGGAAGCAGAGGCTGCAGTGAGCCAAGATTGCACCACTGCACTCCAGCCTGGATAACAAGAGCAAAACTGCGTCTCAAAAAAAAAAAAAAAAAAAAAAAAAAAATAGAAAGAAAGAAAGAAAGAAAGAAAGAAAGAAAGAAAGAAAGAAAGATAGATAGATAGATTTCCGGCCAGCCTCAGTGGCTCACACCTTTAATCCCAGCACTTTGGGAGGCCAAGACGAGTGGATTACCTGAGGCCAGGAGTTCAAGACCAGCCTGGCCAACATAGTGAAATCCCATCACTACTAAAATTACAAAAGATTAGCCGGGCACGGTGGTGGGTGCCTGTAATCTCAGCTACCTGGGAGGCTGAAGCAGGAGAATCGCTTGAACCCAGGAAGCAGAGGCTGCAGTGAGCCAAGATCACGCCACTGCACTCCAGCCTGGGAGACAAAGCGAGACACCATCTCAATAAATAAATAAATAAATAAATAAATAAATAAATAAATAAATAAATAAAGAAGGATGAGAAAAACAGACACTAGGGATTTCAAAAGGAGTGTGGATGGAGAGCAGTAAGGGTTCAAAAACTGCTAATTGGGTGGTACGCTCACTACCTGGGTGATGAGATTATTAGAAGCCCAAACCTCAGCATCACACAATATACCTAAGTCACAGCCCTGCACACACACCCCTTCATCTGAAATTTAAAACGGGGGCGGGTGCAGTGGCTCATGTCTGTCATCCCAGGACTTTGGGAGGCTGAGGCAGGAGGATCACTTGAGCCCAGGAGTTCGAGACCAGCCTGAGCAAGATACGGTAGACCTCATCTGTATGAAAACATTTTTTTAAACAGTAGCTGGGTGCGGTGGTGCGCACCTGTATTCCCAGCTACTCCGGAGGCCGAGGCAGGAGAATTGCTTGAGCTCAGGAGTTCAAGGCTGCAGGGAGCTATGATCACACCACTGCACTCCAGCCTGGGTGACAGAGCAAGACCTTATCTCAAAATGAATAAATTAATTCAATTTTAACATAAAATACAAAACATCTATAATATAATCATTTTTAAAAGTTAAACAATCTCTAAAAAAGGAGTTGTATTTTTCTATATGTATACCTGTAGAAATAAATATATATATTTCCTGTGTCTGTGTATATATAAAATATATTTTTATAATATAACATATATAAACATTATATATGTAATATAATATATAATATACAATATATAACATAAGTAATATAAAAAATTATATATTATATAATACATAATATTATATAATATATTACATATTTATATATTAATATGTAATATATTAATATACATTTTATATATTTATTAATATATAAATATATAATATGTTTATATATTATATATGTTTATATTATATAAATTATATAATATAAATTATATATAAATATATAAATATAAAATATATTTTATACAATATAAATTATATATAAATATATATTTATAAAAATATATTTATAAAAATATATATATTTATATAAATATATTATTATAGAATATAGAATATATTAATTTAATATAATATAATAATATATTATAAATAAATATATTATAAATATAAATATAATATATAATACACATGTAATATAATATACATATTTTATAGTTAATATTATTAACTATAACTATTATTATATATGCATAATATATTAAACATATTTTATATATATTTGTAATATTTATATATAATGTACACACAGGAAATATATATTTTATATTTTATATTATGAATATAAAATATTTATTTTTTTATTTTCTATTATTTTATGTATATATATGCCATGCCAACTCTAACGGGTACGTTCTTTAATCACATTTTTCGTGTCTTGTTTTACGGTTCCATCTGGACTTGGAGCTGCCCTTTGAAAAAGCCACAGCTGCTGTGTCAAGTCTGGTGAACGTCACATCCTGACTAAATTCTCGAAAGGAAAGAGATGAAACTCAGGGACATGTACCTGGGTCACCTGGAGAACCAGCAATGGGCACCGTCTGTGGTTGGTTGCCTTTGTAACCTACATGTATATATATATATGCACACATAGCATGTACGTTGCTCAAAGTCCAGATTTTTGGACGTCAGTGTAACTGACCTGCTGATTAGCATATGGTGAGGGCTGCCAGCCGGAACACACCAGGGAAAGGATAAAAAAAGTGAGCAGAGCAAGGAGCTATTTTAGTCCTGGTTCAGGGTCCACCACCATGTGGCTGCATTTTAATGACACACGCGCTTCACCCTCCCAGATGCTGAATTCACCTCCAACATCACACTCCTCAAGGAGACGTTCAGCAGATATTATCTGAGGGCTCCGTGCAGAGCAGACCTGGGTCACTGACTGTTTTCTCAGGAAAAGATAGGTGCAGAAGGAAGGGGAAGGACCTGAGTCCCAGGGGAATCAGCCACTAAGAATTCAGCGTCTGGCCAAGTTGCTCAAAGAAATTGTTCTTGTTTAGCCTCTCTCTTGAATCAGTGGATGGTTACTGGAACCAGGAAGGAAAGGGAAGACAGCCTTTGGTGTATGTGTGTGTGGCTGAGCAGGGAAAGGAGAGAGGTGGAGAGAAGGAGGGAGAGAAGAAGGAAGAAGACAGGGGAGGAGGAGAGGGGAGGAAGAAAGAGGAGGAGAAGGAGGAGGGGGAGAAGGAGGAGGAGTAAAAAGAGAAGTGGTAGGAGAGGGTAGAAGGAGGAGGAGGAGAGGGAGGAGGAAGAGAAAAGGAGAGGAGGAGGGGAGGAGGAGAGGGGAGGGGGAGGAGGAAAGGAGAGAAGGAGGAGGGGAGGAGGAGAGGGGAGGAGGAAGAGGGGGAGGAGGAGGAGGAAAGGAGAGAAGGAGGAAGAGGAGGAGGAGGAGAGAGAAGGAGGGGAGACAGGAGGAGGAGAGAGAAGGAGGGGAGACAGGAGGAGGAGGGGAGAGGGGAGGAGGAGGGAGGGGAGGAGGAGGAGACAGGAGGAGGAGGAGGGGGAGGAGGAGAAGAAGGGAGGAGGAGGAGAGGGGAGGAAAGGAGGAGGAGAGGGGAGGAGGAGGAAGAGGAGGGGGAGGAGAGGGTAGAAGGAGGAGGAGGAGAGGGAGGAGGAAGAGAAAAGGAGAGGAGGAGGGGAGGAGGAGAGGGGAGGGGGAGGAGGAAAGGAGAGAAGGAGGAGGGGAGGAGGAGAGGGGAGGAGGAAGAGGAGGAGGAGGAAAGGAGAGAAGGAGGAAGAGGAGGAGGAGGAGAGAGAAGGAGGGGAGACAGGAGGAGGAGAGAGAAGGAGGGGAGACAGGAGGAGGAGGGGAGAGGGGAGGAGGAGGGAGGGGAGGAGGAGGAGACAGGAGGAGGAGGAGGGGGAGGAGGAGAAGAAGGGAGGAGGAGGAGAGGGGAGGAAAGGAGGAGGAGAGGGGAGGAGGAGGAAGAGGAGGGGGAGGAGAGGGTAGAAGGAGAAGGGAGGGAGGAGGAGGACAAGGACAGACAGTGGGAGGAGGAGAAATAGAAGTAAATGAAGAAGGAGAACAAGAAAAGATGAAAAAAGAGAGGGAGTAGAAGGAAAAGGAGAAGGAGGAAGAGGAGAGGAAGGAGTATCAAATGGTACAGTTTCTAAAATCCAATCTGACCAAGTCTAGACCTTCTCCAAAAGAAATCGCCAAGTAAGCAGTAACAAGTAAAATAAAAGAGAGGATAGTCTTTAAGACACAAACCTAGTAGGTCAGATTTTTTTTTTAAGGAAGCTTAGCTTTTATTGGATACAGTTTCATCTTTATAGCTCATTGATTCTGAAAAGGCTTATGGAATAATATAATTACCAAACAACAAAATAAATAAACAGTTGTAGACTTATGCTACACAATAAATGACAAAACCGCACACACACACACAAAAGGAGGGGAATATTTAAAACTTAGTTACGTTTCCTTCGACACATTTTTCACTGGGTGGAAGGAAAAGCTCAGCATCAAATACTTTCTTTGAAGTCTCTAAAAGCTTTCTCAATGATGAGATTAAACTTGCAAAAGCTTTCTTGCTGTGGGGAGGCAACAACGACAGCTCTAATTACAGGGCTTCTGCACTCAGGGTGTTATGGTTCTCTGAAACAAGGAAGAGAGACGTGCATACATTAATCCAAGGATACGTCCCAGCCAGTAACGATCCACCGCTTGCAGTGGAAAGCAGGGAGTTGTGAGCTTGTGTCATAGAATATACAATTTCCTTGTGATGTCCCACAAAAAGCTATCTCCCATTCAGATTGTTCCTACGTGGTTGTGCCAGTCATAGCAAGAACCAAGATCTACAAACAAAAGAAAAGAAAGAGAAGAAAGAAAGAAAGAAAGAAAGAAAGAGAGAGAGAAAGAAAAGAGGAGGGAAGAAAGGAAGGAAGAAAGGAAGGAAGAAAAGAAGGAAGGAAGAAGGAAGTCCTTCCTGTGAGTAAATGCCCTATCCCAACTATTCCCTTTGTTGGCCAACTGCATGGTTAGTTTATCTAAAAAATTAATAGGAATGAAGTAATCAACATAATTGGTCTTGTTTCATAGGTAATATGTCCATGGTTTAACTATTTGTGTGTGTGTGTGTGTGAGACAGTCTCACTCTGATGCCCATGCTGGAGTGCAGTGGCATGATCTCGGCTCACTGTAACCTCTGCCTCCTGGGTTCAAGCGATTCCCCTGCCTCAGCCTCCCAAGTATCTGGGACTACAAGTGTGCACCACCACGCCTGGCTAATTTTTTTGTATTTTAGTAGAGACGGGGTTTCACTGTGTTAGCCAGGATGGTCTCGATCTCCTGACCTCATGATCCACCCACCTCGGCCTCCCAAAGTGCTGGGATTACAGGCACACGCCACCACGCCCAGCTGGTTTAATTGTTTTTAAAAATAATTTGAAGGCTGTCTCCTGGCAGAATTTCCTCTTGCTCTGTGGAGGTCAGATTTTGTTCTTTTCATGTCTTCAACTGATTAGACAAGGCCCACCCACATTATGGAGAGAGGGTCATCTTGACTCAAAGTCACTGATATCAACCCCATCCAAAAACACATTCACAGAAACATCCAGGATGCCGTTCACCCACACATCTGGGCACAGTGGCCCAGCCAAGTGGACACATAAAATTAACCATCACAAATATTATTACTTAAATGAAATGCTTAAAAAGAAAAGCAAGAGGAAACATAAAGCAAGGGATTAGAAGCAAACGGGGCATATTCATTAAAGCAGCTGGGCAGAGAAGGGGCTGATATAAATGGGAAACAACGTCAGAGCAAACTCTTGGAAGATAGGGGAATCTGGCGTGCTTGTGGGCCAAGAGTAAGAGCTTAAGAGAGGTATATTGAATGTTTTCCCCTCCTGTCAGCCTGAAGCCAGTGACTGCTGTGGTTTGAAGGCAGAAAGAGAAATCCCATAAAAATACCTAGAAGTCCACTGTTGTGTCAGGTTTTACGTCTACTTTGGGACACTGGCTTCAGGATAGTCTAACTTGCCCTTACAACTCTGGTTCAAGCATAGATAATTGATCCAAGCCAGTGTGAAATATCAATGCATGTGCACATATGCATGTGTGTTACCAGGAAATAACTCAGCAAGAATGAGAACACCACAGCCATAACATAGATTAAAATGTAGACCTCACAGTGTTATCAGGATCAGCTTTTTTCAAGAAACCATGGGCTTCATTCATTCAAAAAGCACAATTGCATGGTAGACCATTACCTTGCCTGCTCATTTATTTGTATATCCCTAGCTTCTCACACTGAAGATATGCACACTAAACATTGGTCAAACAAAAATGAGTGGATAAATGACTAACCAATTTTTTTCATTCTCCCCACAAGACAAGCACTGGTCATTTTACATGGTGCCCAAAACTGACTCTAGTGTGTACTTTTAAACCCTATTTAATAAGACCAACCAGGCCAGATGCGGTGGCTCACGCCTGTCATCCCAGCACTTTGGGAGGCCAAGGCAAGCAGATCACCTGAGGTTGGGAGTTCGAGACCAGCCTGACCAACACGGAGAAACCCCATTTCTACTAAAAATACAAAATTACCTGTGTGTCGTGGTACATGCCTGTAGGAGAATCGGTTGAACCCAGTAGGCGGAGGTTGCAGTGAGCTGAGATTGCGCCATTGCACTTAAGCCTGGGCAACAAGAGCAAAACTCCGCCTCCAAAAAAAATAAAAATAGAAATAAGACCAATCAAAGGAGATCTTGTATGAATGGCCCAAAACTAAAGTATGCATGATTTTATTTTCCAAGTCAGATGGGCCTCAGAGCTTAGCAGAAAGTATCATCATTATCACCATCATCATCATTGTCATCATCATCACCATCATCTCCATTACCTCTCCCATCATCATCACCATCCTCACCATCATCATCACCATCATCTTCATTACCTCCCCCATCATCAAGATCACGATCACCATCTTCATTACCTCTCCCATCATCATCATCACCATCACCATCTTCATTACCTCTCCCATCATCATCATCGCCATCTTCATTACCTCCCCCATCATCATCACGATCACCATCTTCATTACCTCCCCCATCATCATCACGATCACCATCTTCATTACCTCCCCCATCATCATCACAATCACCATCTTTATTACCTCTCCCATCATCATCATCACCATCCTCACCATCGTCATCATCATCACCATCTTCATTACCTCCCCCATCATCATCATCACGATCACCATCTTCATAACCTCTCCCATCATCATCATCACGATCACCATCTTCATTACCTCCCCCATCATCATCATCACGATCACCATCTTCATTACCTCCCCCATCATCATCATCACCATCCTCACCATCATCATCATTATAATCATCACCATCACCGTCCTCACCATCATCATCATTATCATAATCATCACCATCACCATCCTCACCATCATCATCATTATCATAATCATCACCGTCACCATCCTCACCATCATCATCATTATCATAATCATCACCATCACCGTCCTCACCATCATTATCATCACCATCATCGTCATTATCATCATCATCATCACCATCTTCATTACCTCTCCCCTCATCATCACCATCCTCACCATCATCATTATCATCATCACCATCTTCATTACCTCCCCCATCATCATCATCACCATCCTCACCATCATCATCTTCATTACCTCTCCCATCATCATCACCATCACCATACTCACCATCATAATCATTATCATCATCACCATCACCATCCTCACCATCATCATTATCATCATCATCACCATCTTCATTACCTCTCCCATCATCATCATCGCCATCGTCATCTCCATTATCTCTACCATTATCATCATCATCTCGCTATCACCATCATCATCACCATCATCATGATCATTGTCATCATCATTATGATCACCATCATCATCACCACCATCATCATACCATGCCATTGTCATTATCACATCGTCATTATCATCATCATTACTACAATGCTGATAATCAGCTATAAGACTCTGAATCCCACATGACGAGTCAGCAGTGCTGCCGCTGGGGCATCTGAGAACAATATGCCCTGGAAGGATTTTCTCCCTTACTTTTTTATCCCAGAATGGCAGTGGTTTGACTGATGTTCTCTTTTGTACTATGAAGCATCTTCTGTGGCCTAGAAACAACTTAGAGTGATGACTGGGCCTCTTTGAGAGACACCACCTAAGTGGCCTTGTAACAATTTGGTCTGGTTCAAGAGTCCTAAATAATTTTAAATGCTGCTTCAGTGCCTATACACTCATTTGTTGTGCTGTCACTCTGGTTTCTTGGGAATAAATTAACGAAAACAGAATTGGAGATTTTCTCTTTCCGTCTTCACTTCCCTTCAAAAAGTATCATTTTCTCCCCCCCATCCCCCACCCCCACTGGAAGAACTTGTTGTCCAGAACAAGTGTAGGCATAGAAATGCTAATTTTTGTTACTTCACCTTTCTGGGAAAATAAGGGGGAGTGGAGCCATCTGTGGCTATGGCCATCACTTGGCCAATAAGTTGATTTTGAAATAAACTGATTTTGAATTAGATGTGCGGTATGCATCTGTGAGATTGAAGTTAGATGTGTGTAGGAGAGGGAAACCAACAAAGCTGTGAAGATACAGTAGGAAGAAGGGCTCTATGAGAAAATGTAAAACAATGGCATTTATTTGGATCAGACACAGCTATGTCTGAGTGGACTAAAGATACAAATCTGCTCATGGCCACAGCAGATGTCACACCTGGGTCCCATGGATAAGCAACAGAAAATCAAAGGTGGCAAGTTTATCAAGCCTTTCTGAGTTTCTATGATGGACGGTTGGGTCCTAGTGCCATCAGTGAGGATTGGCAGTGTCTTCTTAGCAATGTGAGAGTTTGAATCCAAGCCTCAGTGAATTTGGGAGGACAGCCCAGCTGGAAGCTGTGACTCAACAAGGCCAGCCTGAGACTCCACAAGCTCAAATAATTTTTCAGGCAGATAAATGCCATTAGTCTGCCAAGGTGACATGGTAAGGTGTTTGTCAAGGTAGATGGGGCCTGGTGAGGGAAAGTTAGGGTGGAAAACTTCAGAAATCCAGGCAGGAAGACTTCAGGCATCTGGATAAGCCATCCATCCATCCACCTGCCATTCACCCATTCATTCACTCATGGACATATCCATCCATCCATTCATCCAACTATCCATCCCTTTATTCATCCACCAACCATATACCCATCTATCCACCCACCCACCCATCCACCCATCTATCCGGACAGCCAGCCACCCATCCATCTACCTATCCATCCATCCACTTATCCATCCACTCATGCACATACCCATCGATCCATTCATCCAACTATCCATCCCTTTATTCATCCACCTACCATCCACTCATCTATCCACCCACCCACCCATCCACCCATCTATCCAGACAGCCAGCCAGCAACCCATCCATCTGTCCATGCATCCACTTATCCATCCACTCACGCACATATCCACCATCCATTTATCCAGCTATCCATCCATGTATCCATCTATCCACTCATCCATCTGTCTATCCATCCTTCCTTCTATTCAACATGCATATATAATGTGTCAGAAACTTCCTTGTCCTTGGGGACACATGGGCATCAAGATACGGTCCAGTTAACAGAACTACAAGCTCCAGGCCAGAGTTGGAGAAAGAAGAAGTTTCTTTCTTCTTGGGAACAGAGAGGAGCGTGAGTTTACTAATTCAGACACAACAATTCCTCACTTAAGAAGACAAGTAGACCCCAAAAGGCAGAGCTCAACTTAGCATCCATTGATACGTACCAAGGCACCCCCTTCTCAGGTAGACTTATGAGAGCAAGGACATCATTCTACCCTCTCCACAAAAGTACTGGTACAAGAAGGGCTTTCTCCATGGCTAGCTGAAGAGGTCCCTAGCTCAAGTTCAGATTGATCTAGGAACAGTCCTGAAAATGACCCTCTCAGTGGAGATGCTGGGAAGGGGCAGTGAAGGACTCTTCGGGAAAAGGTAAGGACCAAGAGAAAGAACATGAAATCCAAGGACGAAAGTTAAAGACAAAATGCAAAGCGAGGTTGAACTTGAGTAGAAGCTGGAATGAGGGCAGCATCTGCATTGGTGGAGGGAAGAGAAAACTATCCCAGGCAGAGGGTATACCAGAAACACAAGGCAACTGTTATTCATGAAGATCTTGCTTGAGGAAAAATATGGACTCCAGAGCAGGTGCAAGACATGGTACATCGTGATGGATGTGTGATCTGTCGAAACGAAGGCTAAAAGGCCATGAACAGATGGCCAAGCGCTTTCGCTTGTAAGCAATGAGAGAGTGGTGAAGGCGTGGAGGAATGGAGGATTGCTCTGGTGCATAGAGCCCAGTGGGGGCCCAGTGGGAGAGGCTGGAAAAAGGAGAGACCTAGAATCCAGTGGGAGAGGCTGAAAGAATGGAAACCAGTTGGGATACCATTGCTCTAATTGAGCTTTGGAAACAACTTCGCATAGGAGGTGAGCGACAATGCAGAAACAAGGGCATAAGAGAGATTTTGAAAGAAGGCATGTGAGATAAGAAATCATTGTGGAAAACAGTGTGACAATTCTTCAAAGAACTAAAAAGTGAACTACCATTCAACCCAGCAACCCCATTACCAGACATACACCCAAAAGAATATCAATCATCTTATCATAAAGACACATGCAATTGTATTTCATTGCAGCACCATTCACACTAGGAAAGACATGAAATCAACCTAAATTCCCACCAGTGGTGGACTGAATGAAGAAAATGTAGTACATATATACCATGGAATACTACGCAGCCATAAAAAGAAAGAGATCATGTCCTTTGCAGCAACATGCATGGAGCTGGACACTATTATCTCAAGATAGATAGAAAGATAGATGATAGATAGAAGATAGATAGATAGATAGATAGATAGATGATAATCACATGAGCCTCTGAGGATATTGAGTTATATATGTAACTCAATTTATTAACGTAAACACCCATCATGTTATTAACATACTAACATCCATCATATGGATTATCTTCTAACTAGCACAGCCTCTTGACACACCCTGAAGGACAGAGCATGTCCTAACTATTGGAGGGAAGAAGATAGGAGGAGGGAGAGGATTAGAAAAAATAACTAATGGGTACCAGGCTTAATACCTGGATGAAGAAATAATCTGTACAACAAACTCCCATGACCCCAGTTTACCTACATAACAAACTTGCATGTGTACCCCTGAACATAATAGAAAACTTATAGAGAAGACACCTAATTTTCACAAGTGTTTTAAACTTGCTCCTCTCTTCATGGGTAGCAGTGAGTACGTTCTTATCCTTTGTTTCTTTCGAAGAAATCAGTGTGTTTCGAAGACAGTATAAGCTGATAGCCTATGTGGACAAGAGGAAGAGGTATTGTGTTATAAGGAATTTTTTTTGTATAAACCAGAGAGAGGAGAGAGAGAATTATTGTGTGAGTACACAAGACTTATCCACGAAGGTGTGTTTAAGACAAATTTGAATTTCTACAGGAAACTGACCCCCTACAAGCCAAATGTATGGATTATGACAAAGCCTGTGATTGGCTCCAGAAATCCATCAGCTCGTTTTGAAGCTGAGTTTTTAATTTAGTTCTGAAACAAAAAGAATGAGTAAAATGTTTCTCTGATACAATGTCCAAAATGGTGAGGCAAACTACACCAGCACAGAAAGCTGTTGGCCATCATGCAAGCTGTGCAGAGTTTATGAAATTAGCATGCAGAGGCTTCAGTGCTGTATTAGTCCATTTTCATGCTGCTGATAAAGACACACTCGAGACTCGGTAATTTATAAAGAAAAGGGGGGTTGATAGACTCACAATTCCACATGGCTGAGAAGGCCTCAAAATCATGGTGGAAGGCAAAAGGCAGGTCTTACATGGTGGCAGGCAAGAGAGAATAAGAACCAAGTAAAAGGGGAATCCCCTTATAAAATCATAAGATCTCGATGAGACTTATTCACTACCACGAGAACAGTAGGGGGAAACCGCCCCCATGATTCAATTACCTCCCATTGGGTCCCTCCCATCACACATGGAATTATGGGTGCTACAATTCAAGATGAGATTTGGGTGGGGACACAGCCAAACTATATGAAGTGCAAACAAAGTTTCTGACTTCTCTTGAGGGAAAAGATACTTTAAAGATTTGAGTAGTTGGGAGCCAACCACCATGATCTGCTGCCCTCTGAATTAACATTGTAGTCAACAACCACCATCTTTGAACAGTGTTAGAGCTGAAAAGCTAGAGGAAAAATGTCTGACTTTCCTCTAGCTTTTCTCCTCCAACACTATTCAAATTTCTTTGCTTATAAATGGTTAGGTGGACGTGAATGAGGAGGTTGAGCTGGTTCTTACAGAGGAGTGGGGGGTCTGAAATGACTTTCAGTCTAGGAAAGCAAGAGATAAATCACTTCTACAGTCTTTTCAGGATCAAGCTTCAGATAGGTGCATCCATGCAGCATTCTCCCCTAAAGAGCTTGAAAATACGAAAAATAAGCCTGCGCGCAAACTAAACCACACATTGTCTCACCAAATGGATGCAACTGAATGGTGAATGCAGACGAAGAGACTTTCTAGAACTGTCTAACGGAAGAGTTGAGGACTTTCTAGAACGGAAGAGTGGAGGACTTTCTAGAACTGTCTAACAGAAGAGTTGAGGACTTTCTAGAACTGTCTATGGAAGAGTTGAGGACTTTCTAGAACTAACGGAAGAGTGGAGGACTTTCCAGAACTAACGGAAGAGTTGAGGACTTTCTAGAACTGTCTAATGGAAGAGTGGAGGACTTTCTAGAACTGTCTAACGGAAGAGTTGAGGACTTTCTAGAACTGTCTACGGAAGAGTTGAGGACTTTCTAGAACTGTCTAACGGAAGAGTGGAGGACTTTCTAGAACTGTCTAAAGGAAGAGTGGAGGACTTTTGAGAACTGTCTAACGGAAGAGTGGAGGACTTTCTAGAATGGAAGAGTTGAGGACTTTCTAGAACTGTCTAACGGAAGAGTTGAGGACTTTCTAGAACTGTCTAATGGAAGAGTTGAGGACTTTCTAGAACTAACGGAAGAGTGGAGGACTTTCCAGAACTAACGGAAGAGTGGAGGACTTTCTAGAACTGTCTAACGGAAGAGTTGAGGACTTTCTAGAACTGTCTAATGGAAGAGTGGAGGACTTTCTAGAACTGTCTAACAGAAGAGTTGAGGACTTTCTAGAACTGTCTAATGGAAGAGTGGAGGACTTTCTAGAACTGTCTAACGGAAGAGTTGAGGACTTTCTAGAACTGTCTAATGGAAGAGTGGAGGACTTTCTAGAACTGCCTAACGGAAGAGTTGAGGACTTTCTAGAACTGTGTAAAGGAAGAGTGGAGGACTTTCTAGAACTGTCTAACGGAAGAGTTGAGGACTTTCTAGAACTGTCTAATGGAAGAGTTGAGGACTTTCTAGAACAGAAGAGTTGAGGACTTTCTAGAACTATCTAATGAAAGAGTTGAGGAAAACCCAAAACTCCCATCAAGGGACCTGGCTCCAGTCTCCTGTCTCCTGGAGGTAGGCGGGAACATGACTGTTATTTCACGAGTGGGAATCCAGTTAATTACATCCTTCTGAGTGTGTCGAGAGGCTGTGCTAATTAGAAGAGGATTCATACGATGGATGTTAATAAGTTACATATATTAACTCAATAGCCTCAGAGGCTCATGTGATTATGTATCTATGTATCTATCTATATATCATCAATCTATACACATATATATGCATGCAATCAATATATACATAATACACAAACTATATCATATTTTATTAGAGTATATTACAAGAATATATAAATCTTATATACATATGTTCATGTGTCATTTATATATATTTGTGTGTGTATATGTGTGTGTGTGTATATATATATGTATATGTAAATGTAATCACATGATCCTTTCAGGAGTTTTTTTCTGATATGAAGTCTTGCTCTGTCATCCAGGCTGGAGTGCAGTGGTGCAATCTCGGCTCACTGCAACCTCCGCCTCCTGGGTTCAAGTGATTCTCCTGCCTCAGCCTCCCTAGTAGCTAGGATTACAGGTGTGTGCCACCATGCCCAGCTACTTTTTGTATTTTTAGTAGACAAAGGGTTTCGCCATGTTGGCCAGGCTGGTCTCGAACCCCTGACCTCAGGTGATCTGCCCGCCTCAGCCTCCCAAAGTGCTGGAATTACAGGCGTGAGCCACCACGCCCGGCCCCTTTGAGGATATTGAGTTATTTTTACAATTCATTGATATTCTGCTGAGTGAATATTGTATTGTTTTATCTTTTATACATATATTGATGTGGCATATGTATATGCCGTTACTTTCAATGGCAAAAACCACAATTCTTTTTGCACCAACCTGATACCATTTATTTCACCTCAACCTCTATTGACACTAACTTCTTCTCTGGTCATATGTAGCTCCCCAGACAAATCTGTCTCCCCAGAGAGCATATGACCACCCTGGCTGGATGGCACCAAATTAACGAGTAATGTGTGGGTCAGCAGTTGGTCTCTTGTAAGCTGATACAACAGTTGATGGCTATACTATTCTTATCAATCCTAGCTTGTAAGCCTCCAAAACTAGGATCATATGCTGGTTTCTGGTGACTTTATGCCGATAAATACCATTTCGTGCAGGTTTCATGGCTCGGGAGCACTGGAGATTTCACGATATTGAATTGTTCCTTCTGACTGAGCTCGGATTGAGCTAACTGATGCTACATTTAATTTCAGGATGGACTGAATCAAACAGGCTTACTAATAAGAACAGGAGGCCGGGCGTGGTGGCTCATGTCTGTAATCCCAGCACTTTGGGAGGCCAAGGCAGGCAGATCACAAGGTCAGGAGATGGAGACTATCCTGGCTAACACAGTGAAACCCCGTCTCTACTAAAAATACAAAAAATTAGCCTGGCGTGGTGGCGGGTGCCTGTGGTCCCAGCTACTCGGGAGGCTGAGGCAGGAGAATCACTTGAACCCGGGAGGCAGAGGTGGCAGCGAGCTGAGATCACGCCACTGCACTCCAGCCTGGTCGATAGAGCGAGACTCCATCAAAAATAAAAAATAAAAAAAAGAGCAGGGGTATTCCTGACCAGGTCTGGAAACTGGAGGTCAAAGCAAAATTATAATGATGATGATAAATAAGTGAAAAACTGGTACACATTGACTTTGTGGTGAAAATTTCAAGCCAAATTGGTATTTATAGAGAAGACTGGCTGGGTGAGATAGTTCATGCTTGTAATCCCAGCACTTTGGAAGGCTGAGGAGGGCAGATTGCTTGAGCCCAGGAGTTCGAGGCCAGCCTGGGCAACACAGCGAGACCTCATCTCTACGAAAATTACAAACATTAGCTGGGCATGGTGGTGTGCACCTGTAGTCCCAGCTACTTGGTAGGCTTAGGGAGGGGGATTGCTTAAGCCTGGGAGGTGGAGATGGCAGTGAGCCAAGATCACGCCACTGCACTCCAGCCTGGGTGACAGAGCAAGACCTTGTTTCAAAAAAATAAAAGGAAAGAAAAAAATAAAAGATCTGTGGTCTTAAGGACAGTCCAGGGCCGGGCGCGGTGGCTCACGCCTGTAAACCAAGAACTTTGGGAGGCCGAGGCGGGCGGATCACCAGATCAGGAGATCGAGACCATCCTGGCTAACACGGTGAAACCCCAAAAATTAGCTGGATGTGGTGGTGGGGGCATGCAATCCAAGCTACTTGGGAGGCTGAGGCAGGAGAATTGCTTGAACCCGGGAGGCAGAGGTTGCAGTGAGCTGAGATCACGCCATTGCACTCCAGGGTGGGTGACAGAGCGAGACTCCATCTCAAAAATGAAATAAAATAAATGCAGTTTTCACTGGACACTAAATTGCAACTATCGACATGGTTTTAGTTTACAGCTTAGCAAGAACTTCTGGCTCATTAGCATTATGAGGTCATAGTATGAATTTCCAAGAGGGGTGTTAGGTTTCATGCTCTGGGTGTTGCATTGCTTGTAAACAGTGAAAAGATTTCTTCCAGTTGTGTCGTGAATGCATCCCTAAAACAAAGCCACAGACTTCAACAAGAAATCCCACACATAAGAATGATGTGTGAGCTTCTTCCAAAAACAAGTGGCAGAAACTGAAGTTGCTCTGAGCTGCCAGAAGTCTGACAGACAGCCCACTGTCAATTACTTCTCATGGGTTTCTCGTTGCTTTGTGAAGGCTTATTTTAGCTTTCGGGAAAATCTGCGGATCCCAAAATAAACGACTGCAATGGTGCAATGGGCTGCGGTAGAGGGAAATAGAGCCGCGTGGTTCAAAGGAGAAAGGGCATGAGTACGAGCTTAGCCACGATGGGTTGCTGTGGAGGGAAACAGAGCTGTGTGGTTCAAAGGAGAAAGGGTATGAGTATGAGCTTAGCTGCGATGGGTTGCTGTGGAAGGAAATAGAGCCGTGTGGTTCGAAGGAGAAAGGACATGAGTATGAGCTTAGCTGACTGGGCTTGAGTACCAAGGAAACTAAGCTACCATAGACTTCACAATGAAGAAGAAAATGCAGGCGATGAACTCTTGGTCTTAGAAACTGCAAAAAAAGGATTAGGTCCCTAAATTGTGTAAGGCACAGTCAGGATTGTAGACAACTCACTGGGTCTTAGGAATCGTACCACGTGCCCATGGTTTGTGTAATTTTAATGAGAGAGTTGAGTGCAAAGGTATATGAGATATCCATTCCTATTTCTTTTCTAGCTTACTTAAAAAAAAAATCAGGTAGAATCCATCCGGTAAAAAATGAAGTCAATGAGGTGAATGTCTGAAACCAGTGAATATTTCAAATTTCTGTCCTAGTTGAAGATGACACAAAACATCAAGGGGACAGACACTCACAAATGATACCCTCAGATGTTGAAATTTTATGAGACAGCATCCCAGCTAGTGATTTTATATCTGACATCAGACATGGCCCTAACAATACAGTTTAAAATCATTTTGGGAAAGTATTGAAGATGCCACAGTCTAATTCTCAAACTGGAAAATATTCAAAGAGACCCATAGAGACCAAACTATATGCCAATTTTTCTTCCTCATTTTATGATCAGAATCACATTCTGTCTACCTTGACAGGGTGCCCTGTCATTTAATTTTTTTTTCCTTTTTTTTTTTTTTTTTTGGTGGGGGAGACAGAGTCTTGTTCTGTCACCAGGCTGGAATGCAGTGGTGCAATCTCGGCTCACTGCAACCTCTGACTCCCTGGTTCAAGCGATTTTCCTGCCTCAGCCTCCTGAGTAGCTGGGATTACAGGCACCCACCACCACGCCCGGCTAATTTTTGTATTTTTAGTAGAGATGGGGTTTCACCATATTGGCCAGGCTGGTCTTGAATGCTTGAGCTCAAGTGACCCACCCTCCTCGGCCTCCTAAAGTGCTGGGATGACAGGCATGAGCCGCCACACCAGGCCCAACATTCTTATTTTTTTTTTTGAATCACTTTGTAACTGCTCTTTTCAAATCTTGAGTCCCCAAGTATGTGTCACCTTTACCTTACCAATTTTCATAAACTCTAAATCTCATAGACAGTCCATCGTAACCAACATTTCCCCATCATTGCAGGAAGCAGATGATGATCTATCTACTGAGGTCACCTGGGGAGAGTGTCATTGACATAAACAGATAGTCTCCCCAAGCCAGCCTGACCTAACTCTCCACTGAGTCTGGCAGATGGATCTCAATGGCCCTCTCAACATTCACTAAGGCAAGTTAAGTATGAATGAATGAATATCCCAAGAGGAAAAGTCGCTTTGGTGAATTTTATGTTCTATTGTCCAGCATCCAGATAACAGGCAAAATACAGAATATTTCCATGGAGATACGGTGCCTGCTTTTGCCTCCAATACGCAAGATCTTTCTCAAGAAAGAGAATTTAGAGTGCTCTTTGTTCTTCAAAATGGACATTCCAACCGGAGCCATTTGAGACAGTTTCACAGTAAGCTCTTCCTGTAAATATAAATGGGGATGTTTCATGATGCATCTCTCCAATTATTTCCATCTGTGTGTTTAGGTGTCCGTTCTCTTGTCTATCACCAGGTTGCAAAGCAGACCCTTTTCCGTCTGGGTAAAACGGAGACCACCCACCACAACTACAAAATGTCAGATTCTATTAGCATTATCCAATAACCCCATGAGAAGGTCATTCATATTCATCAGCTATGCAGTTCAGTTTCCGGAAATTGTTAATGTACTCAAGATACCAGCTTCCACATAGCCAACTGCCATCAGGAACCAGAGAGTCAGAAGCAGAGGAGAAAACTTATCAGATCTGGCAGGAGACTGTTACTGAGGCTAAAATTAGCCTTGGACGACTCACAGAAAAAATTAATTGCTTGTGACTGCTAGATTTCTTTCAGTGGCAAAGGTTCATTATTACACAGGACACATCACACTCTGAGCATCTGCCAATTTATTTTCTGCACGGACATTTGTTTATCCCTTCCCATGAGTGAGGCATGGTTAGGAGAGAACTAAAACTGCATTCTCCTTCTCAAGGGGTTGACATTCATGAATGAACAATACTTAAATCACCTATGTATAAGGGACCCATCTCATGTCTGGAATAGAAGTACGACAGCCAGGTGCGGTGGCTCACGCCTGTAATCCCAGCACTTTGGGAGGCCAAAGGCAGGCGGATGACCTGAGGTCAGGAGTTCGAGGCCAGCCTGGCTAACATGGTGAAACCCCGTTTCTCCTAAAAATACAAAAAATTAGCCAGGCGTGGTGGCGTGCTCCTGCAATCCCAGCTACTCGGGAGGCTGAGGCAGGAGAATCTCTTGAACCCGGAGGTAGAGGTTGCAGTGAGCCGAGATCGTGCCATTGCACTCCAGCTTGGGCAACATGAGTGAAACTCCATCTCAAAAAAACCAACCAAACAGACAAAAAAACCCAAATAAACCCACAAAAAAAGTTTGGAAAAAAAAAGTACAATAAAGGGGGTATTTCAGATGGGGGAATGATGTATATGGGGTTCAGAGGATCTTCAAAGAGAAAAATTTGGGTTGGAACTTGAGTTCCTTTCCTGAACTTGCTGTAACAAATTTATACAAATTGGGTGGTTTACAACAATATAAATATGTTCTGTCATAGTTCTGGAAGGCAGAAGTCTCAGATCAAGGTGTTGGGAAGCATGGTTCGTTATGAGGGTTGCAAGAGAGGAATCTGTCTCATGGCTATCTCCTGGCTTCCAGTGGCCCCAGGTATTCCTTGGTGATATGGTTTGGCTGTGTCCCCATCCAAATCTCATCTTGAATTTCCACGTGTTGTGGGAGGGATTTGGTGAGAGGTAATTGAACCATGGGGGCAGGTCTTTTCTATGCTGTTCTCATGATAGTGAATAAGTCTCATGAGATCTGATAGTTTTATAAGGGGGTGTTTCCCTGCACAAGCTCTCTCTCTGCCTGTTGCCATCCATGTAAGATGTGACTTGCTCCTCCTTGTCTTCTGCCATGATTGTGAGACCTCCCCAGCCACATAGAATTGTAAGTCCATTAAATCTCTCTTTCTTTTGTAAATTGCCCAGTCTCGGGTATGTCTTCAACAGCAGTGTGAAAACAGACTAATACACTTGGCTTGTAGACATATCACCCTGATTTCTGCTTTTCTCTCCAACATGACCTTCATTTTGTGTCTTTTCATCTATCAGTTATAATGACACTTGTCATTGGAGGTCACACCCACTATATGATCTCATCTTGCGATCTTTACCTTAACTGCATCTTCAAAGACCCTTTTCCATCATGAGGTCCCATTTCCCAGGTTATGAGGGTTTAGGACATAGACATATTTTTAGGGATATGTGTATGTCCCAAAGGTCTGCACCCGAATGCAGACCTTGGGCAGAGTACAATTGAAAGGGGAGAGAAAAATAAATACAGAAATGTTTAAACCCATCAATCCTTTTAATTCTCCTTGGATTTTGAGAGAAGTATGGCATTTTGAGCATCCAAAAGCTACATAGAGACTTTATCGACAATTCTTAATACTCTCACGCTTTTCATTATGTCCAAGACTTTTGAGTATGTTCATGATTGGAGTATGACCAAAATGTTAAAAGCTGCACCAACTGGTATTGACAACCTCTCCATGTCAAAATGATTCATTAGAAAGGCCAAGAATATCACTGTTTAGCAGGGAGAGATGGAAAGAAAAGGCTACCTAGAAAATGCTCAGGAAAAATAAATACATGATAAAATTAAGATACCAAATGAAGCGTTGGCATGCTTATTGATGTTCCCTTCAGGTTTGACTTCTGCCTGGTTTACTACTCTCTCCTCCTCACTCACTGGGGAAATTAACTTTATGGGTTCTTCTCCTGTTCTTGCAGGTCTTTTCTTTTTTATTATTATTTTATTTTTTATTTTTTTTACTACATTTTTTTATTTTTTATTATTTTTATTTTATATTTTTATTTTTTATTGAGACAGAGTCTCACACTGTCACCAAGGCTGGAGTGCAGTGGTGCGATCTCAGCTCACTGCAACCTCCATCTCCCAGGTTCAAGCAATTCTCCTGCCTCAGCCTCCTGAGTAGCTGGGATTACAGGCACCCACCATCATGCCCAGCTAATTTTTTTGTATTTTTAGAAGAGACGGGGTTTCACCATGTTGGCCAGGCTGGTCTTGAACCCCTGACCTCATGATTCACCCACCTCAGCCTCCCAAAGTGCTGGGATTACAGGCATGATCCACTGCGCCCAACCCTTTCTTTTCATTTCTGTCTATGTGGGGCATAACAACTGCCTGTTTAGAGATTCTCAACTCACTCTTTCCTGCAGTCCTGAGCCTCTGACTGTCTCCAAAAATGGTCTGAGCCTTGATTATATTCTGCTTCTCAGCTCTAAATAAACAGGTAACAGTGAAAGGATTCCAAGCCTGCAAGGAAAGGCTAACCACTGTCTAGTGGAACCTTCCTTTGCTGCACAGATGGAGAAATGCCTGCCATGAAGTTAGTTCAGTTCTGCAGAAATTTTTTTGATCTTGAAAATGCAAGTTCTGTTGAGGAGGTTGAGGTGGGGGAGTCAAGCAGGAGGTGTGAATGAGCAGGAGTTGGCAGCAAGTCCGGGTGCTGACAAGCGGAGACTCAGAGACGCCAACCTCACAGGTGATGAATTGCTTCTATTACCCTGCAGAAATTTGTGACTTTCTAAATCCAATTACCCAACCGTGGAAAGTCCCCACCTTTTCTCTCTGACTTTGTCCCTGAGAGAATGAGCTTTGCTGGGTGGAGAAAAAGTTAGCAATGCCATGTGTGCTGGTGTCTTGAGTTTTGGGTATGACTCTGCTTCAACTTGCCTGGTGGTTTCATGCTATTCTGATTCCTCTACAATGTAATGCTTTGTGAGAAGATGGCAGACACAAGGCAGATCCTTAGAATACACTCCCGACGATATTAGCTTCTTATGCAATCAGCCAACACCCAGAACATGAAGCTTGCCCCCTATGTTTGCCACAGCACAGGTTCAGAGCTTTAGGAGTTGGTGAAAAGTAATTCTCATGGTGGTCATGGAGCCACTGGGCATGATAGCTACGGGGGTGATATCACCCCAAAGAGATGAGTGTTGTTGAAATTGTCCCTTCATCTCACCTCTCCCTGTTTGTCTAAGCCAGAAAAGATCCACCTGTGTGGGAATCATCCTGTACCTGGCATTTGCACCTATCAGTCATCCACCTGACAAAGTAAAGCCGCTTAATGATGTTTCGTTGGATGGTCCTACAACTCAACGTCAACGATGAAACAGAGGCTGAAATGATTCCTAGCACTGTTGGTTCAGAACTTTTGGAGGAGACTTGTTACCAAGGATAATGAAGACTCTCTCATCAAAATTCCTGGACTCTAAGATGTGCTTATGCAAGCCAACAAACCCTCGCCTCCTGAGGCAGCAAATGCATCATTAGGCAAGAGCTCTCTTGAGCACAGTGAGGCTCTCTTCCAAGTCATAAGCTGCAAGTAGAAAGCTGCCTAGACCATGTTCCTCACAAAGTGTTGACATGTCTCCAGTTAGCTGGCTAGAGATGATGAAAAAAAAAAAACCCTTCAATATACACAATTACAGTTTGGGTACAATTTCCATACAAGGCTTTGAGTGTTTGTTAAGAAGTATTCTGGGCTGGGCGAGGTGGCTCATGCCTGTAACCCCAGCACTTTGGGAGGCAGAGGTGGGTGGATCACCTGAGGTCAGGAGTTCGAGACCAGCTTGGCCAACATGGCGAAACCCCGTCTCTACTAAAAGTACAAAAATTAGTGGGTGTGGTGGCACATGCCTGTAATCCCAGCTACTTGGGAGGCTGAGGCAGGAGAATTGCTCGAACCTGGGAGGCGGAGGTTGCGGTGAGCTGAGATCACGCCACTGCACTGCAGCCTGGGTGACAAGAGTGAAACTCCATCTCTAAAATAAAATAAGAATAAAAGAAAGGTGCATAGACGATGTTCCTCACAAAGCATTGACATGTCTCCAGCTAGCTGGCTAGAGATGATTAAAAAAAAAACAAACTCTTCAATTTACACAATTCTAGTTTGGGTACAATTTCCATACACTGCTTTGAATGTTTGTTAAGAAGTATTCTGGGCCTCAAATGTGTTTCCAAATGTTCAGAGATGAGACGCGTCTTTGTGGCTTGAAGATTCTCAATATCGACCCATTCTAGGTAGATGGGGACTTCTTTCTTGGATGGACACATGCATTGGAGATCACAGTTAGGCATTCAGGGCAGATGAAGCCAACCGGATACAACTGCTTATGCTAGGAACGACCAGAGGTGGCGGTATCACATGTGCAGATGTCTGTGTCTGCATGCCGCCATCTCGTAACTGTGGTCTTGACTCCCTGCACTGGGGGGATGACAGTTATAGCAAAGTCAGCTTATATATATATGGTTTTTTTGTTTTTGTTTTTTTGAAACGGAATCTCACTCTGTCGCCCAGGCTGGAGTGCAGTGGCACAATCTTGGCTTACTGCAACCTCCACCTTCCAGGTTCAAGCGATTTTCCTGCCTCAGCCTCATGAGTAGCTGAGACTACAGGCACGTGCCACCAAGCCAGGCTCATTTTTGTATTTTTAGTAGAGACAGGGTTTCACCATGTTGGTCAGGTTGGTCTCGAACTCCTGACCTCGTGATCTGCCCGCGTCCGCCTCCCGAAGTGCTGAGATTTCAGGCATGCGCTACCACGCCCAGTCATATATGTTTTTGTTTTTATTGATGAGCGTAAGATAGGTTTGAGGCTGTAAGCCCCCAAAAGCCACCCTCAAGGAGAGTTTACTGTACTGAATAGTGCTCCTCCTAAGAAAAAAATAACGCATGTTCACCTGGAAGCTCAGAATGTAACCTTATTTGGAAATAGAGCTTTTGCAGGTCATCCTGGATTAGGGTGGGCCCTAAATGCAATGACAGGTGTCCTTCTAAGAGGCAGAAGAGGAGATACAGAAACAGAGGAGAGTCTGGGTGTGGTGGCTCACACCTGTAATCTCAGCACTTTGGGAGGCCGAGGTAGGTGGATCACAAGGTCAGGAGTTCGAGACCAGCCTGACCAACATGATGAAACCCCCATCTCTACTAAAAATACAAAAAATTAGCCAGGCGTGCTGGCGGGCGCCTGTAATCCCAGCTACTTGGGAGGCAGAGGCAGGAGAATCACTTAAACCTAGGAGGCGGAGGTTGCGGTGAACTGAGATCGCGCCACTGCACTCCAGCCTGGGCAAGAGCGAAACTCTGTCTCAAAAAAAAAAAAAAAAAAGAAAAAAGAAAAAATAAATGCACATCCACCTGGAAGCTCAGAATGTAACCTTATTTGGAAATAGAGCTTTTGCAGGTCATCCTGTTAACATGAGGTCATCCTGGATTAGGGTGAGCCCTAAATGCAATGACAGGTGTCCTTCTAAGAGGCAGAAGAGGAGACACAGAAACAGAGGAGAAAGATATGTGGAGATGGAGGCAGAGACTGGAGTGATGCAGCCACAAGCGCAGGGACGCCTGGAGCCCCCAGAAACGGAGAGAGGCAAGAAAGATCCTCCCCGAGAGCCTCCTGAGGAAGCACAGCTGTGAGATAACTTGATCTCAGACTCTGGGTCTCCAGAACTGGAAAGGACAAATCTCTGCTGTTTTAAGCACCCCAGTTTGTGGCAATTTGCTTTGGCAGCCTAGAAAACTCATCTATCAGATGATGGTCTTTTCTCTCCAATACTTTCTCTATTTTACTGATTCAGGTCATCACCTTGAAAGGAAAATATTTCCCTCTCTCCGTTCCTCCCTCCCTTCCTTCCTTCCTCCATCCCTCCCTCACACCCTTCCTTCCTTCTCTCTCTCTTCTCTCTCTTTCTGTCTCTCTCTCTCTCTTTTTTTTTCCCTAAGTCTTGCTCTGTCACCCAGGCCAGAGTGCAATGGTGTAATCTCGGCTCACTGCAACCTCCGTCTCCTGGGTTCAAGTGATTCTCCTGCTTCAACTTCCCGAGTAGCTGGAATTACAGGCACGCACCACCACGCTTGGCTAATTTTTGTATTTTTAGTAGAGACAAGGTTTCACCATGTTGGTCAGGCTGGTTTTGAACTCCTGACCTCAGGTGATCTGCTTGCCTCGGCCTCCCAAAGTGCTGGGATTACAGGTGTGAGCCACCACACCCGGCCTGAAAGGAAAATATTTCTTATAAATTATTGTAACATCTTATAAATTATCGTAACATCTTATAAATTATTGTTCTACCTATTCAGCTTAGAAAACGCAGATTAGAGGCTGGGCGCGGTGACTCACGCCTATAATCCCAGCACTTTGGGAAGCCAAGACAGGCGGATCACCTGAGGTCGGGAGTTCACCAGCCTGACCAAGATGGAGAAAGCCAGTATCCACTAAAAATACAAAATTAGCTGGGTGTGGTGGTATGTGCCTGTAATCGCAGCTACTCGGGAGGCTGAGGCAGGAGAATAGCTTGAACCCGGGAGGCGGAGGTTGCGGTGAGCCGAGATCGTGCCATTGCACTCCAGCCTGGGCGACAAGAGTGAAACTCCGTCTCAAAACTCAAAAGAAAAAAGAAAAGAAAAGAAAAAGCAGATTATTCCCCCGAACAATTCACTCAAGTGATGGGAGTTATTAGTGGGCTAGAGTTGGTAAGAACCCTAAACCTCAGAGAGGGAGGATGTAAAGAGGCCACCTCGGCACGTTGGGCAGAGGCAATGTCTGTGCTGGAACATTCACAGCCTGTCCTCCCTACGCTGACTCACCACCTACACTCCCTTCCCCAAGGCTCTGGTTTGTCTTGACCAGTCTCTCATGCTGCTCAACTTCTGTGCCTGTTGGTGACATCAACCCCAGTGGGAAGCCATTGTAGTTGTTTCTTGAGTCCACTTTAACAAATGATTACAAGTTCTGTGGCTTTAAACAGCAGCAATGTACTCTCTCCAAGTCTTGGCGACCAGAAGCGTGAGATCAAGGCATGGGCAGGGCTGTGTGCTCCCTCCAGAGGCTCTAGGGGAGGGTCCTTCCTGCCTCTCCCAGCTCCTGGGGCCTCCAGGTGTCCCTGGGCTTGTGGCCACATCACTCCAGTCTCTGCCTCCGTCTCCACGTGGCCTTCTCCTGTGTGTCTGTCTCTCCTCTTCTGTCTCTTAGGAGGACACCTGTCATTGCATTTAGGGCCCACCCAATCCAGGATAATCTCATCTCAACATCCTCAATTTGATCACATCTGCAAAGACGCTATTTCCAAACGAGGTCCTATTCACAGGTTCTAGGGGTTAGGACATGGACAGATCTTTTGGGGATCACCATTCAATCCACTGCAGTTGTGTTTGGTTCCGTCTGGGGGCTCTAGGGGAGGATCCTTCCTGCCTCTCACTGCTCCTGGGGGCTCCAGGCATCCCTTGGCTTGTGGCTACATCACTCCAGTCTCTGCCTCAGTACATGGCCTTCTACTTTGTGTCTATGTCTCCTCTTCTGTCTTTTAGAAAGACACCTGTCATGAGATATAGGACCCACCTTAATCTGGGATGATCTCATCTCAAAATCCTTTACTTAATTACATCTGCAAAGATTGTATTTCCACATTAGGTTGCATTCACAGGTCCTGGGAGTCAGGACATGGACATATATTTTGGGGGCCACTGCTCAATGCATTACTATTATATCCAGTTGCTTCTGGATGCTCTACGGGAGGATCCTCCCTGCCTCTCCCAGCTCCCGGGGGCTCCAGGCATCCCTGGGCTTGTGGCCACATCACTCCCGTCTCTGTCTCCATCTTCACATTGATCTTTTCCTCTTCTGTGTGAAAACTCCTTCTCCTTTCCTCTTATGAAGACCCCTTGAGGCCAGGCATGGTGGCTCATGCCTGTAGTCCCAGCACTTTGGGAGGCTGAGGTGGGCAGATCCCCTGAGGTCAGGAGTTCAAGACCAGCCTTGCCAACATGGTAAAACCTCATCTCCACAAAAACACAAAAATCACCCAGGCATGATGGCAGGTGCCTGTAATGCCAGCTACTAGGGAGGCTGAGGCAGGAGAATGGCTTTAACCTGGGAGGTGGAGTTTGCAGTGAGCCGAGATCGTGCCATCGCACTCCAGCCTGGGAGACAGAGCAAGACTCTGTCTCAATAAAAAAAAAAAAAAAAGGGACGATTTTGATTCTATGGAGTCCCCCTGGATAATCCAGTGTAATCCCTCCATGTCAGGATTCTTAATTTAACCACACCTGCAAAGTGCATGTTGTCCTGTGAGGTCAGAGATTAGTAGGCTCTAAGGATTAAGACTTTGATATCTTTAGGGCTCATTATTCAGCCCACCCTACTTAGCACAGGAAATTACCCTCAGAGCTGACCAACTCATTCCTGCCAGGCAGCCTAGGCAGGAAGCTCAGAAATGTGAACTCTGTTTTCTTCTCCATGGAACAAAGTTGCTATACTAGATCAGAGACATTGTGTTTAACAACCAGAAACATTCACTGAACTGGGATTTGGTATCTCTGAGTGTTCTGCCTGAGGCATTTATGAGTGCCAAAAAGAGCAGCACGAGGCCGGGTGCGGTGGCTCACGCCTGTCATCCCAGCACTTTGGGAGGCCAAGGCAGGCGGATCACAAGGTCAGGAGATCGAGACCATCCTGGCTAACACGGTGAAACCCCATCTCTACTAAAAATACAAAAAAATTAGCCGGGCATGGTGGCGGGCACCTGTAGTCCCAGCTGCTCGGGAGGCTGAGGCAGGAGAATGGCGTGAACCCGGGAGGCGGAGCTTGCAGTGAGCCAAGATGGAGCCACTGCACTCCAGCCTGGGCGACAGAGTGAGACTCCATCTCAAAAAAAAAAAAAAAAGAGCAGCACAGCTTACATTTCTTTGTGTGTTTTGTGGCTCTAGTTTTCTTTAAAAACAGCTAGGAAACAAGACACGGGGAGTGGTAGTCATGGCAGATTTACAGAAGTGTAACGTTTCCAAGAAACTACTTTAAAAGTGAGAAGCACATTAGGGAAGACACCCTCTTGCTCAGGAAGCACTAAGAAATTTGGACACTTCTGGATGGGCACGGTGGCTCATGCCTGTAATCTCAGCACTTTGGGAGACCAAGGTGGCTGGATCACCTGTGGTCAGGAGTTTGAGACCAGCCTGGCCAACATGGCGAAACCCTGTCTCTACTAAAAATACAAAAATTAGCCAGGCGTGATGGTGAGTGCCTGTAATCCCAGCTACTTGGGAGGCTGAGGCAGGAGAATTGCTTGAACCTGGGAGGCAGAGGCTGCAGTGAGCCAAGATCATGCCACTGCACTGTAGCCTGGGAGAGAAGAGCGAAACTCTGGGGAAAATAAAAAAAGAAAAGAAATTTGGAGACATCCAAAGTAATTCCAGATTTTGAGGGTGTTGTAAAAAGATACAAGAATGACGAAAATCTCCCCAGACATAACTAGGAAGGAATCCAGTCAATAGTCAAGGTAGGTCATTTTCCTACTATCCAGTCATTAAAAGCCAGGCATTTCTGCTGCATGAGGAAAGCCATATGTGTATGATGAGCTGTTTCCAAAAATGAGGGATAAAGCAAGTGATATGGTTTGGCTGTGTCCCCACCCAAATCTCATCTTGAATTCCCACGTGTTGTGGGAGGGACCCTGTGGGAGGAGGTAATTGAATCATGGGGGCAGGTCTTTTCAATGCTGTTCTCATGACAGTGAATAAGTCTCATGAGATCTGATGGTTTTATAAGAGGGCATTTCCCTGCAGAAGCTCTCTCTTTGCCTGCCGTCATCCATGTAAGATGTGACTTGCTCCTCCTTGCCTTCTGCCACGATTGTGAGGCCTCCCTAGCCACATGGCATGTGTGTCCATTAAACCTCTATTTCTGTACGAATTACCCAGTCTCCCAAGTATATCTTTATCAGGTACGTCTTCTCCTGAGTGGAAATAGGCATTTATGAAAGTAAAGGAGAACAGCACAGCTTCCATTGCTTTGTGTGTTTTGTGGCTCTAGTTTTCTTTAAAAACAGCTAGGAAACGAGACATGGGGATTTGTAGTCATGGCAGATTTACAGAATTGGAAGACATACCCAGGTATGTCATTATCAGCAGCATCCAAACGGACTAATACAGCAAGACTCACTATGCATTAGAGCTACGCTTTAGAAGCACAAGTCCATGTATTTTGAGAAGACTGCATTCTTCCACAGTTTGGTAGGGCTGAGGACCCCCTCCCCCTCCACCAAGCATCTCTCTGAAAGCAGCTAAAGACTGTGTAAGGGTCCTTTGGCAGGGGAATGTTCCTATCATTATTGCATTTCCTGATTTCTGTATGTGATGCTTTGACACTAGGGGGTCTTGCTGCCTCTAGAGAAACTGACCATCTCAGGGTTAGGCAATTTCTGGAGAACATGAACAACTCCTCTATGAGCATGTCTTTCATATGCAAAACAATCAATCTAGATTCCACACCCCAACAACATTCTGTGTGGGAGTCTCGCATCCCATGGCCACTCTCCACTTGCCCTAAGGTCCCCAGTGCCAGGTACCAGGCGAATACGGAGAGCCCCGGTATTAGTCTGTTTTCATGCAGCTTATAAAGACATACCACAGGCTGGGCAGTTTACAAAAGAAAGACAGGCTTAATGGACTTACAGTTCCAAGGCACACAATCATGGTGGAAGGCAAGGAGGAACACGTCATGTCTTTCATGGATGGCAGCAGGCAGAGAGAGAGCTTGTGCAGGGAAACGCCCGCTTATAAAACCATCAGATGTTATGAAACTTATTCACTATCACAAGAACGACACAGGAAAGACCTGCCCCCATGATTCAATCACCTCCCACCAGGAACCTCCCACAATGAGTGGGAATTCAAGATGAGATTTGGGTGGGGACACAGCCAAACCATTTCAGCTCCTGTACCCCCAGAGCTTGCTGAAATCATTCAAACAAGGCAATCCTAAACCTGCTCATCCTACCTCACCTGTTCCTTCCTACAGAAACCGCAATAAAGCCTCTCACCCATTTTTTTCTTCCTACTCCTTCCGTCTCCTGAGCTCCTCCATGGGGCCCTGCATGATATGACACCCCTGTCTTCTTGGGACCTTCTTGGGAAAGTAACAAAACTTTTTTCTCAAGAGCAGTCGTCTCCTGGTCTGTTGACCTTACTCTACCTAAATCATGATAAAGCCTATATTTTAAAACCATTCCCTGCCCTGGATTTTCTGGTTGCAGCATCAAGAAGTTCTGCCTGTAGCAGATGTTATTCTGCCCATGACAACTCACGTCACTCGACATCAGAATTTATCTCAGGAACCATCTGCTGCCAGCAGCTCCACACACATCAATCACTCTGAACCATATTGGGTAACATGGCTCCTTTTGGATAGCAAAAAAAGTTATGCAACCCCACATTATTGAAGGATATCATGCTATTCTTAGAATGAGAAGATGCACAGTGCCCCCAAAAGCTACTATTCCTTTACTCATAATTTATGACATATTTGTGTTTTATTTGCAAAAATCAATGACGATGCATTCAGATGAGACATGTATTCTACATTCATATTATCAATTCTATGGACTACTCTTGGGGTAGATAAAAATCCGCAGTCCCTTGTGGCCATTTTTCACGCTTTTCCTTGTTCATTTCTCACATTATGGGTCCACAGCCTTCTGATTGAAGACCTTTCCTTGGTATATTACCATCTACACTCACCGCCCAGTCTACACACAGCAGTGGAGATGCTATTTGCCCCACCAGGGCAGTGTGCTCAGCTCGGAGTGTTACAACTGGAGCACTCAGGAAATCAATGCATGCAACAGTGGTGTGGAAACCCTGCCTGGCATTATTGAAAGAGGCCCAGAAGAGGAGACCTTGCTCAGCAGTAACTGTCAGACATAAGCAGGTTCTCATTTGCTCATTTTCTTTTTGAATAGATGCTCCCATGATTCAATTACCTCCCACCAGCTACCTCCCACAACGTGTGGGAATTCTGATGGTCTTATACATAGCAACTGAGATGACCTATTTCGGGAGCCTGACCTGGCCGGAGACTCCCTTCTGTCTTCTGAGAAGTTCAGAGGAACATCAGAGTTCAAGGTGGAGTCAAATCATGGCAGGAAGCCACGGAGGTGGAGTGTATGGCTGTTTGGAGAAACTTCACCTTTCTTGGGGAGCTATACTCCCTAGGAAGAACTTCCAGTAAGTCAAGGGCATCCTGGTACACACTACAATTTTGTTCAATGGCTCCACGCACTTTTGACTTACAAAATGTTTTGGTTCCGTCCAGGGCAGCCTCCCGTGAGAGGCCATCACAGTTGCTATTTATAAGACCATCAAAAGGCTGGGCACAGTGGCTCACACCTGTAATCCCAGAACTTTGGGAGGCCAAGGCGGGAGGATCACGAGGCCAGGAGTTCGAGACCAGTCTGGCCAATACGGTGAAACCCTGTCTCTACTAAAAATACAAAAATTAGCCGGGCGTGGTGGTGCACACCTGTAGTCTCAGACACTCAGGAGGCTGAGGCAGAAGAATCGCTTGAACCTGGGAGGCAGAGGTTACAGTGAGCTGAGATCGCACCACTGCATTCCAGCCTGGACGACCCAGCGAGACTCTGTCTCAAAAAAAAAAAAAAAAAAACAAACACCATCATAGTGTCAAGGACAAAACTTACCAGTAGGTTGGGGACTGGAGCGAACCGGGGGTTGCTTGTTAATGAGTCCAAAGTTTCCATTTTGCAAACTGAAGAGAGTTCTGAAGATGGATGGTGTTGACGGTTCCACAACTCTATAAATGTATTCAATGCCACTGTACACTTTAAAAAATGGTCAAGATGGTACATTTTATGGTATGCTATTTTACCACCGTGAAAAGTAATTTTTCAAAGACAAATTAAGAGGAAAACTCATTAGCAAGTTCTAAGTCAGAATGACATAAAGAAGGCATTGAGGGTGGCACCAGGGAGCAACAGCTTTCATCTCAGACTTGGTATTTCTTCTGGAATCTACAGGAGATTTGCCCAGATTTTTCAATGTTAAGACAGAGCTTTACTACGTGCAGAACAGAGAGAAGAGACAAACCTTATTATATACGTTCACGTGTTTGGTTTGCAGTGGGCGCCATATTGGTGTGTGATCTTCCAATGACTTTTTACCATGAGATTGCTGGAAGATGGGGAAAATAAAATGTCAGATGTGTATTTTCTGGGCAGAAGGGCAGACACCATGCACACAGAATGTCTTCAAGGCTTTCTTAAGAGTTCATCAAAAATAAATAGGCTTTACAAATGCATCACTGTGCAAGAGTGTTGTATAAGGAATCACACATATTTTGCATTTGATCTTTCAAACAACACAGCAAAGGAGGTCTTATGACTTCCATTTTCCATACAGATGAGTTCAGACGCACGCTTGAGAACATGTCATTCTACTGTGTCTGTGTTTGACAGCTCTGCACAGCTGTGTGCTGGTCTACAAGCAAAATTAAGTTGGCATCGAGTTCCAACAATGAATGAAGGGTACGTTTCTTGGGCCAGTTTAGTCAAAGTGTCTCTGTCACCTGAGGGCTGCTTAATGGCCTTAGGGAACGAGCTTTGGAAGCACCTGTTAAAGACAGGCAGAACGCTGCAGGAGGGACGCCTGTCATTCCACGGTGTCTGCCCACGCTGTGCTGGTCCAACCTAATGAGCACGGGCATTAGAACTCAAGACGGCACAAGCCCGAGGCAGCGGAGTGAGCGGCCTCCAACCTCATGTGTGCTGCTGTGCACAGACAGGATTTCCAGGTACATCCTGCTTTTCAGCCGCTGCCTCAGATGAAAAGCTGGCAGCTGCATACATTTTGAATAGAGAACAAGGGAAAATGATTTTAAGCGATGCTTTCCGGCTTAGGGAATGCTGTTGTTCCTTCCTACTGGGAGTCTTTCTCGAGTTTGTCTTCCATGAGGCAGGTGAAGGTGAGAATTATATACTGAACATTTGAGGCAGTCACTGAGAGCTTAAAAGTCTCCAGGGAATACGGCCGGGTGCAGGGGCTCACACCTGTAATCCCAGCACTTTGGGAGGCCAAGGTGGGCGGATCACCTGAGGTCAGGAGTTCGAGACCAGCATGGCCAAAATGGTGAAACCCCATCTCTACTAAAAATACAAAAAATTAGCCAGGTGTGGTGGTGCATTCCTGTAATCACAGCAACTCAGGAGGCTGAGGCAGGAGAATCGCTTGAACCTGGGAGGTGGAGGTTGCAGTGAGCTGAGATCACACTACTGCACTCCAGCTTGGGCAACAAGACCAAAACTCTCTCTCAAAAAAAAAAAAAAAAAAAAAAGTCTCCAGGAAATGAATCCCAAGGAGCTCTGGGAGGCTCAGTCTTCCCCCAGGTATGTTCCTTCACATCCTCTTCCCCTTTGAGTCTGCATCTTAGCTGGTGGTTTTCTTCCACACAACTGGCTGTGGGGTATCTCTTGGGATTGGCATGTGCTTTTCCATCTGTGTTGCCTGTTCTGCTGGTCCACCTGATGAACACAGCCCCTACCATCTCCAACCTACACTTTCCCCCATAGGCATAACCTTCCCTGCACCTCCTGCACCTGTTGAGCTTAAATTAGTCAGAGACAACTCTCGCTATGGTGTACCTGTGTTATGGTCTAGGTAGTCACTCCTGAAAAAGACGAACCTTTATTTATTTCACTTTGTATCTCCAATCACATAAGGAATGCCAGAAAGCCCCTTGACTTGACTTAGAACCTGCTGATAACTTTGTTCTTAATTCCTCTGTAAAAAAAATTATTTTTAGGCCAGTTGCAGTGGCTCATGCCTGTCATCCCAGCACTTTGGGAGGCTGAGGCAGATCACTTGAGGTCAGGAGTTCGAGACCAGCCTGCCCAGCATGGTGAAACCCCGTCTCTGCTAAAAATACAGAAATTAGCCAGGCCTAGTGGTGTGCACATGTAATCCCAGCTACTCAGGAGGCTGAAGCAGAAGAATCACTTGAACCTGGGAGGTGGAGGTTGCAGTGAGCCAAGATCACACCACTGCACACTCCAGCCTGGGACTGAGTGAGACTCTGTCTCAACAACAACGACAAAAAAATTCCATTTTCTTTTTTTTTTTTAAACTATACGTTCCGGGATACACGTGCAGAATGTGCAGGTTTGTTACATAGGTATACATGTGCTGTGGTGGTTTGCTGTACCTATTAACCCGTCATCTAGGTTTTAAGCCCTGCATGCATTCGGTATTTACCCTAATGCTCTCCCTCCCCTTGCCCCCCAACCCCCGACAGGCCCTGGTGTGTGACATTCACCTCCCTGTGTCCATGTGTTCTCATTGTTCAACTCCCACTTATGAGTGAGAACATGAGGTGTTTGGTTTTCTGTTCTTGTGTGAGTTTGCTGAGAATGATGGCTTCCAGCTTCATCCATGTCCCTGAAAAGGACATGAACTCATTCTTTTTATGGCTGCACAGTATTCCATGGTGTCTATGTGCTACATTTTCTTTATCCAGTCTATCATTGATGGACATTTGGGCTGGTTCCCTGTCTTTTTAAGTTGCGGTAGGAGAACGTACCAACATTTACATTCTTAACCAGCCTGGGCAATGTGACAAAACCCCATCTGTACAAATACAACAAAATTATCTGGGCATGGTAGCACGCACCTGTAGTCCCAGCTACATGGGGGGCTAAGGTGGGAGAATTCCTTGAGCCCGAGAGGTGGAGGCTGTAGTGAGCCAAAATTATGCCACTGCACTCCAGCCTGGGTGACAGAGCAGGACACTGCCTCAAAAAAAAAAAAATTCTTTACAATTGCAGTATTTTCTCATTATTTAGGGTAGAGAGAGTCTATAAAGTCATAGCAAATACTAAATTAGCAAATATGACACCAGGGATTCCAGAGGAAATATAGACTTAGGTTCCCGTGAGCAACTGTTCATAAAACTGTTGGCCGCCAGTCCATAGATCAGCTTGTTGTATGTGTGTTTCTGTTCACAGACACCTTACTGAATAGATATTGTAGACGCATTCCCATTGACGTCACAGTCAACAGCACTATAGCTCATGTCTGGGAAAAGCTTCTCTAACACACGGATTTTGTCTGCGAGACACACATCAGTTTTTTGCACTTCAGAACACTAAATAGTATTTTAACACTATGCATGGATTTTTCTTTTTTTCTTTTGAGATGCAGTTTTGCTTTTGTCACCCAGGCTGGAGTGCAATGGCGCGATCTCGGCTCACTGCAACCTCCGCCTCCTGGGTTCAAGTGATTCTCCTGCCTCAGCCTCCCGAGTAGCTGGGATTACAGGCACCTGCCACCACCTCCAGCTAATTTTTGTATTTTTAGTAGAGGCGGGATTTCACCATGTTGGCCAGGCTGGTCTGGACCTCCGGATCTCAGATGATCCGCCCGCCTCGGCCTCCCAAAGTGCTGGGATGACAGGCATGAGCCACCGTGCCCGGCCTGCTTGGGGGTCATTTTAAACAGCAAAGTCACCAAGAAAAAGCATAAGAAGGCAAGAAGTGTGGCAGTGAAGAGAAAGCAAAAAGAACACTTTTATTTATTTATTTGTCTTTTAGAGTGTGAGAGCTGAGGTCACAAGACACAGCCTTTCTTTGTTAGATGTCAGCTGGGAGTGTGTGAGTGTGTGTATGTGTGTGTGTGTGTGTTGGGTGATTCAAATCTTTTCATATTCAGTGCGTGTCTGTGAGTGACCCAGGAAGCACCCTCAGTATTGATTTGGGGTGACAAATCAATTTTAGTGAGCAGGGGAATTCATGAATTCACAATGTGCAGATAATGGCCATTTGTACGTCTTCTTTTGAAACCTGTCTATTCAAGATAAGTGGCCAAGAAACGTATGAAAAAATGCTCAGCGTCACAAATGATCAGGGAAACGAAAGTCAAAACCACAATGTGATACCATCTTTCTCCCGAAGAATGGCCATAAACTCACACAGCCACTAGAGAAATGGTGTGGGGAGTTTTTAAAGAACTGAAAGAACTACCATGTGATCCAGCAGTGCCACTACCGGGTATCCACCCAGAGGAAAAGAAGTCGTTATACGAAAAAGATATGCACGCATTTTTTTTGTAGACACAGCCTTGCTCTGTCGCCAGGCTGGAGTGCAGCGGCATGATCTCGGCTCACTGCAACCTCCACCTCCCGGGTTCAAGCGATTCTCCTGCCTCAGCCTCCCGAGTAGCTGGGACTACAGGCGCCTGCCACCACGCCCGGCTAGTTTTTGTATTTTTAGTAGAGACGCGGTTTCACCATGTTGGCCGGGATGGTCTCCATCTCCTGACCTCGTGATCCGCCCGCCTCAGCCTCCCAAAGTGCTGGGATGACAGGCGTGAGCCCCCGCACCCAGCCACGCACGCATGTTTATAGCAGCACAATTCGTAATTGCAAAATCGTGGAACCAACCCAAATGCCCATCAATCAATAAGTGGATAAAGAAACTCTGGTGTATATATATATATATATATATATACACACACACACACACACACACACATACATACACACATCCTATATATATACACACTATATGTACATACATATATATACACACTATATATATACACTATACACATATACACACTATATATCATATATACATGTACACAGTATATATATACACACAATATATACATGTGTCTATATATAGTGCTGTATGTATATACACACACACGAGATTATATATACATATATACATATATGTGTATATATATACACACATATATATATATCTCGTGTGTGTGTATATAATGGAATACTACTCAGCCAGGAAAAGGAATGAATGAATGGCATTCACAGCAACCGGGATGGAATTGGAGACCATCATTCTAAGTGAAGTAACTCAGGAATGGAAAACAAACATCCTATGTTCTCACTCATAAGTGGGAGCTTAAGAAACTGTGTTGTGTGTGTGTGTGTGTGTGTGTATAGTGTGTGTATATATATTTACACACAATATGTGTCTGTATATATATTTACACACAATATGTGTCTGTATATATATTTACACACAATGTGTGTGTATATATACACTATATGTCCATATATAGTGCCGAATATATATATACACAATATATACATATGTCTATGTATATAGTGCTGTGTATATATATACATGCTATATATATACACACTATATATAGTACACTATATATATAACTATATAAATAGTACACTATATATATAACTATATATAGTACACTATATATATAACTATATATATAACACACTATATATATATATATATTTATATATATATATATAATGGAATACTACTCAGCCAGGAAAAGGAATGAATGAATGGCATTCACAGCAACCTGGATGGAATTGGAGACCATCATTCTAAGTGAAGTAACTCAGGAATGGAAAACAAACATCCTATGTTCTCACTCATAAGTGGGAGCCAAGTTAGGAGGATGCAAAGCCCTAAGAATGATATGATGGACTTTGGGGACTCAGCAGGAAAGGGTGGGAAGGAGACTAGAGATAAAAGACTACAAATTGGGTTCACTGTATACTGCTCAGGTGTTGGGTGCATCCAAATCTCACAAATCACCACTAAAGAACTGACTCATGTAAGCAAACACCACCTGTTCCCCAATAACATATGGAAATAAAAAATATATATATATATATGATAAAATAAAATAAAGAAATAAAATACACAGATAATGAGGTCTGGTTGCATTTTGAACTAGGATGTGATTTGCATTCAGAGGTGCTGTGTGCCCTGTTTCTTTTTTTGTTTTTTTCTTTTTTTGAGAGACAGGGTCTCGCTCTGTTGCCCAGGCTGGAGTGCAGTGGCACAATCTCAGCTGACTGCATCCTCCGCCTCCTGGGTTCAAGTGATTCTCCTGCCTCAGCCTCCCGAGTAGCTGGGCACCATCACGCCGGGTTAATTTTTGTATTTTTAGTAGAGACAGGGTTACACCATGTTGGCCAGGATGGTCTTGATCTCTTGACCTCGTGATCTGCCCGTCTCAGCCTCCCAAAGTCCTGGGATTGCAGGCGTGAGCCACCACGCCCAGCCTGTCTGCCCTGTTCCTTACTGGCTCACCACTGTGGAAGTCTTGTCTCCTGCCATGAGACGTGGGGCTTTCTCTTTGCCCTTCAAATGGCCCAGTGGGTCCCTGAACTACCAGACGAGGCAGCCCACACAGACGCCACATGGGCATCTTGAGGCTCTTCCTAAGAATTCCTTCATTATTTTGTGATGCTTTCATGGGAAATAGACATGAATATGGTCAAAGAGTCAAAGTGATTTGGAAGTTGTTTAGCAATGAAGACAAGAAACTTCAGTCCGCCTTAGTAGCAAGATCAACTAGTTTTGCTTTTCCTGTTTCCCATGAATTGAGTCAAAGCCCGGAAGGGCAGCTTTTCAGAAGAGTTGAGCATGGAGAACAAATACAAAAGGATATCTAGGCTGGGCCATGAGGTCAGGAGTTCGAGACCAGCCTGGCCAACATGGTGAAACCCCATCTCTACTAAAAATGCAAAATTAGCCAGGCGTGGTGGCGGGCGCCTGTAATCCCAGCTACTCAGAAGGCTGAGGCAGGAGAATCACTTGAGCCAGACAGTCAGAGGTTGCAGTGAGCCGAGATCGCACCACTGCACTCCAACTTTGGTGACAGATCAAGACTCTGTGTCAGAAAAAAAAAAAAAGAAAAGATATCTAGTTTAACGTGCAGAACGGGATACTCATTACTTACTTAAATAATCACCTAAATTGGAACCTTTCCATCGTAATGGATTGCTCCAGCATTTAGCCTAGCAGAATCCCAGTAAAACGTTCCAGCTATTTCTGCATCCTGTCTCTGACTCCCCAAGACGGTAGCCCAGCTATTCACAGTCAGGTCCATTTTCTTCATGAGGTTAAAATCCAACAGACTGTTGGTCACACGGCGGTTGGAGGCTTGCTGGGCTGGTCTAACGGCATCTTGGAAGATAAGGGCTGGAGGAACGGTAGTATGTTCCTCCAGGTTCTCACGAGCTGTCTTGCTTTTTATTTTTCCTTTTCCTGGTAAATGTGCATACGAGAAATGGAAACCATAGACATACGTTATGACTGTGTTCCTGTACCCAACTGAGGTGGGGGCTGCTATTTCTCATGGCCCAATAATGAGATGCAGAGGAACTGGGGAGGAAGAGAGGTGTTTTTTTTTGTTGTTGTTGTTTTGAGACGGAGTCTTACTCTGTCGCCCAGGCTGGAGTGCAATGGCATGATCTCAGCTCACTGCAACCTCCGCCTCCCAGGCTTAAGCAACTCTCCTGCCTCGGCCTCCCGAGTAGCTGGGATTACAGGTGCACACCACCACACCCAGCTAAGTTTTGTATTTTAAGTAGAGACGGGGTTTCACCATGTTGGCCAGGCTGATCTCGATCTCTTGACCTCATGATCCACCCGCCTCAGCCTCCCAAAGTGCTGGGATTACAGGCGTGAGCCACCGCGCCCGGCCGGTTCAATGAATTTACACTCCCACCGACAGTGTAAAAGCATTCTTATTTCTCCACATCCTCTCCAGCATCTGTTGTTTCCTGACTTTTTAATGATTGTATTCTAATTGGCGTGAGACCGTATCTCATTGTGGTTTTCATTTGCATTTCTCTAATGACCACTGATTTTGTTCTTTTTTATGCCTGCATAGTATTCCGTGGTACATATGTACCACATTTTCTTTTCTTTTCTTTTTGAGACGGAGTCTTGCTCTGTTGCCCAGGCTGGAGTGCAGTGGCACGATCTCGGCTCACTGCAAGCTCCGCCTCCCGGGTTCATGCCATTCTCGTGCTTCAGCCTCCTGAGTAGCTGGGACTACAGGCGCCCGCCACTGCACCTGGCTAATTTTTTTTTTTTTTTTTTTTGTATTTTTAGTAGAGACGGGGTTTCACCGTGGTCTTGATCTCCTGACCTCGTGATCCACCTGCCTTGGCCTCCCAAAGTGCTGGAATTATAGGCGTGAGCCACCGTCTTTTTCTTTTTTTTTTTTTTAAGATGGAGTCTCACTGTCACCCAGGCTGGAGTGCAGTGGTGCAGTCTTGGCTCACTGCAGCCTCCACCTCCTAGGTTCAAGCGATTCTCCTGCCTCAGCCTCCCAAGTAGCTGGGACTACAGGCGCGCACCACCACGCCCGGCTAATTTTTGTATTTTTAGTAGAGACGGGGTTTTCACCATGTTGGCCAGGCTGATCTTGATCTCTTGACCTCATGGTCTGCCTGCCTCGGCCTCCCAAAGTGCTGGGATTACAGGTGTGAGCCACCACGCCCGGTCAAAGCACATGATTTTATTCTTTTTTATGGCTGCATAGTATTCCATAGTATATATGTACCACATTTTCTTCCTTCTTTTTTTTTTTTTGAGATGGAGTCTCACTCTGTCGCCCAGGCTGAAGTGCAGTGGAGTTGATAATTTGCTTCACATCAGGGGACTGAATACACTTTGCTTGGTGCATTTTTCCTTCCATTTTTCAGTGCAAGATGACGAGAATGTTGCAACACTAATGTAACAATGTCAGGTGCATGTTTTCTGCTTTCATTTCATGTTTAAATTACATGCTCCCGATCTTCCTGAAAATGACTCTTACAAAGTTTACCCATTGAACACACAGTTTCAAATTTCTCTTCTTCCTTTTCCACCCTCCCACCTTTCCTAAGTAAAACTGACTACGGATTACAAGGAAAGAAGAGAAATAGAAAGAAAAAGACATGGCCTCAAAACCTAGATTAAGGCTGGGCACGGTGGTTTACACCTGTAATCCCAGCACTTTGGGAGGCTGAGGCTGGAGGATCACCTGGACTCTGGGAGGCTGAGACGGCAGTGAGCTGTGATCACACCATTGCCGTCCAGCCTGGACCACAGAGTGAGACCCTGTCTCAACAACAACAAGTGAGGAAGCTGGGTCTCAACCCATGTCAGTGGTAGGGCACAGAGCTTTTATGAGAAATCTGCAAACTGTCAAATGCACCTGCCATGATGTGTGTGTGTGTGTGGGGGGGGGGGGGCACACATTTTCCAAACGTGAAAATTCTGTTGAGATTAATGAAGTGAAAATGTACTGCAGATATATTACCGAATGTAGTAGTCATTAATAATTAGCTTAATGTGGCCAGGGGCGGTTCATAGTCTGGCTCTCTCACCCAGACTGAGATTCCGTGGTGCAATCTCAGCTCACTGCAACCTCTGCATCCTGGGTTCAAGCGATTCTCCTGCCTCAGCCTCCCAAGTAGCTGGGATTACAGGCACGCACCCTGACACCCAGCTAATTTTTGTATTTTTAGTAGAGATGAGGTTTTACCATGTTGGCCAGGCTAGTCTCGAACTCCTGACCTCATGATCCGCCCATCTTAGCCTCCCAAAGTGCAGGGATTACAGGTGTGAGCCACTGAATCTGGCCGAAACCTCTTTTCTTTTTCTTTTTCCTTTTTTTTTTTTTTGAGACAGAGTTTCGCTCTTGCTGCCCAGGCTGGAGTGCAATGGCATGATCTCAGCTCACTGTAACCTCTGCTTCCCAGGTTCAAGTGATTCTCCAGCCTCAGCCTCCCGAGTAGCTGAGGTTACCAGCATGCATCACCACACCTGGCTAATTTTGTATTTTTAGTAGAGATGAGGTTTTACCATGTTGATCAGGCTGGTCTTGAACTCCTGACCTGATGATGTGCCTGCCTCAGTCTCCCAAAGTGTTGGGATTATAGGCGTGAGCCACTGCGCCTGGCCCAAGCCTCTTTTCTTTGTAAATTACCGAGTCTCAGGTAGTTCTTTACAGCAGTGCAAGAATGGACCAATACACTTCCCCATTATCTGCAGGATAAATTCAGTTTCCTGGTTCAGGGTCCAATCTGATATGCTTCAACTTCTATTTCAAATATATCTTCCTGTGCTCAGCCAAATGGATCTTGTGATCACTGTGTGCCTCATTGTGACTTCACGTCCAGAAGCTTGAAATATTCTTCCTCCACCTGTCCACCTTCTTGGATTCCGCCTGTCCTTAGAGACAGAGTCAAAGGCAATCATGAGTCAAGACCCACTGGTCTATGATGCTCTCTTGCCAGCTCATTGCACGATGAGAAGCAGTCCTGCTATAGGAAGAATCCAGAGACCTCCAATCAAACACCGGTCTTCACTGACTAGCTGGCTGAATGAGTCAGGGTTAAAGCTCACAGCGATACCCAGGAGATCCCGAAATACAGTGAGTGGCCCAGTCAAGATGAAAGTTTACTTTCCATCCATGCTCCATCCAATGAGGTGGGCTCTGTCAAGCCTGAAAAATTTTCTCTCTGGTCCTTTACACAAATATTTTGCGAGTTCCCGACCTCCAGTATCTAAAACGTTCCCAAAGTTACCTTTTCAGTTAAACAGTTGGTGCCACTGCACTCCAGCCTGGGCAACAGAGTGTGATCCCATCTCTCAATAAATAAAGAAAATAATGTTTTTATCAATAGTTAAATCTTTGCCTCCAAAAAGTTAAGCATTTGGGTGATTGTATTGGAAAAAGAAAATGCTGAGAAGTTCAACTTCGTTAATATACTAAGCACTGATTTAATGTTAATTATAGAAATGGCATCAGAAATGATTACTGTTTACAACAACAAAATCAGGTGATATATATAACCGTCCAATTAGGTGGGTTCTGTAAAGCCTGAGATATTTTCTATCTTGTTCTTTATACAAATATTTTGTGAGTTCATGACCTCCAGCATCTAAAATGGTCCCAAAGTTACCTTTTAAGTTAAACATAAAACCAAAAGTTTCATATTATACCCTCTGTACTCTGTTGAATGTTTAAAGACTAACAAGAAAACACCGGCCAGGCACAGTGGCTCATGCCTGTAATTCCAGCAATTTGAGAAGCCGAGGGAGCCGAGATTAATATGCTAAGCACTGATTTAATGTTTATAATTACAGAAATGGAACCAGGATTACTGTTTACAAAAGAAAAAACAGGTGATACGTGACGTCTGTCAACAGTGGTTGTGTGTGACCATGTGCCAATAACTCAGTTATTCCCATTTTCTCATCTGTAAAATGGGTAAAATTAAACTTTCCTCATAAAATGTTCACGGGTATCAAGTAAAATCATATGTGTAAGTATCTAGCAAAATTTAAGGCCAATAACAAGCCATTGATAAATGGCAGCTCTTTTTTAAAAAATTGATCTGAAAACAAATTTTTCTTTTTTTTTTTGAGATGGAGTCTCGCTCTGTCGCCCAGGCTGGAGGGCAGTGGCGCGATCTCAGCTCACTGCAAGCTCTGCCTCCTGGGTTCACGCCATTCTCCTGCCTCAGCCTCCCAAGTAGCTGGGACTGCAGGCACCCGCCACCATGCCCAACTAATCTTTTGTATTTTTAGTAGAGACTGGGTTTCACGGTGTTAGCCAGGATGGTCTCGATCTCCTGACCTTGTGATCCGCCCAAAGTGCTGGGATTACAGGTGTGAGCCATCACGCCCGGCTAATCTTTTGTATTTTTGGTAGAGACGGAGTTTCACCACGTTAGCCAGGATGGTCTCAATCTCCTGACCTTGTCATTCACCCACGTGGGCCTCCCAAAGTGCTGGGATTACAGGCATGAGCCACCGCGCCCAGCCCTGAAAACATAATTTTGTTTTCAAGTGTTGGGGCTCAGGTGTGTCCATCATCACAAAAACATTGTCCATAAAATGTAAATGTAACAATACCACGAAACCGGAAAAATGCTTCCACAAGTGGCTGAGGCAGTAATGAAAGTAATTACACCTGTCACTTCTTTTTCTTGTTGCTGTTATTGTTGTCTAAAGTTTAGCTTGCTTCATTCTTTCCCTTAAACTTTTATCTTAGGTTTGGGGGTACACGTGCAGGTTTGTTGTAGGTCAATTTGTGTCACCGGAGTTTGTTGTACAGATGATTCCATCACCCAGGTATTAAGCCCAGTACCAATAGTTACCTTTTCTGCCCCTCTCCCTCCTCCCACCCTCCACCCTCAAGTAGAGGTGTCTCTTGCTCCCTTCTTTGTGTTCATGAGTTCTCCTCATTTAGCTCCCATTTATTTATTTTTTTGAGACGGAGTGTCACCCTGTCGCCCAGGCTGGAGTGCAATGGCGTGATCTTGGCTCACTGCAACGTCCGCCTCCCGGGTTCAAATGATTCTTCTGCCTCAGCCTCCCGAGTAGCTGGGATTACAGGTGCCTGCCACCACGCCCGGCTAATTTTTGTATTTTTAGTAGAGATAGGGTTTCACCATGTTGGCCAGGCTGCTCTCAAACTCCTGACCTCGTGATCCACCTGCCTCGGCCTCCCGAAATGCTGGGATTACAGGGCTGAGTGACCACGCCCAGCCTAGCTCCCACTTATAAGTGACAAAGAGCAGTATTTGATTTTCTGTTACTGCATTAGTTTGCTAAGGGTGATGGCCTCGAGCTCCATCCATATTCCTGTAAAAGACATGATCTCATTCCTTTTTCACAGTTGCATACTATTCCATGCATGCCTGTAATTCCCAAGCATGTAGAAATATTACAACACGATCCAGCGGCATAAAATGTGGTTTGAACCCACCCCCATCCTTTGGTTTTTCTCTTTCCCCCCTTCCCTTAACCTCCTACTTCTAGTTTTTAGCATGCCTCCTTCTGTTTCTTTTTTATTTTATTTTTTTATTGAGACAGAGTCTTGCTCTGTCGCCCAGGCTGGAGTGCAGTGGTGCAATCTCCGCTCACTGCAAGCTCCGCCTCCCGGGTTCACACCATTCTCCTGCCTCAGCCTCTCCGAGTAGCTGGGACCACAGGCACCTGCCACCACGCCGGGTTTTTTTTTTTGTGTGTATTTTTAGTAGAGACGGGGTTTCACCGTGGTCTCGATTTCCTGACCTCGTGATCCGCCCGCCTCGGCCTCCCAAAGTGCTGGGATTACAAGCGTGAGCCACCGCGCCCGGCCTGTTTCTTGTATGCTAAGGTTTGCATTACAGCTGGGAAAGTGGAGAAGAGACAATGTTTCTCCTCCAATGGAGTAAACAAAATTACGGGGATTAGAATGTGCCTGCTAAGAGCTCAGTAAACGTCATCTAGTGGTTACTAAGTGACCAAACAGGAAGCTGGGTGTTCATGCAGTCATGCCTGGATTCACTCACACTGCAGCCGCTGGTAGGGACAGATAGAGCAGGGTTGGGACAGATTTGGTGGAAGAAATCATAAGCTAAGGAGAAACCCTGGCGTGCAAAACAATCCTTCCTGGCCGGGTGCGGTGGCTCACGCCTGTAATCCCAGCTCTTTGGGAGGCCGAGGCGGGCGGATCACAAGGTCAGGAGTTCAAGACCAGCCTGGCCAATATGGTACAACCCCGTCTCTACTAAAAATTAAAAAAAAAAAAAAAAAAAATCGCCAGGCGTGGTGGCGGATGCCTGTCGTCCCAGCTACTCGGGAGGCTGAGGCAGGAGAATCGCTTGAACCCGGGAAGCGGAGGTTTTAGTGAGCCGAGATCGGCCCACTGCACTCCAGCCTGGGAGACAGAGCAAGACTGTCAGAAAACAAAAACAAAAACAAAAAAACATTCCCTCCTGGTAGCAGGCCTGATTCATCAGCAGCCCATAAAGGACTCTATTGACTTTTTGTCCTAGGTTAACCACAAACTGTGTCCCAGAAACTGCAGAGAGGCTCCCTTCAGGGTTCCCACGCTCATCCACATACACATACAGTCACGCATGCACACGGCTATTCACACTCGTGCATACACATATACATAAATATACATTGCAGGTGTGCACAGGTTTTCACACGCATCTGCACACGCACGCAGCTAAAGGCATATGTGCATTTTACACACGCACACATGCGTTCACGCACACATGAGGCATTTGCACACGTGCACAGGTGCACTCTGTGGTCTCTGCCCTTCCTCTCGGCACTCCTTCTCCTTCATGGATCCCTTCCTTTTGTGATTTCAAGAAAGCCTCTTTGGAGAAGGTCTTCATCTCCAACACCAACCTGTCAACCAAAATCCTGCCCCGTGTTGGCAGCACGGCCTTTGTAGACTGCATGCTGGGTCCAAATCACATTCTATGTTGTTTTCAGCAGTGCTCCCCTCGATGTGTGCCACAGCCCTCATCAAGAGGAGTCCAGAGCTGTCGTCATCAGCGCTACGATGCTGATCCTGTCTTTGTCCTCTATTCTCCTCTTTGCATACACAGCCAGCTCATCTACCGAAATGAGAACTCTTGTGTGTCAGGGTGTGTTTCTCCTCTTTGCAGCCCTGCTTTCCCCATTCCACTGAAACCCAGGCATACACACGCATGTACGGATACACTCACACCTGCATGTACACACGTGCATATACATGCATTGCACACATCGATTCACACATAGGTATGTACACCCATGCACATACACACTGCATATATGTGCAGATTTTCACACATACATGAGGCATCTGCACACGTACACAGGTGCACTCAGTTTTTCACACTCATGCACACGCAGGCACACATGCATGCACACATATGCACATACATCAATAAATGCATAGCCCACACACATATTTACACATGCATGAAGCATTCTCATACCCATGAATACACGTTCATACATGCACACACAAGCATCCACTCAAGTACACACATTCACACATGCATGTACACACATGCACAGAAATACACACATACATGATACACATGCAACCCTTTCACAGTGCATGCACGGTGCACACACACATGCACACATGCACACATGCATGTCTGCATTGAACGCGTATTTGCGTATGCACAAGGCATTCACACAATCGTGCATACACATTCACACCTTCATGCACACAAATTCACATATGCATTTGCAGGCATGCAGTGATGTGCGCATACGTGCATTCAGATGTGTGAATTCATGCAAACACACACAAACAACACGCACACATACGGATGCATACACACACATGCATGCATACTGAGACACCCTGAGGCACACTGAGATGTCTGTAACATAATACAAATTGGGTGGTTATATTTGGCCTCTTGAAATTCAACAAAACCACAATACAATCCCTCATCTTTGGTCCAAAGCAGCTCCTGCCTCCTGACTTCTGCTCCAGTGGTGCGTCTGTTTTCCTAGAGTGTCGTCTGGGGCAACAACGCTTCTTTGAACTTTGCAAAAAGGCTTGGGATGTGTTGACCCAAGTCCAGCTCTGTGATCTCAAATAACTTAGCCAGTCTCTTTTGTTGCTTCTGTCTCACTAAAGAGAATAGGTTCCACTAGAATTTGACCATGGCAACCACAATCTTTCTTGTTTGTTTGTGTTTGAGACAGAGTCTTGCTCTGTCACCCAGACTGCAATGCAGTGGCAAGATCTCGGCTCACTGCAACCTCCGCCTCCTGGGTTCAAGCGATTCTCCTGTCTCAGCCTCCCGAGTAGCTGGGATTACAGGCACGCACCAACACGCTCAGCTAATTTGTGTGTTTTTAGTAGAGACAGGGTTTCACCAAGTTGGTCAGGCTGGTCTCGAACTCCTGACCTCATGTGAGCCACCTGCGTCTGCCTTCCAAAGTGCTGGGATGACAGGCGTGAGCCACCGCGCCTGGCTGGCAACCACAATGTTGAGCAGTTGCTCTGATTTTATTCTCATAACTTAGGGGTATTTGTTGTTACCCCAGCACAGAATGGAAAACTGGTGCCTGGGGTGGTTTAATAACCTGTGCAGGGTCACGCAGGTGGAAAACAGCAGGTGTGATTAAACCTTGTTTCTCTCTCTAGGTGGTTCTGTCGACCGTCTCTTGACCTGGCTGATTCCGAAGCTGCCTTCCGGCGCAGACATCCTGCACTGCTGGATTCCTCCTCCATCTTTTGCTCCTCGGTTATCCGATGTGGAGGGAAGCCCTCCCTCTCAAGTCATTGCCACCTTCTGTCCACGTTACCAAATGAGGTCACCGGTCCTCATCTGTGGGTTCCTTCATGCAGCGTTGCACGCCTCCACAAGCATGTTGCCGTTTCGAGAACTCTGGCTAGTGATGTCGCATCGTTGATGAGAGGCCACGTGGTCCTTCAGGTGGAAGCTGTGAACGAACATCCTGCGAGCCTGGATGTGGAGAAACAGGAACGCTTTTACACTGCTGGTGGGAGTGTTAACTAGTTCAACCATTGTGGAAGACACTGTGGCGATTCCTCAAGGACGCTGAACCAGAAATGCCATTTGACCCATCAATCCCGTTACTGGGTATATACCCAAAGGATTATAAATCATTCTACTATAAAGACACATGCGCACGTATGTTTATTGTGGCACTGTTCACAATAGCAAAGACTTTGGAACCAACCCAAATGCCCATCAATGGTAGACTGGATAAAGAAAATGTGGCACATACACAGCATGGAATTCTATGCAGCCATAAAAAAGGATGAGTTCATGTCCTTTGCAGGGACATGGATGAAGCTGGAAACCATCATTCTGCAGAAACCAACACAGGAAGAGAAAACCAAACACTGCATGTTCTCACTTATAAGTGGGAGTTGAACAATGAGAACACATGGATACAGGGAGGGGAACATCACACACTAGGGCCTGCTGGGGAGGTGGGAGGCTAGGGGAGGGAGAGCATTAGGACAAATACCTAATGTAGATGACAGGTTGATGGGTGCAGCAAACCACCATGGCACGTGTATGCCTATGTAACAAACCTGCACGTTCTGCACACGTACCCCAGAACTTAAAGTAGAATTAAAAGAAAAAAAAAAGAAAGAAAACAAGAAAAGAAAAGAAAATCATCCCAACCTGATACGGTATCAGGTTGCGCTGGTCATTTTATCATGTATCTCACTGGGATCTGAACTCATGCCAAGCTGGCAACAAGCCCTTCTGTGTGTAAGACACTCCCTGCAGCTTCAGGGAGGTCAGAAGCTCCACACACACACACACAAATCCTGTATAGCTCCGTCATCATCAAATGCCTGGAGGCTCCAGAAATGCGTGGTGCCCCCAGGGTGGTCGAAAGACTCAGCCACGGGGCTCCAATTTCTGTTCCCTCCCCTAAGCAACCAAGTTCCCTTTTTTTTTTTTTTTTTTTTTTTGAGATGGAGTCTCTCTCTGTCACCAGGCTGGAGTGCAGCGGCACGATCTCAGCTCACTGCAACCTTCGTCTTCTGGGTTCAAGCGATTCTCCTGCCTCAGCCTCCTGAGTAGCTGGGACTACAGGCACCCGCCACCCCGCCTGGCTAATTTTTGTATTTTTGGTAGAAACAGGGTTTCACCATGTTGGCCAGGATGGTCTCGATCTCCTTGAAGGAAGAGAGAGACCCTCTCATATTGTTTTATATACTCAGCACCTGTTTTAAGAAGAAACAACAAAGAAGTAAAACCAAAGACAGGCAGCCCGGCGCCAGGCCCAAAACCAGGCCTGGGCCTGCCTGCCCTAAACCCAGTAGTTAAAAATCAACTCGCAACTTAGAAACTGATGTTATTCATAGATTCCAGACATCGTATAGAAGAACACTGTGAAACTCCCTGCCCGTTCTGTTTCTCTCTGACCACAGGTGCACGCAGCCCCTGTCACGTACCCCTTGCCTGCTCAAATCAATCATGACCCTTTCATGTAAAATCTTTAGTGTTGTGAGCCCTTAAAAGGGACAGAAATTGTGCATTCGGAGAGCTCAGATTTTAAGGCAGTAGCTTGCCGATGCTCCCAGCTGAATAAAGCCCTTCCTTCTGCAACTCGGTGTCTGAGAGGTTTTGTCTGAGGCTCGTCCTGCTACACCCTGACCTTGTGATCCACCCGCCTCGGCCTCCCAAAGTGCTGGGATTACAGGCATAAACCACCGTGCCCGGCCCTTCCCTCCTTTTTATCTGGTCTCTCTACTCTCAGCCGCACCCCAACAGTTTGCCTTTCCTTCCTCACTGTTCATGCCTCGTGTTACCCTCAATTCCCAGATGCTTAGATGCCCTGTCCAGCTTGGGCAATGTCAGTCCACTGCTCCAGCACCTCTGCCTCCCCCGGCTCCTGGAAAGAAATTCAGCCCAGGGCCCTGACATGCAGGGGTGACTCTTGGATTTGGCCACAGTGCCCTCCCTCGCTCCTGGAATCGCTACGTCAGTTCTTGCCTCGGGGTCTTTGTGTGTGCTGTTCCCTCTGATTGGAGTACTCTCCTCTCACCACCCCCATATCCGTGTGGCCCTCACCTTCTCATCAAGAGGGTCTTTGGCTTCAGGGTCAACCCTTCCCTCACCTTCTCTCACCACTCTCTAGAAGCTTCTCTCCGGTACCTTCCTTCAGCTTTCTTCTTGGCTCTCAACATTCTCTGGCTATATTCATGTCTGCGACTATGCCTCCGTCTAATTCCACATCCACACTCACATCTACCTGCATTTACACCTGTATCTATCCATCTACCTGTCTATCCATTTATCTATTTACCTACGTATCTGACTACCTATCTAGCTATGCATTATCTATCCATCTATTTCTCTATCATCTATCTACATAGCTATCTATCCATGAACTCTCTATGCATCATCTATGTATCTATCGATCTATCGTCTATCTGCCTATTATCATCTATATATCTCTCCATCATCTATCTATGCATCATCTATTATCTATCACCTATCAATTATGTAGCCCATCTATCCTTTATCTGCCTATCTGTATCTATCTGCCTATCGTCATCTATGTATGTATCTGTCTATGCATCATCTCTCCATTATCTGTCTATCCATCTTATCATCTATGTAGCTCATCTATCATCTGTCTGTCTGCCTATCTACCTATATCTGTCTGCCCATCTATCTATCTCTATCATCTGTCTGCCTATCTATATCTATCATGTCTGCCTATCTATATCTATCCATCTATCATCTATCTGCCTATCTATATCTATCTATCTCTATCTAGCTATCTATCATCTGTCTGCCTATCTATATCTATCTATCATCTATCTTTTATCTGTCTGTCTGCCTATATCTATCTATCTATCATCAGTCTGTCTGCCTATCTAAATCTACTTATCTATCATCTGTCTGCCTATCTATATCTATCATCTATCTATCTATCTTTTATCTGTCTGCCTATCTCTATGTATCTATCTATCTATCTATCATCGGTCTGCCTATCTAAATCTACTTATCTATCATCTGCCTATCTCTATCTATCATCTGTCTGCCTATCTATATCTATCATCTGTCTATGTATATCTATCCGTCTATCATCTATCTATATATCTATCCATCATCTATTTATCATCTAGGTATCTCATCTATTATCTGTCTCTCTGTATCTCTAAATTATCTATCTAATCTATCTAATGTCAATCAATGGATCTGTATCTATTATCTAGTTATTAATCTAATATGCTTATGTATTATGTCATCAAATCTATTTGTCTATTATTTATATCCATCTGTCATCTATTGCCTGTCTATCTAATCTATGCATATCTAACTACCTGTTATCTATTATCTGTCAATCATCTAATCTATTTTTTTTTTTTTTTTTTTCTGAGACGGAGTCTTGCTCTGTCACCCAGGCTGGAGTACAATGGTGCGATCTTGGCTCACTGCAACCTCCGCCTCCCTGGTTGAAGCGCTTCTCCTGCCTCAGCTTCCCGAGTAGCTGGGATTACAGGTGCGCGCCACTATGTCCAGCTAATTTTTTGTATCTTTAGTAGAGACAGGATTGCACCATGTTGGCCAGGCTGGTCTTGAACTCCTGAACTCATGATCCGCCTGCCTCAGCCTCCCAAAATGCTGGGATGACAGGCGTGAGCCACTGCACCCGGCTAATCTATCTCTTATCTATGACTATCAATCATCTATTATCTATGTATATCATCTGTTATTTCTCTGTTGTGCATCGGTTATCTAGTTTAGCTATTATGTAACTATATCATCTATCTATCATCAATCATCAAATCTATAAATCTTATGTACCTATGTATCTATGTACATCTGTATCCAGACCCAATTCTGTATCTATATCCATGTCTGTGTCTCTTTCTATATCTGAATCTATGACCGTATCTATTTTACACCTGTTTCCGTATTCATCTCTATGCCTCTGTCTCTCTATATCTATGTATCTATGCCCATATCTGTATCTGTACCTAGGTCCATTTCCACTCCTGTTTCATATCTGTGTCTAGATTTCCTTTCCCATTGCCTCTCTCCCTTTTAATCCTGGCTCCATTTCAGGTGAAAAACCAGTATCTGGCTCAGAGTTGACAATATTTGTGGGAAGAATAAATTCATCATTAAGTACATTCATGGATCTTCTCAATTAATTCTTAGTATTTCTCACGAGAAAACAGGAGACATGAGGTTTGGAGAAGGAGAATTTAATGGGAAGCAGAGGCTGTAAGTAGGGTGATTTGTTGTCCTAGGGGTGACTTTAGGGTTTAAAGCATCAGCCCTGGGCCAACACTGTAAGCACCATGAATTACAGTTTTTTTGTGTTTGTTTTTTGAGACGGAGTCTCATTCTGTTGCCCAGGCTAGAATGCAGCGGTGCAATCTCGGCTCACTGCAACCTCTGCCTCCTGGGTTCAAGCAATTCTCCTGCCTCAGCCTCCCGAGTAACTGGGATTACAGGAGTGTGCCACCACGCCTGGCTAATTTTTGTATTTTTAGTAGCAATGGGGTTTCGCCATGTTGGCTAGGCTGGTCTTGAACTTCCGACTTCGTGATCTGGCTGCCTCAGCCTCCCAAAGTGCTGGGATTACAGGGGTGAGTCACTGTGCCCGTGCCTGGCCAAGTACAGTAATTTTTATCCAACTGCATTCCTCTGTCTGAATAAGGAGCTGAGATCCTGCCTTTTTCTTTTCTTTGAGTTCTTACTGTCTTTGTGTAGCAGATTGTCTCCAGATCGCCTCCAGCAAAGAAAAGGAGGAAGTTGGAAAATAAAAAAATAAGAGCTTAGTGGCGTCTCTGCATGATTCCCTCTCAGTCTTTTGTCCTGAAGCTTCTCAGAACCCGCTGTTCACCACAGGACGTCTTGGTGAAACAGTCTCTGTATTATCTGCCTTATCTGTTAGGCAAATGCCAAATTCTTCCCTCTCTAGGACGACCAAGTTGTGCTCTGCTCTTAAACTGAGGAATGTCTGGAATTCAGGGGTCAGCCCAAATCACACCCAGGAGTAAAAGAAACTGAACATTCTCTACATGCAAGCCTCCATTCCCAGAATGCCCTCCTTTAAGCTCACGTTGCCTGAAAATTGAAGACGTGTGGGATTAACACAGCCAAGTGAAGCTCTTTCACAGAGGTAGCATGGGCTTGCATTGTGTATTATGTACCTATTGCATAGACGTAGCATGGACCTGCTTTATGTATTATGTGTCTCTTGCATAGACGTAGCATGGACCTGCTTTATGTATTATGTGTCTCTTGCATTATGTATTATGTACCTATTGCATAGACGTAGCATGGACCTGCTTTATGTATTATGTGTCTCTTGCATAGACGTAGCATGGACCTGCTTTATGTATTATGTGTCTCTTGCATAGACGTAGCATGCATTTGCATTACATATTATGTACCTATTGCATAGACGTAGCATGGACCTGCTTTATGTATTATGTGTCTCTTGCATAGATGTAGCATGGACCTGCTTTATGTATTATGTGTCTCTTGCATAGACGTAGCATGGACCTGCTTTATGTATTATGTGTCTCTTGCATAGACGTAGCATGCATTTGCATTACATATTATGTACCTATTGCATAGACGTAGCATGGACCTGCTTTATGTATTATGTGTCTCTTGCATAGATGTAGCATGGACCTGCTTTATGTATTATGTGTCTCTTGCATAGACGTAGCATGGACCTGCTTTATGTATTATGTGTCTCTTGCATAGACGTAGCATGCATTTGCATTACATATTATGTACCTATTGCATAGACATAGCATGCACTTCCATTATGTATTCCATTATGTATTCTGTATCTATTGCACAGATGTAGCATGGACCTGCATTATGTATTACATATTACATATTATGTATCTATTGCATAGACGTAGCATGGACCTGCAGCTCTATGCTTCACGGAAGGCACCACGGTGGCAGCCTCCTTCTCAGTACTGGGGTGCTGGACGTCCCCAGATCCTCTGGGATCATTTCCTGTATCTATGTGCATGACCGTGCCTCATCCCTGAATGCTGCCCGATGCTGCGGCTTTGGTGTCTCTGCGATGATTCACACTGACAGATTTAAATCCCTAGGAGCGGTACCTCTGGTCCTGGAGGTGGGAAGGACAGACTTAGTGCCTGCTGGAACGTGACCAGAATGCATGCAGATCTCTGCTTTGCACCTGATGCAGAGCTAGGGGTCAGCACCATGGTGTAGACAGGTGTGTGTGTGTGTGTGTGTGTGTGTGTGTGTGTGTGTCTGGTATGTTATGGTCAGGGGAGTCGTTCTGATATTTTTTACATGCAAAGAATACCTCATTCTATAGCAGTGATTCTCATCTGGGAGTGGTTCTGTTCCCTAACTGCCACCCCGCCTCCCCCAACGCCACGACACTTCGCAATATCTAGGGACATTTTTGGTGGTCATAACAAGGTAGGGATGCTATGGGCATCTAGTGGGTGGAGACCAGGGATGCTGTACAGCACAGCCTCTTAATTATCCATCCCACATGGCAATGGTGTTGAGGTCAAGAAACTCTGGTTTAGCATGAGAGGCTCTGTCTGTTTATGTCTCATCTGGCCATCACCTAGCATCCATCTGTATCTACCTATCAATTTTCTTTGTCTATCTATTATCTATCTATCGATCTATCATTATCATCTATCTAACCATCATCTATCATCTGTTATCATCATCATGTGTCTAACTATATCATCACCATCATCTATCTATCCATCTATCACCTACCTATGCATCCATCCACCCACCTATCATCCATCCATCCATCCATCTACCCATCCACCTATCTATCCATTCACCCACCTGTCATGTGTCTATCCATCCATCCATCCATCCATCTACCCATCCACCTATCTATCCATCCACCTATCATGTATCTATCCATCCACCTATCCATCATGTATCTATCCATCCATCCACCCATTATCTATCCATCCATCCATCTACCCGTCCACCAATCATGCATCCACCCACCTATCATGTATCTATCTATCCAGCCATCTATCTATCCATCCACCCATCTACCTATCTATCTATCTATCTATCTATCTATCCATCCATCCATCCATCTATCCATCCATCTACCCATCTTTCTATCTATCTATCTATCCATCCATCCATCCATCCATCTACCTGTCCACCTATCATCCATCCACCCATCATGTATCTATCCATCCATCCACCTATTATCTATCTATCCATCCATCTACCCGTCCACCAATCATGCATCCACCCATCATGTATCTATCTATCCAGCCATCTATCTATCCATCCACCCATCTACCCATCTATCTATCTATCTATCCATCCATCCATCTATCCATCCATCTACCCATCTTTCTATCTATCTATCCATCCATCCATCCATCCATCCATCTATCCATCCATCTGCCCATCTATCTATCTGTGGCAGTTGTTTGCAACCAAGGAAAATTCTGCCCTTGAGGACATACTGCCTAACATCTGAGGGCATCTTTGGTTGTCACCACCTGATGGAGGAGATCCTGGCCTCTGGTGTGTGGATCCCAGGTACGCTGCTCAACACCTTACAGTGCCCAGGATGGCCCCACCACAGACAGTCCTCCAGTCTGAAATGTCAGCGGTGCTGAAGTTGAGAAACCCTGACATCAAGGTAATGGCTGGGCATAAGAGATTCTATCTATTTAACTATCAATCATCTATCAATCTATCAATCATCTGTCCTTCTTTCAATCTATCATATCCTATGTAGCTATCTATCCTGTTTATCATCTGTGTCTCTATCATCTATCCAGCATCTATCTATCATTTAGCCTCTCTGTATCTCTTTATCAATAATCTTTATCTATCTGTGTATCATCTATCTATATCTACCCAGCTATCACTATCATTTATCTGTCGATGACAGTGGTTTTCAATTCGAGGTGATTTTTCTCCCCTGGGGTCACTGTGTTGTATCTGAGGACAGCTTTGGTTATCACAACTGTGGGGGTGCTCCTGGTATCTGGTGGGTGGAGCCCAGGGGCGCTGCTCAACACACTAAGGTGAAGAGGACAGCCCCGCCCCGCCCCAGGAGAATCCTCCAGCTCACACATGCCAGCAGTGCTGAGGCTCAGAAACGTTTCAGAAAATGAAAGCATCTTAAGAGACTCAATGTTTGATGCAAAAACAGCAAACTTGGTGATACCCCTCCTGAAAGTGGAAGTTTCAGCACAAAACTGTTATCGAATCAGCCTCTGTGTCTCAAAGGCTCAACTTACAATCCCCATGACCTTGGAGTCACCGCCTTCGGTGGAAGGTACCATTTCCGGGCAAGTGGGTCACCGCCTTCGGTGGAAGGTACCATTCCCGGCAAGTGGCTCACCGCCTTCAATGGAAGGTACCATTTCCGGGCAAATGGGTCACTGCCTTTGGTGGAAGGTACCATTTCCGGGCAAGTGGGTCACCGCCTTCAATGGAAGGTACCATTTCCGGCAAGTGGGTCACCGCCTTCAATGGAAGGTACCATTTCCGGGCAAATGGGTCACTGCCTTTGGTGGAAGGTACCATTTCCGGGCAAGTGGGTCACCGCCTTCAATGGAAGGTACCATTTCCGGCAAGTGGGTCACCGCCTTCAATGGAAGGTACCATTTCCGGGTAAGTGGGTCACTGCCTTTGGTGGAAGGTACCATTTCCGGGCAAGTGGGTCACCGCCTTCAGTGGAAGGTACCATTTCCGGGCAAATGGGTCACCGCCTTCAATGGAAGGTACCATTTCCGGACAAGTGGGTCACGGCCTTTGGTGGAATGTACCATTCCTGGGCAAGTGGGTCACCACCTTGGGTGGAACGTACCATTTCCGGGCAAGTGGGACCCCACTGTGGGATCTTAACCTGTCAGGCCTCTGAGCTGAAGCTCAGCCATTATCACCCCTGTGACCTGCACATATACATCCAGGTGGCCTGCAGGAGCCAAGAATTCTGGAGCAGCCAAAGAAAAAAACTACAAAGAAGTAAAACAGCCAGTTCCTGCCTTAACTGATTAACTAAAATTACAATATTTTACTATTGTGACTTGTCCCTGCCCCAGTTTAGCTCATCAATCAATTCTGTGACATTCTTCTTCTGGACAATCAGTCTTATGATCTCTCCACCATGCACCTTGTAACCCCCTCTTCTGCTGACAATAGATAACCACCTTTTGCTGTAATTTTCCATTACCTACCCAGCTCCTGTAAAGCCACACCTTCCCCATCTCCCTTCGCTGACTGTCTTTTCGGACTCAGCCCACTTGCACTCAAGTGAATACACAGCTTTATTGCTCACACAAAGCCTGTTTGGTGGTCCCTTCACGGGCGCGCGTGACTTATCCAGCAGTACTTCCTGCAGAACCCTGACCTTTTACAAAAATACACCACTTCAAAATGTATTGTGTGGATGGCTTCAGGATGGAAGCAGTCTCCACTCCTAAGCTTTGAGGGAGGAAGGGCTGAAAGTGATCGCTTAAGCCCCCTCTACCCCACCCAGCTTTCCCTTATAAATGAGATCCTATGCAGAGTTGGATAAGCTGTTACAGATCCACGGGTGCACACGCCTTTACCTGGAGCTATTGCATGTAAATTGTAAGGTTTTATTTAATTTTATAGGAAGGCCCTTCTTTTTCCTTTGCTTTTCTTTTTGTTTTGTTTTTCTCTCTAGCTTATCATTCATACTGACAGATCCTGATATCTACAGTGACTTGGGGAATTTTCAAAGGACAGCGCTAAAACCTCTGCTTGGGAGGCAGGTCGGGGTGTCAGTGACTAATGTGGTTTGCAGCAAACGCCTGGAGGGGCAGGGCTCTGACTGCAGGCTCCGTGTCTGTGCCCTTGGACAGAGGCTCAACCCAAGCGTCCGGGACTTTGAAGTTAGAAATGATATGTCCATGTCAAAGTCGCTAAATTAATTTCCGAGGGACCGGCAAACACTGCGGGGCAGCTGATATGAAATTGGAAGGGATTTGAAATGGAAATCCAAGGAGAGCCGCGGGGAAGGAGGGGAGAGGAATCATCACAGCAAGGGAGGGAAAGAGAGGAGCAGGAAAATGCAGAGCGGGGGCGCAGCTGATTTTCACCAACAGACTGTTTTGCGAGCTCTCCTTACATGCAAGGAGATCTTGTGTGTTTGTGTCCTGATAGATTTCAGTGCTGGACCATATTAAGGACAAGGAGAAACTCAGGCCATAGTAAGAAATGTCCGGCGTGTGGGGCAATTTCTTCTAAACTGGATGAGCCCATTTGGAGGACTGCTTGGGCCCAGGAGTTTGAGACCAGCCTGGGCAATACAGCAAGACCCTGTCTCTACAAAACGGAGCCTCTTAAACGTGCATTACAGCCACCTGGGCAGGGTGGGATTTGGGAGGCAGGTGCACGTCCAGTGACTGCTGTGACAAATGCCCACAGCACTAAACTGCTTTAGGTGACTTCAAGCAACACCAATAGATGATCTTGCAGTCCTAGAGGTCAGAACTCCGAAATGGGTCTCCCCGGGGTAAAATCCAGGTATTGGCATGGCTGGTTCCTTCTGGAGCCTGTAAGGGAGACCCCATTTTCTGACCATTTCTGTCTGCTACGGAATGCATTTTTTTTTTTTTTTTGAGATGGAGTCTCACTCTGTCACCAGGCTGGAGTGCAGTGGTGCAATTTCGGCTGGCTACAACCTCCGCCTCCCGGGTTCAAGTGATTCTCCTGCCTCAGCCTCCCAAGTAGCTGGGACTACAGGCATCCACCACCACACCTGGCTAATTTTTGTATTTTTAGTAGAGATGGGGTTTCACCATCTTGGCCAGGCTGGTCTTGAACTCCTGACCTTGTGATCTACCTGCCTCAGCCTCCCAAAGTTCTGGGATTATAGGTGTAAGGCACCGCACCCGACATAATTTTTATTAATAATGGTTTTGAGCATCCAATGTCCCATTTGGTTATAGATAGAGGAATGGCAGGGTATGAATAGGTTGATGTGGTTACTCTGTTGAAAACGCTAAGAACCACCTTTCTGGGAATTGTAGAGGGTAGGTAATTGCAACTGTCTTCTATCTTCTAGGTGCTATGTCTGTGGACACACCCTAGGATATATTTTCTTCTCTGTCTTTCCAATCGAGTCCACATAAACACGAGGCAAGAATCTTAGATGGGAAAATAAGGAAAAAGCAACCAGTGACCTGAGGCAGGGGTAAAGAAAGGAGAGAGACTTCCTTGGAGTTGGCGTTCATTTAGCAGAGTAAAAGCAGTGTGCAATTTTTCTAAGCACTCGTGGGTCCAAACACCATCTCCTTCTTTCCAAAAGGAATATCTTCCCATCCACAGGAAGGCAAGAAAAAGGAGTGGACCGTTGTTTCAGGTAAAAACTTGGCTGCATCTTTTGAGAAGTGTCTGTTCCTACCCTTTGCCCACTTTTTGATGGGGTTGTTTATTTTTTGTTGTTGTTGTAAATTTATTTAAGTTCCTTGTAGATTCTGGATATTATACCTTTGTCAGGTGGATAGATTGCAGAAATTTTCTCCCATTCTGTAGGTTGCCTGTGCGGCCAACAAACATATGAAAAAAAAAGCTAATCATCCCTGGTTATTAGAGAAATGCAAATCAAAACCACAATGAGATACCATCTCAGGCCCGTTAGAATGGCAATTATTAAAAAATCAGGAAAAAACAGATGCTGGCAAGGCTGTAGAGAAATAGGAATGCTTTTACACTGTTGCTGGACATGTAAATTAGTTCAACCATTGTGGAAGACAGTGTGGCGATTCCTCAAGGATCTAGAACCAGAAATACTATTTGACGCAGCAATCCTATTACTGTGTATCTACCCAAAGGATTATAAATCATTTTACTATAAAAACGCATGCACACATATGTTTACTGCAGCACTATTCACAATAGCAAAGACTTGGAACCAACCCAAATGCCCATCAATGATAGACTGAATAAAGAAAATGTGGCACATAGACACCATGGAATACTATGCAGTCATAAAAAAGGATGAGTTCATGTCCTTTGCAGGGACAGGGATGAAGCTGGACACCATCATTCTCAGCAAACTAACACAAGAACAGAAAACCAAACACCTCATGTTCTCACTCATAAATGGGAGTTGAAAAACGAGAACACATGGACGCAAGGAGGGGAACATCACACACTGGGGCCTGCTGGGGGTTGGGGGGCAAGGGGAGGGAGAGCATTAGGACAAATGCCTAATGCATGTAGGGCTTAAAACCTAGATGACGGATTGATGGGTACAGCAAACCACCATGGCACATGTATACCTACGCAACAAACCTCCACGTTCTGCACATGTATCCCAGAACTTAAAGTAAAAAACAAAAAACAAACAACAACAACAACAAAAAAAACTTAACTGCATCTCGAATGCATATCACGAAGTGAAAGAAGCCACTTTCCAAGGGGTACTTACTGCATGAAGGCATGTATATGACTTTGTGGACCCGGCAAATACAGAGACAAAAAACAGACCAGTGCTTGCCAGAGGTTAGGGCTGAGGATTGGGGTTGCCTGTGGATGGGCAAGGTGAGGGAATTCTCTGCAGTCATGGACTTGTTCTGAATCCTGATGGGGTCTTGGGTACCTGAATGCATACATGTATTAAAATGTATGACTGTGCACCAAACAACAGAGAATGGCATACTGAAAGAGTGCAGGCTTGTCTTGTAGCACAAGACAAGGGCTTGCAATTACCTGCCCTCTGCCAGTCCCAGGAAGGTTGTTCTTGGCGTTTCAACAGACTAACAACATCAACCTTAAAAGGTTGAAGATGGGATTCCCACAGGATCCAGCAAATGCACTTCTGGGTCTATGCACCCCCTCCCTCAAATTGGGACTTGAACCAATATTCGCACACCTGTGTTCATAGCAGTGTTACCATAGCCCCAACGTGGAAGGCCCCCTAAGTGGTCATTGGCAGATAAATAGGTAAGCAAAATGTGGTCTGTCTATACGGTGGAATATTATTCAGCCTTTAAAAAGGACAGAAACTCTGGTCAAGCACTGACAAACCATGAGGACATTATGCTGAGTAAAAGAAACCAGTCCTAAAAAGGAAAAATACTCTATGATACCGCTTGAATGAGGTCCTCAGAGCCATCACATTGGGACCAAAAGAAAGAAAGTCGAATGGGCCAGGTGCAGTGGCTCCTGCCTGGAATCCCAGCACTTTGGGAGGCCAAGGCAGGTGGATCACCTGAAGTCAGGAGTTCGAGACCAGCCTGGCCAACAGGGTGAAACCTTGTCTCTACTAAAAATGGTGCCTGTAATCCCAGCTACTCGGGAGGCGGAGGCAAGAGAATTGTTTGAACCCGGGAGGCAGAGGTTGTAGTGAGCCGAGATTGTGCCACTGCACTCCAGCCTGGGTGACAGAGCAAGACTCTGTCTCAAAAAAAAAAAAAAAGTTACAATGGTAAATTTGATGCTATGCATATTTTATCATAATTCATTTTTTAATTAAAAATACACCTGCATTCAAAACGTGCTACTTGAGAGAGAGCACACAAAGTCAGCCTTAGGGTTAGGAACTAAATATTGGAAGTGCTGTCTGCATTTCTTTATATGTCATGGTTTTAAAAGGTTTATCTATGTGTGGTGCAGCATCAGGGGCATCCATAATGGGCACGTATAACATCTGCACACCTGCAGATTTGCACTGGGGTACAGGCTAGAATGCTTTGCTCACAAAGGTGTGCACCAAACCTGGGAGCCTGCAGGTGTGGCCAGCACCCCACACCTAACTCTCACCGACTGGTCCAGAATCTAGCTGAGAATCTAGCTGAATCTAGCAGAATCTAGCTCCAGAATTGAGCTGAAAGTGCTGCCGAAATGTTTTGATTGGAGAAAGGCCAGGCATGTCATTGTCACTGGGTGCTTGACAAAGGCCAGCCCTGATGTCTTCCATCCCCAAGTCACTTTCCCCAGAGTAGGTATGGAATTGGCTCTATGCAGATGTGGGAACTGCTTCTTAGAGAGGGATGGTGGATCCCGGCCAGCATGGATGCTAGCAGGTGGAGGCCGGTGGGATGTTCACACGCACCAGCTTCTCCTCTACGCCTCTGCATCCCAGACCCTGGGAGATACCCAGATTCCTGCCCCTCCGCACTTGGACAGGGAGAAACCTCTCCTTTGAAGATGAAGCAGTGGTGCTCAGGGGCTGCTGTGGATCTCAGGGGTGTTTTCTTTCTTTTCTTGTTTTGGTCTGGAAGAGACTGATAACTCACTTGGAATTTTAATGTATTCTGTAGTTAAGCAAGTCTAAAATCTTGCGCATATAGTTTTAAATGTCTGTCATGGTTGGTTCTTCAAAGGGAGTGATTCGGACCTCCCAGGGCTTATCTGGAAATGTCTGCCGACATTTTCAGTTGTCACAAGGGAGGTGGAGGAGGTAGGTGCTCCTGGCCCCTGGTGGGTGGACCTCGGGGACGCTGCTCAACACCCAACAGTGCACAGGATGGACGGCCCCACCACAGAGAGTCATGCACCGCCAAATATCGGCAGCACTGAGGCTGAAAAAGACTGTTAGCATGACTGACTCTCTCTCTCACATTGCTCCTTCTCTCTTCTCCCTTTTCCCCTCCTTCCTTCCTTCACCCATCTCTCTGTGTATCAATCTATAGTTCTCTTTTCCTTAACCTCTCTCTAATCAATCTATCTACCCATCCATCTATCTAGTCCATCCATCCATGCATCCATCATGTATCTGTCTATCCATCCATCCATCATCTATCAATCCATCCATCTATCATCTATGTATCTAGTCTATTTATCATCTATCTATCATCTATCTATCTACACATCTATCTATCATGTACCCATCTGTGCCTCTGTATGTGACACCAAGAGAGATGCCCAGCTTCCTGCCTATTGGCACTCAATGATAGAGAAGACAGGCTGGGAAACCTCTGTCTTCTATCTATTACCTAGGTATCTGTGTATCTATCCATCAATCTACCCACCCAGCCATCCATCCATCCATCCATCCATCCATCCACCCACCCACCCACCCACCTATCTATCTATCCACCTATTTATCTACTCTATGTATTTATCTATCTATCTTGCTATCATCTATCTATTTATCTATCTGGGTATCCATCAATCCATCCATGGATCCATCCATCCATCTATATAATCTGTCTATCCATCTATCTACTCTGTATTTATTTATCTAGCTAGCTGTCATCTATCTATTTATCTATCTCCCTATCTATATCTATTTATCCACCTACGTACCCATCCATCCATCCATTTCTCTATCATGTATCTATCCATCCATCATCTGTCTACCTACCTATCTACACATCCATCTGTCTCTAATCCATCTATCATCTATCTACCTGCCTATCTACCCATCCTTCTATCTATCTATCTATCTATCTATCTATCTATCTATCATCTATCTCTAATCCATCCATCAGCTATGGCAGTGGTTTGCAACCAGGCACAACTGTACTTCCCACAGGACCCTTGCTGATGTCTGGAGACATATTTGGTCATCTTGACTCCGGGGTGGAGGGTGTGCTTCTGGCTTCTCCTGGGTAGAGGCCACCAGGGATGTTGGTAAATGCCCTCTAGTGCACAGGATGGCCCCACCATAGACAATCATCCAGCCCCAAACACCAACACTCCCCAGACGGCAGATACTTTGAGTAGCCAATCATGTCATCCCACAAACGTTACACATTTTTACACATTCATGAAAGGAATTTGTGAAAAAGCCGAGGTCTAGGTGCCTGTCCACTTGCTGCTGTTTACTGCTCCGTCCTGGCCTCCGGCGGGTAGTTTATACACTCTCTGAAATGCATCCATTCCTTTGATATATTAATGCTTCATTCACCCCTTTCCAAGCAGAAAGCTGCCGTTAGTCCTGCCTGGTGACTCTTTCTGTCACTTCTGCAGGGGAATTATTCTGCGTATATAACTTAACCATGAGCCGTCTGTCCTAACACCTAAGGCATATTCTGTAAGCAATCCTTGTACTGTTGGCAGCTGCCTGAGTGCTGTCAATCATCCGGGACACTTTTACGACTTCCTCCAGCCACAGGAAGGGCGCACCGCAATTTATGCTGTCTCCTTGGAGGCCCTGAATTCTAAAACATCGACTGCTGTATTTTTTTACCCTGCTTTGCCACTTATAAAAATTTCCACGGCTAGAATTTCAAAGACTTGCAGAAAATGAAGAAACCGAATTGGATCAATTCATTTCCGTTTTTTTGAAGGTTGCTACGAACACTTCACCAGCTCCATCTCCCTTATCCTTTAGAAAGAGGGTGCTGGAGCTTTCAACGAAGCAGGACTTTTGCTAGAAATGAGCTTTAAAATCTGCTTGCCTGGGTCAGGATACCTGAAGGTCAAAGAAGAAAGTGAAGCCACATGAAAGTCATTTATATTCCAATCTGTGGTCTGGGTTACTTTAAGGCCAACCCAGGAGATGGGGGAAGGAGGCTTGGCTCTCAACCAGGAAAAATTGTGAGATTATATTGCCTAGATGTTACATGTTTATACATTGAGAAGGGTAAAAAGCAGCATCGTAGGAAGACAGGCTAAGACCTTGAAGAGGTAGCTATGTTTTTTTCTTTTCTTTTTTTTGAGACAGAGTCTTGCTCTGTCTCCCAGGCTGGAGTGCAGTGGTGCGATCTCGGTTCACTGCAACCTCCGCCTCCTGGGTTCACGCCATTCTCCTGCCTCAGCCTCCCGAGTAGCTGAGATTACAGGAGCCCACCACCACGCCCGGCTAATTTCTGTATTTTTAGTAGAGACGGGGTTTCACCTTCTTGGCCAGGCTGGTCTTGAACTCCTGACCTCGTGATCCACCCGCCTCAGCCTCCCAAAGTGCTGGGATTACAGGCATCAGCCACCGCACCTGGCCTATAGCTATCTTTTTCTTTCTGGGGCATTGACTTGACATGGAAATTAACTGTTTGACAGGAGTCTTCCACAACTTGATGTCTAAAGGTCAAGATATGATTCTGTGGAGTATGTCTCAAAAGCCCTGTCCGGGGTACCCAGTATTGGAACATTCCGGATGAAAATACAGTCATGTGTCATTTTTTTCTTTCTTTCTTTTTTTTTTTTTGAGATGGAGTTTCCCTCTCGTCGCCCAGCCTGCAGTGCAATGGCGCAATCTCGGCTCACTGCAACCTCCACCTCCCAGGTTCAAGCGATTCTCCTGCCTCAGCCTCCTGAGTACCTGGCATTACAGGCACCCGCCACCACGCCCAGCTAATTTTTTGTATTTTTAGTTTAGATGAGTTGTCGCCATGTTGGCCAGGCTGGTCTCAAACTCCTGACCTCAGGTGACCTGCCCGCTTCGGCCTCCCAAAGTGCTGGGATGACAGGCGTGAGCCATGGCGCCCGGCCATGTGTTGCTTAACGATGGGGATACAATCTGGGAAACGTGTGATCGGGGGATTTCATGGCTGTGCAAAAATTGTAGAGCACACTCGCACAAACCTAGGTGGTATAGCCTACCACACACCTAGGCTATGTGCTACTGCTCATTGCCCTTAGACTGCAAACCTAATTCCAGTGTAAACCAAAAATGAAATTCTAAGCCCCAGCCATCTCAACGGACCCTTCCTCTCAGTTAACGGCATTCCAAAGTTAAGCTGAAAAACTAGTTCAGAGGCCGGGCCCAGGGGCTCACGCCTGTCATCCCAGCGCTTCAGGAGGCTGAGGCGGGTGGATCATGAGGTCAGGAGTTCAAGACCAGCCTGGCCAACATGGTGAAACCTCGTCTCTACTAAAAATACAAAAATATTAGTCAGGCGTGGTGGTGGATGCCTGTAATCCCAGCTACTTGGGAGGCTGAGGCAGAAAATTGCTGGAACCCGGGAGTGGAGGTTGCAGTGAGCTGAGATTGCTCCATTGCACTCCAGCCTGGGTGACAGAGCGTGACTCTGTCTCAAACAAACAACTAGTTCAGGCCATGATGGAAGTGTGGGTTGGACATGTCTCCTAATACCCTCCTCCTCTGTGGAATTCAGGAAAAGGCGAGCAGTATTCACATCAACATAGACGTTAATTCTGGTGAGAAATGTTGATAATCTATTGAAGCCTGCTACCTAGAGGCTTCATCTGCATGATGAAACCTTGGTTTCCACAACCCCATGTCTTAACCCAGCCATTCTTCTTGATAATAACTCTTTCAACCACCAACTGCCAATCAATCAGAATTTTTTTTCTTTTTGAGATGGAGTCTCGCTCTGTCACCCAGGCTGGAGTGCAGTGGCGTGATCTCGGCTCACTGCAACCTCCATCTCCTGGGTTCAAGTGATTCTCCTGCCTCAGCCTCCCGAGTAGCTGGGACTACAGGCATCCATCACCATGCCTGGCTATTGTTTGTGTGTGTGTGTGTGTTTAGTAGAAAATGTTTAAATCTACCTATGACCTGGAAGGAACCAACGTACATCCTACATGTATTGACTGATGTCTCATTAAAAGGTATAAAACCAAGCTGTGCCCAACCACCTTGGACACGTGTCATCAAGACCTGCGGAGTCTGTGTGACAGGTGCATCCTTAACCTTGGCAAAAGCAATGTTCTCAATTTTGATTGAGACCTGACTCAGGTACTTTTTTTAATGTTTTCCCCTACACATACATGCCTATGATAAAGTTTAATTTATTAATTAGGCACAGTAAGAAATTAACAGTAACTAATAATTGCCTTTTTTTTTTTTCGAGATGGAGTCTCCCTCTGTTGCCCAGGCTGGAGTGCACTGGTGCGATCTTGGATCGCTGTGACCTCTGCCTCCCAGGTTCAAGCAATTCTTCTGCCTCAGCTTCCTGAGTAGCTGGGATTACAGGCATGCACCAACATGCCCGGCTAATTTTTGTATTTTTAGTAGAGACAAGGTTTCACCATATTGGCCGGGCTGGTCTCGAACTCCTGACCTCATGATCCGCCCGCCTTGGCCTCCCAAAGTGCTGGGATTACAGGCGTGAGCCACCGCATCCAGCTCAACAGTAATAATAAAATAGAAAAATGATAACTATATGCCAGCATCACTACTCTTGTGCATTGGATCCATTATGAAGTAATGTGAGGGTTACTTGAACGTAAACACTACAATACGGCCACTGTTGATTTGGGTGGTGTGGGTAGTGCAGACAGCGTGGAGGGGCTGGCAAAGCGATGATTCAGGTTCCAGGCAGGATATAGTGGGACAGGGCTGTTTGACCTCACTATTGGGAATGATGTGCAATTTAAAACTTATACATTATTTACTTCTGGAATTTCCCATTTAATATTTTCAGACCACAGTTGACTTTGGGTAACCGAAACCGGGAAAAGCAAAAGTGCAGATAAGGGGGGGATGACCTTAGGTACTTCTGGGTTCACAACAGCATATGACTGTACTGAATGCTGTAGGTAACTGTAACACAATGGTAAATATTTGTGTATTTAATCGTATCTAAACATAGAAAAGGCACAGTAAAAATACAATATGACAGTCTTATGTAATCTTATCTTAATCTTATGTCATGTTATGTTATGTCATCTTAACACACTGCATATGCTAATATGCAGTCCAGTAGGCCATTCTTGCATTGCTCTAAAGAAATATCTCAGGCGGGGTAATTGATGACGTGGACAACCAAACTGTCCTGTGGTCTAGTGGGCAGGGACCTGGGGGCCATCAGTGGCTGTAGGACTTTTTTACCCCTCTGTTTCCTGGCCTAAATATGTGATGGCTATGCTTCACCTTAAGTGGTAAGAGGTTTGATTTTTGTTTTTAAGACAGAGTCTCCCTCTGTCCCCAAGGCAATGGCGTGATCTCAGCTCACTGCAACCTCCGCTCCCAGGTTTAAGCCATTCTCCTGCCTCAGCTTCCTGAGTAGCTGGGATTACAAGCACCTGCCACCACGCCTGGCTAACTTTTGTTTTGTTTTGTTTTGTTTTGTTTTGAGATGGAGTATTGCTGTGTCGCCCAGGCTGGAGTGCAGTGGTGCGATTTCAGCTCACTGCAAGCTCCGCCTCCCAGGTTCACACTATTCTCCTGCCTCAGCCTCCCGAGTAGCTGGGACTAGAGGCGCCACCATGCCCGGCTAATTTTTTGTATTTTTAGTAGAGACGGTGTTTCACCATGTTGGCCATGCTGGTCTTGAACTCCTGACCTTGTGATCTGCCTGCCTCGGCCTCCCAAAGTGCTGGGATTACAGGCATGAGCCACTGTGCCTGGCCTAATTTTTGTGTTTTTAGTAGAGACGGGGTTTCATCATGTTGGCCAGGCTGGTCTCAAACTCCTGACCTCAAGATCCACCCACCTTGGCCTCCCAAAGTGCTGGGATTACAGGCATAAGCCACTGCGCCTGGCCTAATTTTTGTATTTTTAGTAGAGATGGTGTTTCACCATGTTGGCCAGGCTGGTCTTAAACTCCTGACCTCGTGATCTGCCCACCTCGGCCTCCCAAAGTGCTGGGATTACAGGCATGCATCACCACGCCTGGCTAATTTTTTGTATTTTTAGTAGAGGCGGGGTTTCACCATGTTGGCCAGGCTGGTCTTGAACTCCTGACCTCATGATCCGCCTGCCTCGGCCTCCCAAAGTGCTGGGATTACAGGCGTGCACCACCATGCCTGGCTAATTTTTTGTATTTTTAGTAGAGACGGGGTTTCACCATGTTGGCCAGGCTGGTCTTGAACTCCTGACCTCGTGATCTGCCTGCCTTGGCCTCCCAAGCTGGGATGACAGGCGTGAGCCACCGCACCCAGCCAGTGGACAGGTTTAAATGAAATGGTGCTGGAAATATCCTGGCATAAAATAAGGGTGCCATGGGTAGAAGCAAAGCCTTCTTGAAAACAGAAACCATATCTGCATTGATTATTTTCAAGGAGACTGAACCAAAAAATAACTCAGCTTGAGGACTGGCCCGTCTCTGTGGCAGTGGCCCGTCTCTGTGACAGCCTGTGGTCATAACTCATGCCTCAATCCCTGGCACACACCGGTAAGCCCAGTGCTTTCGGAGGCCAAAGCAAGAGGATGGCTTGAGTCCGGGAGTTTGCAACCAGCCTGGGCAACACAGTGAGATCCCCGTCTCTGCTAAAAATAAAAAGTGTGTTTATGTTTGAGATAGGGTGTGGTGGTGTGCACCTGTAGATGTAGTGAGATCCCCATCTCTGCTAAAAATAAACATTAAAAAATGTTTGATGTTTGAGATAGGGTGTGGTGGTGTGCACCTGTAGATGTAGTGAGATCCCCGTCTCTGCTAAAAATAAACTTTAAACAATGTTTTTATGTTTTGAGATAGTGTGTGGTGGTGTGCACCTTCAGAATCAAAGAGCACCTTCCAGGGTCTTCCCTCCCCTGAAGGTTAATTCGTAGGCAGACGAATCAGGTATTGATCCCTGTCCTTGGAATAATCACGATGATGTTCAGGATTCATGAGGATTCATAGAGCCAAAGAGCCTCTTCCAGGGTCATCCCTCTCCTGAAGGTTAATCCATAGGCAGATGAATCAGGTATTGATCCCTGTTCTTGGAATAATCTAGAGGATCTTTGCAATTCATTAGGATTCATAGAACCAAAGATCCCCTTCCAGGATGGTCCTTCTCCTGAAGGTTAATCCATAGGCAGATGAATCAGGTATTGATCCCTGTTCTTGGAATAATCTAGAGGATCTTTGCAATTCATTAGGATTCATAATCACAGCTATGCCGAGGCCATCATCACTGGCTTAGCCCTCTCTGAAAACACAGTCATCATCTACCCCATTGGAATCACGATGCAAAAAACCTGTCTCAAAGTGGTGGTTTCTTATGCGATTCTTGCATCCAGGACAAATGACAGTCAGCAGAGAGGCGCCCTGTTCCATCTTTTGGTTTGATCCAGTTAAAGGCACACACGTGAGCACCCAACGTTTGCCAACTCAGCACTGGGCAGAGGCTGGCCTCTGAGGAAATTGGCATCTTCGTAATCAATATATTATTATGTTTTATTGAAATGTAAGTCATGGCCGATTCGGTGGCTCATGCCTGTAATCCCAACATTTCGGGAGGCCAAAGAGAGGGGATTGCTTGAGTCCAGGAGTTTGAAACAAGCCTGGACAACACAGTGAGACCTCATGTCTACTAATAAACAATTAGGTGTGGTGGCATGTACCTGAAGTCCATCCTACTATGGAGGCTGAGGTGGGAGGATCCCTCGAGCCCAGGAGGTAGAGGCTGCGGTAAGCTGGGATTGCACCACTGCATTCCAGCTTGGGCAACAGAGGGAGACCCTGTCTCAAAAAAATAAAAAGGAAATATAAGTCACATAACATAAAATCAACCATTTTAGGCCGGGCGCGGTGGCTCACGTCTGTAATCCCAGCACTTTGGGAGGCCGAGGCAGGTGGATCACAAGGCCAGGAGTTCGAGACCATCCTGGCCAACATGGTGAAACCCTGTGTCTACTAAAATACAAAAAAAAAAAAATTAGCCAGGCATGGTGGTGCGTACCTGTAATCCCAGCTACTTGGGAGGCTGAGGCAGGGGAATCACTTGAACCCGGGAGGTGGAGGTTGCAGTGAGCCGAGATCGCGCCTCTGCACTCCAGGCCTGGTGACATACCAAGACTCTGTCTCAAAAAAAAAAAAAAAAAAAATTAACCATTTAATGTGTATAATTCTGTGACATTCAGGATGTTCACCATGTTGGGCAACCATCATCACTCTCGAGTTCCAAAACATTTTCGTCACCCCAAAAGAAACGCCATATACAACAGCAGCCACTCCCATTCCCCAGGCCCTATTCCACGGCAACCACTAATCTAGTTTCTGTCTCTTTGAACTGAACTATTCTGCTACTTTACAGACCTGGAATCATACAGGTGACCTATTGCGTCTGGCTTCTTTCACTTACGATAATACTTTTTGAGGTTCATCTGTGTGGTGGCATGTATCCACACTTCATTCCTTTTTTATGGCTAAGTAATATTCCATCGCATGGATGTACAATGATGCATTGTTTTTTTAGAGACCAGTTCTTGCTCTGTGGACCAGGCTGGAGTGCAATGGCATGATCATAGCTCACTGCGGCCTCCACTTCCTGAGCTCAAACGATCCTCCCACCTCAGCCTCCTGAGTAGCTGGGATTATAGGTGCACGTCTTCACATCCAGCCAACTATTTTTATATTTTGTAGAGATGGGATCTTGCTATGCTGCCCAGGCTGGTCTCAAACTCCTGGCCTCAAGCAATCCTCCCACCTCAGCCTCCTGAAGCACTGGGATTACAGGTGTAAGCTACTGAGTCTGGCATATATATATATGTGTGTGTGTATATATATGTGTGTATATATATATGTATATATATGGATATATATGTGTGTATATATATATGGATATATATGTGTATATATATATGGATATATATGTGTGTATATATAGGATATAGATAGATAGATAGATAGATAGACAGAGATAGATATATATTTTTTTGAGACAGTGTCACTCTGTCACCCAGGCTGGAGTGCAGTGGTGCAATCTCAGCTCACTGCAACCTCCACCTCCCGGGTTCAAGCGATTCTCCTGCCTCAGCCTCCCAAGTAGCTGGGACTACAGGTGTGCACCACCACACCTGGCTAATTCTTGTATTTTCAGTAGAGACGAGGTTTCACCATGTTGGCCAGAGTGGTCTCGAATTCCTGGACTCAGTGATCCACCCACCATGGCCTCCCAAAGTGCTGGGATTACAGGTGTGAGCCACTGTGCAAGGCCCCAAAATGTATTTTTAATTCCCGCTTTACTCTTCTAAAAAATGAAATCATCCTTACTATCACCATAAGAAAATTTAATAATATCCTAATATCCACATAATGCAAATTATAATAAAGGAATATGTGGCCGGGCGCGATGGCTCATGCCTGTAATCCCAGCAGTTTGGGAGGCCGAGGCAGGCGGATCACCTGTGGTCGGGAGTTTGAGACCAGCCTGACCAACATGGCGAAACCCCGTCTCTACTAAAAAAATATATATATAGATATATATATGTGTGTGTGTGTGTATATATATGTATGTATGTGTATATATGTGTGTATATATGTATGTGTGTATACATATGTATGTATATGTGTGTGTATGTATGTATGTGTATATATATGTGTGTATATATGTATGTGTGTATACATATGCATGTATGTGTGTATATATGTATGTATGTGTATATATATGTGTGTATATATGTATGTGTGTATAAATATGTATGTATGTGTGTATATATGTATGTATGTGTATATATGTGTGTGTGTATATATGTATGTGTGTATATATATGTATGTATGTGTATGTGTGTGTATATATGTATGTATGTATGCGTATGTGTGTGTGTATATATATGTATGTATGTATGTGTATGTGTGTGTGTGTGTATATATATATATGTATGTATGTATATAAAATTAGCCAGGCGTGGTGGTGGGCGCCTGTAATCCCAGCTACTCAGGAGGCTGAGGCAGGAGAATCACTTGAACTCGGGAAGCGTAGGTTGCAGTGAGCCGAGATTGTGCCACTGCACTCCAGCCTGGGCAACAAGAGCACAACTCCGTCTCAAAATATAAATAAATAAACAAATAATAAAGCAACATGCCTTGGTACATCTCAACTTTCGGGCTTACCTCTACGCTGGAAATAACGAGGCAGTAATATGCGTCGTGCCTCTGTGTGTTGAATCCACAACATGACATGATCATCATCTACCCCATCAGACGACTGGGTGGCCGACGGCAATCACAGGCCACCCTGGCCTGGTGTCCTGGTAACTCGAACACCATGAGTCCTCTCCTGTCCTCTGATTTCCCCAAATGGTGATGAAACGCAGCCAGTCCAATCGTCTCTCTGTTAACGCGGTGTTTTTTTTTTTTTGACTGGAAAATCAATCCCTTGTATTTATGTGTAAGCCGAGCTAAGTGCTACGCTCAGGTGAATCGTAAACAGGTTTTTTGTCTTTGTGGCCATCTGGGTCCCACACTCACGAGTCATGTGGGTCAGGGGTGTGTTCTCTGCTAGGTAGCATTGCCCTGTACTCTGCGACGAGTTGAAATCCCAGGCTTCCCCCAAGCAAATGCCAGTAGAGGCACTTGATTCTTTTGCCCACCCAGCAACACACCCACCCCCAACTTCCCATATGCTCTGCAGAGAACAGCCAGCCCTGCTCACCACATATCGAGAAAAAACACCAGATCATCAGGACAATTTCATGGAACCAAACCTCCCACTGCAGCCAAACTCACATAGAACACATCCTTTGCAGCCTGAAAACCCTTTTAGGACCTTTCTGTCACTGAGTCTTATAAACCTATAAAGACTCATTGAACAGAACCGGAGACTCAGGCTCCTGGAGAAGCTTGACAAAGTGACGCAGTGCATGAGTCCATTCTTGCATTGCTATAAAGAAATATCCGAGGCTAGGTAATTTATTTTTAATTTTTTGGAGAGAGAGTCTTGCTCTGTTGCCTAGGCTGGAGTGCAATGGCATGATCTTGGCTCACTGCAACCTCCGTTTCCCAGATTCAAGCGATTCTCCTGCCTCAGCCTCCTGAGTAGCTGCAATTACAGGTGCCCACCACCACACCCAGCTAATTTTTTGGTATTTTTACTAGAGTTGGGGTTTCACCATGTTGGCCAGGCTGGTCTCCAAATCCTGACCTTGGATGATCCACCCGTCTCAGCCTCCCAAAGTGCTGGGATTATAGGCGTGAGCCACCACACCCGGCCCAAGTCTTATAAACCTATGAATATTCACGGAACAGAACCAGAGACTCAGGCTCCTGGAGAAGCTTGACAAAGTTATGCAGTGTAATATGCCATTCTTGCATTGCTATAAAGCAATATCTGAGGCTGGGTAATTTGTTTTTTATTTTTTGGAGATGGAGTCTTGCTCTGTCACCCAGGCTGGAGTGCAGTGGTACAATCTCGGTTCACTGCAACTTCTGCCTCCTGGGTTCAAGCGATTCTCCTGCCTCAGCCTCCCGAGTAGCTGCGATTACAGGTGCCCGCCACCACCATGCCTGGCTAATTTTTCATATTTTTAGTAGAGACATAGTTTCACCATGTTGTCCAGGCTGGTCTCGAACTCCTGAGCTCAGGCAATCTACCCCGTGAGGCTAATTTATAAAGAAAAGAGGTTTCATTGGCTTGGCTGATAGTTCTGCAGGCTATATACGAAGCATGGTGCCAGCATGTGTTCAGCCTCTGGTGAGGTGTGAGGAAGCTTACAGTCATGGCGGAAGGCCACGTGGGAGAAGCCACGTCACGTGGTGAGTGTGGGAGCTGGATATGGGGAGAGGTGCTACACACTTTATTTTATTTTTATGTATTTATGAGACGGAGTGTCACTCTATTGCCCAGGCTTGAATGCAGTGGAGCAATCTTGGCTCACTCCCGGATTCAAGCGATTCTCCTGGCTTAGCCTCCCAAGTAGCTGGGATTACAGGCGCCAGCCACCACGCCTGGATAATTTTTGTATTTTTGGTAGAGACAGTGTTTCACCATGTTGGCCAGGCTGGTCTTGAACTTCTGACCTCAGGTGATCCACCTGCCTCGGCCTCCCAAAATGCTGGGATTACAGGCACCTGCCACCATGCCCAGCTGATTTTTGTATTTTTAGTAGAGACCGGGTTTCACCATGTTGGCCAGGCTGGTCTCGAACTTCTGACCTCACGTGATCCACCTGCCTTGGCCTCCCAAAGTGCTGGGATTACAGGCACCAGCCACCACGCCTGGATAATTTTTGTATTTTTGGTAGAGACGGTGTTTCACCATGTTGGCCAGGCTGGTCTTGAACTTCTGACCTCAGGTGATCCACCTGCCTCGGCCTCCCAAAATGCTGGGATTACAGGCACCTGCCACCATGCCCAGCTGATTTTTGTATTTTTAGTAGAGACCGGGTTTCACCATGTTGGCCAGGCTGGTCTCGAACTCCTGATCTCAGGTGATCCACCTGCCTCGGCCTCCCAAAGTGCTGGGATGACAGGCGTGAGCCACCGTGCTCCCAGCCTTTAAACAACCAGATCCCGAGAGAACTGACTCACTACCGCAAAACCAGCACCAAACCATGAGGGACCTGCCTCTCAGATCCAACATCTCTCACCAGGCTCCCAGCTTCGAGGATGACAAGTGAACACGAGACTGGAGCCGGGACAGATATCAGAACTTTTATCATGCCGTCAGCCACAGACAAGCTTCTGTTGCTGTTTTATTTTCCTAAACAAATCACATGTCCCTCCTACGATGCCACAGACCTTTATTTTATTATTGTTATTATTTATTTATTTATTTTTTGAGATGGAGTGTTGCTCTGTCGCCCGGGCTGGAGTGCAGTGGCGCCATCTCGGCTCACTGCAACCTCTGCCTCCCGGGTTCACGCCATTCTCCTGCCTCAGCCTCCCGAGTAGCTGGGACTACAGGCGCCCGCCACCACACCCGGCTAATTTTTTGTATTTTTTAGTGGAGATGGGGTTTCACCGTGTTAGCCAGGATGGTCTCAATCTCCTGACCTCGTGATCTGCCTGCCTCAGCCTTCCAAACTGCTGGGATTACAGGCGTGAGCCACCACGCCTGTAATAATAAAAGCCCAGCTTTTATTATTATTTTGAGATGGAGTCTTGTTCTGTCACCCAGGCTGGAGTGCAGTGTCCTGATCTTGGCTCACTGCAACCTCCATCTCTGAGGTTCAAGAGATTCTCCTGCCTCGGCCTCCGGAGTAGCTGGGATTACAGGCATGTGCCACCATGCTGGGCTAATTTTTGTATTTTTAGTAGAGATGGGGTTTCACCTTGTTGGCCAAGTGTGTCTTGAACTCCTGACATCAGGTGATCCACCCGTCTGGTTCAATTATACAGAGAGTTCGCTGTTTCTTTACTGCATGCCTCAAAAAGAAAAAAAAAAAAGCAAAAACTCTTTGCACTAAGGGTTGTCTGAATATGCAATTATTGTAAAAAATAAAGTCTTATATATTCTGTTCAATGGGTCTGTATAGGGTTATAAGACTCAATGTAAGAACAGAGCTAAAAGCGTTTTGAGGCTGCAAAGCATTCTTTCTACATGATTTGTGCAGCAGTGGGAGGTTCAGTTCAATCACGTTGATCTGACGTCATAGTCGTCTTTGATTAATTACCAGCTCTAATCACTGTCTTGATGCTACCCTTTGCCTTGGAGTAGCCACTGGTATTGGTTTGGTATCAAAGCTTTCATTCTTAGATCTGTCTCTTTCTTCCTCTCTGTCTCTCAAATGAAAAGAAGATTTAGGTACAGACACACAGAAGGGAGAAGACAGGCACACACCAAGATGGAGGCAGAGACTGCAGTGATGCAGCGTTCTGAATTATCTGGGTGGACCCTAAATGCAATGACAGGTGTCCTTCTAAGAGACAGAAGAGGAGACATAGACACAGAGGAGAAGGCCACGTGGAGATGGCAGCAGAGACTGGAGTGAGGCGGCCACAAGCCCAGGGATGCCTGGAGCCCCCAGGAGCTGGGAGAGGCAGGCAGGATCCTCCCCTAGAGCCTCCAGAGGGAAGTGGATACACCTGGAGTGGGTTGAACTGTGGTCACCCCAAAAGAGGTGTTCATGTCCTAATCCCCAGAACCTGTGAATGGGACCTTATTTGGAAAAGGGGTCTTTGCAGATACAGTTAATTGTAGGATATCAAGATAATCATTCTGAATTATCTGGGTGGATCCTAAATCTAATGACAAGGGTCATTCTAATAGAAGAGGAGACATAGACACAGAGGAGAAGGCCACGTGGAGATGGAGGCAGAGACTGGAGTGATGCGGCCACAAGCCCAGGGACGCCTGGAGCCCGCAGGAGCTGGGAGAGGCAGAAAGGACCCTCCCCTAGAGCCTCCAGAGGCAGCATGAGTGTCTGTGTCTTTATGCCTGGAGACACCGTGATCTCATACTCCTGGTCTCCAGGACTGAGAGACGAGCAGTTCCTGTTGTTGAAAACCCCCGTCTGTGGTCATTTGCTAAGACAACCCTGGGATAGTGAATCGGAAGGAGTTTTTGCAGTGGTAAAAAGTGCTTTCAGCCTCCCCGGGGGCCTGGAGGATTTGGGGGCTGCTGCCAGACGTGAGCCTGGAAGTCCGTGGGCAGTGGTCAGAAGAGGACGCTTGCGATGGGCATTGAAGAAGCTGAACCATGACTGACTGTCGTGTCTGCAGCTCGGCCACGGCAGCAGTGAGGGTGGAGACAGACTGGCTGAGAGAAAATTCGATGCCTCTAAGGAGCCTATGCCACCCTCTTCTGATTTCTCAGCGTCCCCTTGAACACAAGGAGAAAAAAAAGGGCAATGTCTGCAGTGCACAGAAAAGGAAGCAGATGGAAAATGACCTGCAGGGTGCAAGGGGACTCAGGAAGCGGTGGCAGGTTCGTGTATACATCAGGGTTCTCTAGAGGGACAGGGCTGATAGGGTAGATGAATATAGGAAGGGGAGTTTATTAGGAAAATGGACTCACACGATCACAAGGTGAAATCCCACAATAGCCTGTCTGCAAGGTGAGGAGCCAGGAAGCAAGTCCGAGTCCCGAAACCTCAAAGGAACGGAAGCCGATAGCGCAGCCTTCAGTCTGTGGCCAAAGGCCCGAGAGCACCTGGCAAATCACTGCCGTCAGTCCAAGAGTCTAAACGCTGAAGAATTTGGGGTCCACTGTTTGAGGGCAGGGGGGATCCCCCACGGGAGAAAGACAGAGGCCAGAAGACTCGGCCAGTCTAGTCCTTCCATGTTCCTCTGACTACTTTTGTTTTTTGTTTTATTTTTTTGAGACGGAGTCTCGCTCTGTTGCCCAGGCTGGAGTGCAGTGGTGCGACCTCGGTTTACTGCACCCTCCGCCTCCCAGGTTAAAGCAATTCTCCTGCCTCAGCCTCCTGAGTAGCTGGGATTACAGGCATGTGCCACCACACCTGGCTAATTTTTATATTTTTACTAGAGACGAGGTTTCACCATGTCACTCAGGCTGGTCTCGAACTCCCGACCTCAGGTGATCCACCTGCCTCAGCCTCCTAAAGTGCTGGGATGATGGGTGTAAGCCACCGCGCCCGGCCCTCTGCCTGCTTTTATCCTAGCTGTGCTGGCAGCTGATCAAATGATGCCTGTCCAGATGGAGGGTGGGTCTGCCTAGCCCTGTCCACTGACTCAAATGTTAATCTCCTTTATCAGCAACCTCACAGGAACACCTATGATCAATACTTTGCTTCAATTCAGTCAAGTTGACACTCAATAGTAACCATCACAGTAAGGAAACAGCAAAACGGAATGCAGACCCCGTGGGCTGGGCACAGTGGCTCATGCCTGTAATCCCAGCACTTTGGGAGGCCGAGGCAGGTGGACAACCTGAGGTCAGGAAGTTCAAGACCAGCCTGGCCAACATGCAGAAACCACCTCTCTACTAAAAATACGAAAATTAGCCAGGAGTGGTGGCAGGTGCCTGTAATCCCAGCTACGCGGGAGGCTGAGGCAGAAGAATCGCTTGAACCGGGGAGGTGGAGCTTGCAGTGAGCTGAGAGTGCGCCACTGCACTCCAGCCTGGGAGACAGGGTGAGACTCCTTCAAAAAAAAAAAAAAAGAAAAGAAAGGAAAGAATGAAAGGAAGGAAGGAAAAGAATACAGACCGTATAAGGATTGTTGCTGTGCTCTGTCAGCCACCTCCTCCCAAATACTACAGAGCTGAAACTGCAGAAAACAAAACTGTGTGGTGTGGGAGTGGCAGAAGTCAAGGTCCTTTCTTGTGGGGAAGGATGGTGTTGATGTTGGTTATCTTGGTGGGGGGATGTTAGTTTGGGAGTAAATTAAAGGGAACCAGTGGAAAGGGAAATAGATGAAAGAACAATCAGGAAGAGAAACTGAACAAATGGAACAAAAACATCAGCTGGGCGCGGTGGCTCACGCCTGTAATCCCAGCAGTTTGAGAGGCCGAGGCAGGCAGATCACATGAGGTCAGGAGTTCGAGGCCAGCCTGACCAACATGATGAAAGCCCGTCTCTACTAAAAATACAAAAATTAGCCAGGCCTGGTGGCGGGTCCCTGTAATCCCAGCTACTCAGGAGGCTGAGGCAGGAGAATCGTTTGAACCGGGGAGGCGGAGGTTGCAGTGAGCTGAGATCACGCCTCTGCACTCCAGCCTGGGAAACAGAGCGAGACTCCATCTCAAAAAAAAAAAAACAAAAAAAACTTCATTCATTGAAGCAGGAACTGTGTGTGTGTGTGTGTGTGTGTGTGCGTGTGTTGGTTGACAATAGTCACCCTATTGTGCTATGTCTTATTTATTCTTTCCAATTTTTGTACCTATTAACCATCCCCACCTCCCCCACTCCAACTCCCTTTGTAACCGCAAGGATAAATGCTTGAGGAGATGGACACCCTATTCTCCATGATGTGCTTTTTACACATTGCATGCCTGTATCAAAACATCTCATGTAAGCTACAAATATATACACACCTACTATGGACCCACAACAATTTTTAAAAATAATTCAATTTTTTTTTTTTTTTTTTGGTTGAAACTGAGTCTTGCGCTGTCACCCAGGCTGGAGTGCAATGGTGTGACCTCGGCTCACTGCAACCTCCACCTCCCGGGTTCAAGTGATTCTCCTGCCTCAGCCTCCCGCATAGCTGGGATTACAGGCACCTGCCACTATGCCCAGCTAATTTTTGTATTTTTAGTAGAGACAGGGTTTCACCACGTTGGTCAGGCTGGTCTCGAACTCTAGACCTCGTGATTCGCCTGCCTCGGTCTCCCCAAAGTGCAAAAAAATTTTTTTTAATTGCATACGATGAAATACTTGGAAACACACCCACACCCACATACAAGTAAAAGAGAAAATCTGAAAAGGCGGCCGGGTGCGGTGGCTCAGGCCTGTATTCCCCAGCACTTTGGGAGGCCGCGGCAGGCGGATCACGATGTCAAGAGATCGAGACCATCCTGGCCAACATGGTGAAACCCCATCTCTACTAAAGATACAAAAATTAGCCTGGCATGGTGGGGCTCACCTGTAGTCCCAGCTACTCAGCAGGCTGAGGTAAGAGAATCGCTTGAACCCGGGAGGCGGAGGTTGCAGGGAGCCGAGATCTCGCCACCACACTCCAGCTTGGTGATGGAGTGAGACTCCATCTGAAGAAAAAAAAAAAGAAAAGAAAATCTGAAGAAGCAGGTCAGATTGTATAAATGTCCGTATCTGGTTGAGTGATTTACTGGAGTTTTGCAAGATGTTCTAATTGCAGGAAGGTTGGTAAAGGTACATGGGATGACTCTGTACTGCCTCTTACAACTGCATGTGAATTTACATGTCTTTGCATACAATTTCTGTGTTAGTTCAGGCTGCTGGGATAAAACACCATAGACTCGGAAGCTTAAACTGTTAACATTCCTGTATCCCACTTCTGGAGGCTGGAGGTCTGAGACAAGGGTGCCAGTATGGTTGGTTCCTGGTGAGAACTCTCTTCTTGGCCTCCTTTTTCTTTGTTTTTAATTTTTTTTTATTATACTTTAAGTTCTGGGGTACATGTGCAGAACGTGCAGGTTTGTTACGTAGGTATACACGTGCCATGGTGGTTTGCTGCACCCATCAACCTGTCATCTACATTAGGTATTTCTCCTAATGCTCTCCCTCCCCTATCCCCCCACCCCCTGACAGGCCCTGGTGTGTGATGTTCCCCTCCTTGTGTCCATGTGTTCTCATTGTTCAACTTCCACTGATGAGTGAGAACATGCGGTCTTTGGTTTTCTGTTCCTGTGATAGTTTGCTGAGAATGATGGTTTCCAGCTTCATCCCTGTCCCTGCAAAGGACATGAACTCATTCTTTTTTCTGGCTGCATAGTATTCCATAGTGTATATGTGCCACATTTTCTTTATCCAGTCTATCATTGATGGGCATTTGGGTTGGTTCCAAGTCTTTGCTATTGTGAACAGTTGGCTGCCTTTTTCCTGTGTGCTCACAAGGCAGTGGGACAGTGAGCTCACTCTGAGCTCATCATCCTTTTATAAGGGCAGGAATCTCATGCATGAGGCTCCATCCCTCATTAGGCTCCACCCTCATGACACCATCACCTCCCAAAGCCTCCACTTCCTAACGCCATCCCCTCGGGGGGATGACAATTTCTACAAAGGAATTTGGAAGGACACCAATGTTCGGTCGATAGCAGTAGTCAATTAAAAATAGGAGATGATATAAAAAGATGTTAATATCTAATTGTCAGTGGATTTGTGAACTATCTGATGGTAAATATCAGATAAAAGATAGTTAAGGATAGAACATCAAAGAACCAAAGCTAAATCTATTTTTTTTTTTTTTGAGACAGAGTTTCGCTCTTGTTGCCCAGGCTGGAGTGCAGTGGTGTGATCTCAGCCCACCGCAACCTCTGCCTCCCAGGTTCATGCGATTCTCCTGCCTCAGCCTCCCAAGTAGCTGGGATGCTAAATCTTTTACAGTAATAATAATAAAATAACAAAGTAATAAAAGAAGCATTACACCAAGAAGACAGTATAATCATGAACCTGTAGGTCTCTAGTACTGCAGCCCTAAAATATCTAAAGCAGAGAGTGACAGAGATTTCCAGAACTCTCTGTACAAAAGACAGGATACATAGATTACATTTCATAACATGATGAAAATTTCAATTTATAGAAATTTCAATTTATAGAAACATAAGTCTATAAAACCATAAGTCTGTAAAACCAGGAGATCGTGTCCATCCTGGCTAACATGGTGAAACCCCATCTCTACTAAAAATACAAAAAAATTAGCCGGGCATGGTGGCGGGTGCCTGTAGTCCCCGCTACTCGGGAGGGTGAGACAGGAGAATGGCGTGAACCCAGAGGTGGAGCTTGCAGTGAGCTGATATCGTGCCATTGCTCTCCAGCTTTGCGGAGAGAGCAAGACTCTGTCTCAAAAAAAAAATAAATAAATAAAAAATAAAAAGGCAAAAAACAATCACTAATTTTAATTCTACACCTTTGGAAATATTAAAATACCCTCTTCATCCATTGGTCAAATCAGGCAAAATGAAAACAACGACTTCATTCTAAGTCTATGAAATGCAGCCCCAGGGGTCAGGAAAAAAATGAGTTCACAATACATTTGTTACGATTAGAAGGAAGAAAACAAACAAACAAAAAAAGATGGCATGTGTCGAGGCAAGAAAATAGATAACATATTCCAGAATGAAGGCAAAGAATTATAAGAGGATAAAACAGCAATAACTAAAAATGATAAGTAAGCGATAAACACAATGATGAGTAAAATGTCTATTCCTGAATCCGAGACGGCGCTTCACAAAGACAGCTTCAGAGGCCACAGTTCCAAAGCTTTTTTCTACGTACAGATATTCTCCCGGATGCCTGGGTTAATGGCCCGAACTGCAGAAAACACAACCTCAACCGAGTTTTCTGCTTCAGTGACAAATGACACCAGAGCCCCACCACCAAACCATGGCTGGCATCTATTTAGTTCTGAGCATTGCTCTGACAGAATGCATCAGTCTTGCTTTGCTCTCAGCAAAACTGGGTGCAGAGGGGACGGCTGTTAGCCTGGTCGTTGCTAATGAGGAGATGAGGAGTTGGAAAGATAGAGACGCAATGACTTCACTACGGCACCTGATGCAAGACTTGCTACCTCCCCAGTTCCAGCCCAAGTGGAGAAATGGGTATGATGCACCTTCTGTGATCTGGGGATCAGTTCTGATGTCTGCGGTCCAGCCCCCCAACCTGTCCTGCCTTTGAAAATGTGGCGTGTCCCTTCTATGACAGTTTCTCCTAACAGCCAAGATGAGAGATACCACATGTTCATGACAAAGACACTCTCAAAATCAAGGTGGCGTCCAGACACACATCTAGACTGTGATGTGTTCCCCACACACCAGCCTTTGTTGACTGCACACATTCCCGCTAAAAGACACACACCAGCCTTTGCTGACTGCACATGTTCCTGCTAAAAGTCCCTGTGACTACATGAGACAATACTGCCAGTTTCCAGGCTGTTAGGACCTGCTATCTTTGGGGACTTCCTCTGTTGACTACAGCCTCCAGCTCCTTTAGGACACAAGCCCTGTTCTTCCGACTTCGAGTCCCAGTATTTGGGTATAACACTTAACACTTATTTACTGAAAACATGACTACATGGATGGATGGATGGATGGATGGATGGATGGATGGATGGATGGATGCATGGATGGATGGATGGATGGATGCATGGATGGATGCATGGACGGATGCATGGATGAATGAATGAATGAGATGGTCCCATCCATTGCTGGACCTGAATAAAACCTATTCATGGCTACTGGAAGGGCATAAAAGAGTAGCTTCACTGGGACATCCATGCGCTCTAGGTCCAAGTATTGAATCAAGGTTTGCCAAAGAAAAGAAACTCATTCCTCCTGGTTCATACAGAGCTCTAATGGCACACATGCTACTCACCCAACAATCCACGCAGTTTCCCCTGCTGGGAAGTGTCTCCAGGAAATTGCACAGTGTCCAGGAAATGGCACAATCAGGTATCAAGGAACACAGGTGAACTTCTCCAGAATCACGCTCTTGGTTTCCCCGGGAGGAACGGTCACATAAGGGTTACCATGAAACACAGAGGAATAGTCTGAGGCTGGAGTCGTACAACATTCAGATTGCTCTCACAGCTCATCTGCTGAGCCTGGGGCATGCGGTGTCTGTCATTTTCCAGAGTGCTTGTTCAGTCAGCGATATCAATTGTCAGCTTTAGGAGATAGGAGACATCCTGTCACCCCATCCAGAGCCTGTATTTGGAACTACCTTTATGAGGATGATGAAGAGCAGCTGCGGCCGGGCGTGGTGGCTCATGCCTGTAATCCCGGCACTTTGGGAGGCAGAGACGGGGTGATCACTTGAGGCCAGGAGTTCGAGACCAGCCTGGCCAACATGGCGAAACTCCGTCTCTACTAAAAATACAAAAAAAAAAAAAAAAAAAAAAATTAGCTGGGCGTGGGGGTGGGCGCCTGTAATCCCAGTTACTCGGGAGGCTGACGTGACAGAATCACTTGAACCTGCGAGGCGAACGTTGCAGTGAGCTGAGATTGTGCCACTGCACTCCAGCCTGGGCGAAACAGTCAGAATCCTCTAAAAAAATAAATAAAATAAAAAATTAAAAATAAAAGAGCAGCTGGCACTTCTTGCAAGAGCTTCAAGCTGCAAAAGGCTCTTGGATGATGTGCAACTGTACAGAGGTGGAGATATTTTTAGAACTGAAGATTTGGTGCATAGTCCTGGCTGTTTGGAAACACTTTTCAGATGAACGTGTGCTGCGATCCTGGTTTAAGGGAGGAAGTCACTCCCATTCAGAAACACATCTGTCTGGGCTCCACGGCTTAGCAGAACCTCTGGGCAGTACAAGGTGTTTGAAATGATCCTGTATGAAAGACGCCAGAGGTGTAGATGCTGAGGGCTGGAAACTGCAGTTGACATTTGCCTGGCTCAGGGAATCTCAAACTTGGCTGAACAACAACAAAAAAACATGACCTGGTGCCGGGCGCAGTGGCTCATGCCTGTCATCCCAGCATTTTGGGAGGCCAAGGCAGGTGGATTGCTTTGAGCTCAGGAGTTCAAGACCAGCCTGGGCAACATGGCAAAACCGTGTCTCTATTAAAAAAATACAGAGAGTCAGACGTGGTGGTGCACGCCTCTGGTCCCAGCTACTTGAGAGGCTGAGGCAGGAGAGTTGCTTGAGCCTAGACGGTCGAGGCTGCAGTGAGCAGAGATTGCATCACTGCACTCCAGCCTGCGTAACATAGTGGGACCCTGTTGAAAGAAAAAAAAAAAAAGGAAGAAAGAAAAAAAGGAAAGAAGAAACAGAGAAAGAAGAGAGAAGGAGAGAAAGAGAGAGAGAGAAAGAAAGAAAGAAAGAAAGAAAGAAAGAAAGGAAGGAAGGAAGGAAGGAAGGAAGGAAGAAAGGAAGGAAGGAAGGAAGGAAGGAGAGAGAGAGAAAGGGAGGGAGGAGGGAAGGAAGGGAGGGAGGGAGGGAGGGATAACAGAAGGAAATAAGGAAGGGAAGGAGGGAGAGATGAAGGGAGGGAGGGAGGGAGATAAAGGAAGGAAAGGAGGAAGGGAAGGAAAGAGGGGAAGGGAAGGAAAGAAGCAAGGAAGGGAAGGAGGAAGGAAGGGAAGGAGGAAGGAAGGAAAGGAAAGGAGGAAGGGAAGGAGGAAGGAAGGAGAAAGGGAGAAAAAGAGAAAGAGAAGAAAAAACGAGGAAGGAAAATAAAGAGAATGAAAGAAGGAAGAAAGGAGAGAAAGAAAGAAAGGAAGAAAGCAAAAGAAAAAGAAAGAAAAAGAAAGGAGAAAGAAAGATGGAGAAAGAGAGAAAAAGAAAGTCAGGAAAAGAAAGCAAAACAACTTGGGGAATTCAAAACAAATGCTGATGACCAGAAGAATGAAGTGCGGAACTTTCTCGCGGATGGGGCTGACCGTCAGCCATTTTCAGAGGTTGGCCCAGTGAGCATCAAAAGCCCACTAGCTTTCCTGGATATCTGGGGAGACCGTCACAGATAGTGAGAGGCCTGAGCTCACCAGTGGTTTTACACAAGGCTCACTGGGGATTGGGGATGTCCAGTTTCAGACCTGCTGCCTGTCCTTGAAGAGGGAAGACGCATGAGCAGAGATGGCTACACCAATTGCAAGCTCAGTGCAAAATGAGAAGAAGGACTCCTTGTTCAAACCTAATTAACAATTTCCAGGTGGGGGCAGCAGACAGTTAAAGCAATATGGCGCCCTTCCGTGCGTGGGGACCCTGTGTGAGTTACACAAGGTGCGGACTCATGAAACTTGGGGTGTAGATAACAGAAGCTATCCACCTCCGAGGCTTTCCGGGTCTCTAGAAATGGAAAGAATATTTTCCGCACTCTCATGGCATCTGGTCCCTGTGGCCAATAGTAGATTGAATACTGTCTCCCAAAAAGATATGAGTAAGGCCGAATCCCTGGTATCTGTGAATGGGATCTTATTCACAGAAAGGGTCTTGGCAGGTGTCATTGAGTAAAGGATCTTGAAATGAGATCATCTCGATTATCCAGGTGGGCCATAAATCCAATAACAAGTGTCCTTATTAGAAACAGGAAGAGACACAGATACAGGGAGAAGGCCACGTGGAGATGGAGGCAGAGAGTGCAGTGATGCGGCCACAAGCCTAGGGATGCCTGCAGCCCCCAGGAGCTGGGAGAGGCAGAAAAGATCCTCTCCTAGAGCTTCTGGAGGGAACTGCACCCAATTGTAGTGGACTGAACTGTGGTCTCCCAAAAAGATCTGTCTATACCCTAATACCCAGAGCCTGGGAATGAGAACTTATTTGGAAATAAGGATCTTTGAAGATGCAATGAATTAAAGATCTTGAGATGAGATCATCCTGGAGTAGGGTAGGCCCTAAATCCAATGACAGGTGTCCTTCTAAGAGACAGAAGAAGACACACAGACACAGAGGAGAAGGCCACGTGGACACAGAGGCAGAGACTGCAGTGATGCGGCCACAGGCTCAGGGACACCTGGAGACCCCAGGAGCTGGGAGAGGCAGGAAGGATCCTCTCCTAGAGCCTCTGGATGGAACTGGACACAATTGTAGTGGACTGAACTGTGGTCTCCCACAAAGATCTGTCTATATCCTAATATCCAGAGCCTGGGAATGAGACTTCATTTCGAAATAAGGATTTTTTTTTGAGACAGAGTTTCACTCTTGTTGCCCAGGCTGGGTTGCGATGGCGAGATCTCGGCTCACCGCAACCTCCACCTCCTGGGTTCAAGCAATTCTCCTGTCTCAGTCTCCCGAGTAGCTGTGATTACAGGCATGTGACACCATGTCTGGCTAATTTTGTATTTTTACAAAATTACAGAATTTTGTAATGATGGGGTTAAAAATTTTTGTAATGATGGGGTAGAGATGGGGTTTCTCCATGTTGGTCAGGCTGGTGTCGAACTCCTGACCTCAGGTGATTTGCCCACCTCACCCTCCCAAAGTGCTGAGATTACAGGTGTGAGCCACTGTGCCTGGCTGGAAATAAGGATCTTTGAAGATGCAATGAGTTAAGATCTTGAGATGAGATCATTCTGGAGTAGGGTGGGCCCTAAATCCAATGACAGGCTTCCTTCTAAGAGACAGAAGAAGACACACACACACAGAGGAGAAGGCCACGTGGAGACAGAGGCAGAGACTGCAGTGATGCGGCCACAAGCCCAGGGATGCCTGGAGCCCCCAGGAGCTGGGAGAGGCAGGAAGGATCCTCTCCTCGAGCCTCTGGATGGAACTGGACGCAACTGTAGTGGACTGAACTGTGGTCTCCCAAAAAAATCTGCCTATATCATAATACCCAGAGCCTGGGAATGAGACTTTATTTGGAAATAAGGATTTTTTTTTTTTTTTTGAGACAGAGTTTCACTCTTGTTTCCCAGGCTGGATTGCAATGGCGTGATCTCGGCTCACCGCAACCTCTACCTCCTGGGTTCAAGCAATTCTCCTGTCTCAGCCTCCCAAGTAGCTGAGATTACACGCATGTGACACTGGAGTGATGCAACCACAAGTCAAAGGGATGCCTGGAGCCCCTAGGAACTAAGAGAGGCAGGAATTGATCCTTCCCTAGAACCTCCGGATGGAGCAGAGCCCTGAGACATCTTGATCTCAATCTTCTGGTCTCCAGAGCTGGGAGAGGAGAAATAATTCCTTTTGTCATGAGGTCCCTAGTTGTGGTTACTTGTTACAGCAGACCTGGAAAACTGATCAATGTCATAACCTGCAATGGGCTGTCTGAACACACAGCCATCTAATGGGACCATCGACATCATCTTCACACAGAGACCTAAGCCCCACGGGAAGCTTGGCAGATGTGATGTTGGGGCCTCTACAGATCCAGATGTGGGGGGTTAGTCAGGCTGGTGGGGAAAATTTTAGTTATAGTAGCCACAAACCCTCTGGGAAGGCCTGAGCGTTTGTATAACTTCAGTAATAAACCTGGCTGAAGGCAGCCTAGTCCCCTTACCTTTAGTTAAATAAATTAGAGTAGAAGCAAAGGAATGTGGGGAGTGTCTCTAACTAACTTGTTTACTCATGTGGTCCTAAGACTAACCTTTTATGTATGGCAGGTGCTTCATTGCTTTCTACTTAGGGAGGTCCGCAATGTCAATTTCCCTCTAGTGGTGTTGACTCACAACCTTTGTCAATTAATCTTTACTGAATAAATGCAAGTCTTGCTGACTGATCGAGGCCACGGCTGCTACTAAGTGGCTTGGATGCTCAGCCAAACTGGCAAAGCAGAATAGCTGTGTGTCAATGTACTTCATTCACCCATCACTTAGTCAGGGTCTGCGGGACAGACCCCTGCACCATAAATCTTGTTGCAAGTTCTCACCATTGGGCTTCACGTCTCCCTGCAGCACCATGAGTCCAGCTACACTAGGGAGGTGAATATCATGCATGTTTCCTGCAAGTTTCATTGTTCCTTGTATCCTCTGGCAACCTCTCCTTCCCGGAGGCTGTTTCCTGGCCTGTTAGTCTGGTTGTATCATTCATGGTTTTCCTATGAAGGGTCTCAGGATATAAGCAGACATTCTGCACAGAGACTGCATCTTTCTGCAGAAGGGGCTTGAGCTCATTCTTTCTGCACTGAGAGTCCTGGGTGCTGAGGTCTGAGCTCTGCCCGAAACAGAAGCATACCGATTGTTAGGGTCACCCCAACCAGCAGACCGTTCCCTTCCCCTTCCACAGGCCTTACAATACAGTCCCTTGCACTCTCCACACAGCTCCCCCAGGGCTAAAGACAAACGCCCCCCCCTTCACTGACCCCTCCAGTAACTGTTTGTCCAGACAGTTACAGGATGTGGTTAACATGTCTGTGAACCTTGCATAACAAAGCTGGTAAAAAACATCTCCAGGATGCGGTCAAGACACTTGCACCCCCTACTCAGCTCCCCCACCCCAACCCAGTCCTCCTGCACCCTCGACTCAGCTCCCCCACCCCGACCTGGTTCTGGCCCTATAAAACCCTGCTATAGTCTGTATGCGGGGCTGCCTCCACTAACTGTGGTGGAGCAGCCAAGCAGCTCAGTAAAGTTTGCTTGCCTGACTTTAGGTCTCCTCATCCTCTCTCTCGGCTGACCTTACACCGATGATGTAGTAAGCATCTAACGTGAATATCCCAGGGAACAAATCCACATTTCTTATCCTTTTGTACCAAGGAAGGTCCCCTGTCTAGTGGGTCCATGACATAAAATTCCTGGTTTTCTGTAAAGGAACAACAGAAATCCAGGCATCCTGGTTATCTACCAAGGAAAATCACCATCTGTGGTGACAAACCCATTCCCGGAGGATGACTGATTTTTTTTTAAAGAGGCCAAACAATACATTTATTATTTTCATTTAAGTTGCTTATCAGGGCAACCTTCCCCATCTGGGAACAATCTAGCAGTCATGTAAGAAGCACATGCCCCCACAATTAGTTTGAACTCCATCCTGGAATTGCAGCTGGTTGTGATTCTAAGGTACAGGCATGCCAGGAGCTAATGTTGGATTTGAATAGTCACTGGGATTTTGTCACTTAGGGGAATGGATAATAAGCCAACCAATGGTCATCAGTCTCACACATAAGGAGTGCAGGCTCATAGGGTATACACAGTACTTTCTCAAAAGCATTGCAAATGACTGATTTCTCCATGTTGAAATTTGAAAACCCAACATCTATCTCTCTAACACCAAAGGATTGAGCCTTCCTTGCCTGGCTGGTGAGTAAGAGTGAGCCTCTATACCAAGGATGTACCCTTTGGCTGTGTGAGGTTTTCAGAAGTATCAGAAGCTGTATACATTTCCTGTGGTTGCTGTAACAAGTGACTACCAACTTGTTGGAGCCTTAAAACAAGAAAGATTTATTCTCTCTCCGTTCTGGGGACCAGAAGTCTAAAGTCAAGATGTCAGAGGGGCCGAGATTGCTCTGAGGGGTATAAGGGAGAATCCTTCCTGCCTGTCCCAGCTCCTGGTGGCTCCAGCCATTGCTTGGCTTGTGGCGGCATCACTCCAGTCTCTGTCTGCATCATCACATGAACATCTTGTCTTCTGTACTCAAATCTCCCTCTACCTGTCTCTGATAAGAACCCTCGTGATGGCATTAGGTTCACTGGGATGATCCATAATGACCCATCTCAAAATTCTTAATTCTATCTGCAAAGATTCTTTTCCAAATAAAGTAATATTTATAGGTTCTGAGGGTTAGGGCATGAACATATCTTTTGAGGGCTACCATTTGATCCATAGCTGTTCAGTGGTTTACATTCTCGGATTTGACAGTGGCATGCTTCACTTGTGACTGTGCCATTCTGGAATGAGGTTGACCAGATGGTGCTGCTGGCCACGTCAAACTCATCCTACAGGCTGTAGCAAGCAAGGCTCACACCTCCCCATGTCTGACACGTGTGAATCACAGCTGGGTCTCTGGAAAAATGAGTGAGTACAGGAACAAAATCAAACAGGAGCCCTCATCCACCACTAGGTCTCAGAGAGGACATTGCAGCCCCTGAAAAGAGAGCATCTCTCTTGGAACTTTTGTACTCAGTTGTATTAACGCGGCAAGGAAAATGGCACATTTATGTTGGAAAATGTAATTATTTATGGCACCTGTGACAACTGGGCACTTTGGAATCACAAAGTTTATGGTTGAAGACCACCTGGGGTGATTATCCTCCAAAATGTTTATTTGGCTTCTTGAAGTCCTGCAGAGGTTGAGGCAGCTGTTTCAAAACTAGAGGACAGAGCCCTGTGGGCAGGTGGGTGTGAGAAACTCAAACACCGCAGTCTTCACAGACCCACAAGCTATTGGCAGGTGCAATGTGTTTCTTGGGGCAGCAGCTATCCTGAGACAGGCTATCACAGGGTCACATCAAGGACCCCAGTCATCTCACAACTCTTAGACCACAGCTGCTGCTGCAGTTTCTGGTTGTAGGTGACGTGGAGGGACTTGGTCTCTTTCTCGTTGTATAGGTAACGGCCACCAACTCCTTCCAGCTCTGGGGTGACTGCTGCGTAGATGGAAGTCCATGCTCCTTCATCGGGGGTCTGGTGGAAGAAGAAAAGAAGGCTACGATGAGTCAAATTTCTGAGCAGGAAACAGGAGTCTCAGGACTCACATGGATGCTGCAGGGACAGGTGGAATATACTCATCAGCTGCACTGAGAAATGTATGCAAAAAGCGAGGTTGGGTGATCAATCTGAACCACAGCTTTTCTGCTGTTGGGTTTCTTTACAACAGGCACTGACAATAACATACCCAAGTGGGTTGCATTTCAGTGGTGGGTTAATCCATCTCACTAGGCAGATGCATATTAAAATCCCTGATGTACGTATTTAATCATGCACTCTTTATGGGACCGAAATGCTTATTAATTGACTAGAAGCAGATGAGTGAGTGCTTGGCTTCTGTATTTAATAAACAATATTTAGCAATTAGATGAAACATCAGGACATCAAAAAGGTTCTTGTTTTCAATTCAGCAAGGCATGCTACATCGGAGAATTGAGGCATTTATGAGCTGTGATCGTATGTTTCATGGAAACAGACGGTTCAAAAAGGAACTTGAGATGCAGAAAAAGGTTTTTCAAAGACTGGGGATTTTACCCTAGTGGAAGGCGATAATCTTGAAACACAGCACACCCTGGTTTTCTGCAGTGGGAGTTGGCCCTTGGTCATGGTCAGTGGGATGGAAGAAATGCAGGATTCTCAGAGGAATTAGAAGTTGTGGGACCTGAGAACCTTCAGAGCTAGGATGCAATAATCCAGGAACCAACATAGTCCCTCTTAACTTCTGTCACAATGAAGATGTTTCAGAAGTTGTCTCTTGTAATAAGCTTCTGGGAATCTGGTGAACATATCCACCATGTGGGGACACAGTAATGAGGCACCGTCTGTGAACCAGAAAGCAGGTCCCTGCCAGACACAGAATCTGCCATGCATTGATCTTGAACTTCCAGCCTCCAGAACTGTGAGCAACAAATGTTTACCGGTTGCCCAGCCTATGTTGTTTTGTGATAGCAACACAAACAGACTAAGACATTTGATGTCCAGAGTTTTTACTGGGGTCTTATTGCATAGGTATGATTAAGTCATTGGCCACATAATCAGATTCAACCTCCAGTTCCTCTTTCCTCCCCAGAGGTCAGGCTGGCCTGAAATTCCAACCTCCTAATGACATGGTTGGTGTTTCTGGTGACCAGCCCCATCTTGAAGCCATTTAGGAAACAGCAAATATCACCTCATTATACAACCAGGGAATTACTAGCATTTGTGAAATTGCGAGACTTTTAGAAGCTCCTCCTTGTTACAGAACCAGGAATAAAGACCAGATATTGCCTTTGTTATGTCCCCTCTAGTCTTCTGGGAGTGATGATCCATTTGCCCGAACTGATTTCACCTCTCACCAGTGCCCCTAGCACTGCAGTGGCTCATGCCTGTAATCCCAGTGCTTTGGGAGACCAAGGCAGGAGGACTGCTTGAGTCCAGGAGTTCAAGATGAGTGTAGGCCACATGGCAAAACCTAGCACTGGTGAGAGTTCAGGCACACACCCTCCGAAAAGGAAACGGGCGGACTCTGTGGGGTGGCCTGTGACACCCAGTCACTTCAGAAATTCTCCTGCTGTCAGTTCACTGCCTGCTGGTCTTGACTTCAGCAGCCAGTGTGATGTGGAAAGGCATGGTAGACAATCCAGTGTGCCCACCAGCCCATCCTCTGGGTGCCCAGCAAGGGGAACAGGAAGGCTGGACCCCAGTGGAGGGACAGAGCTGCCAGACTCCTGAGATTGTTTCCCACTGACTTGCCTCTGCTCTTCTGCTGCCTAAAAAGAAATGGATGGAGCTAGAGAACTTCCCAAGTCTGGAAATCACCTAGGGGTGCCCGGAGATCTTGCAAACCCAAAGTGTCCTGGGAGATTTGGAGGCTGATACGGTTTGACTGTGTCCCCACCCAAATTTCATCTTGAATTGTAGCTCCCATAATTCCCATGTGTCAAGGGAGGGAACCAGTGGGAGGTAATTGAATCATGGGAGATCTTTCTCGTGCCGTTCTCATGATAATGAATAAGTCCCATGAGATCTGATGGTTTTATAAAGGGCCGCTCCCCTGCACACACTCTCTTGCCTGCTGCCATGTAAGACATGCCTTTGCTCCTCCTTCACCTTCCGCCATGATTGTGAGGCCTCCCCAGCCACGTGGAACTGTGAGTCCATTAAGCCTCTTTCCTCTATAAATCACCCAGTCTTGGGCATGTCTTTATTAGCAGCATGAGAACAGACTAATACAGAGACTGTATCTGAAAACATTGCGGGGGCGGATGCAGGCGCCATGGCTTGGGTCTCACAGGGGAGCCCTGTGTCCCGTGTCTTGCCCTGGGCATCTAAAGACCAAAAGTCAAGGCGAAAGGGATGGAAAGAGGAAGGGAGGAAGGACAGAACAGAGCAGGAGGAAAGGGAGAGGGAAGGCAGGGGCCAACTGAAGGCACCCATGGTGTTTGAGGGTCTTTCTCTGGGGCAGCCTTCAATGCAGAAAGAGGTTTTATTGATCTGTTTCATGCTTCTCTCTTTTGCGGCTGTGTTCTGCCCAATTTCCAGGCAGGATCTGCCCCCAAAGCCGGCATTCTTCTTCCTTCCCCATCATCTTGTAGCTGGAAAATACGGAGTCTCTCTGGGGCCCAGCCCACTTCCATATAAAAGGCAGGGACACCAAGCACGGCAGCTGTGAATCCAACATGGTGCCCCTTCCCACACTGCTGCTCTGGACAAAGTGATCAGAGAGGCCAGATGGGGGCCACCCTGGGTCCCCAGGAGAGACCATGGTTCCTGCTGCGCAGAAATGAGCATTTGCACCTCACGCTGGTGCCTGAGATGTTCACCCACACTCTGTTATATTTAGTGCTGTGCCTTCTTTGCAAACAAATCCTTGAATCAGCTCCTGGAACAAGTTTTGTGTTGTAGTCTGCCATCATCGACACTGAGGATTCAGGGGCTCCTGGCCCAAATACCCGACCTGTGTCTTGACCATGTAGTATGATGCCTCCACCTGGAGAGGCCCCTGTGTTCTGCAGCTGCAGCTTAACCACTCCTGGGTTCTCCTGCATCGTCCCTATTGTTGAACAAACTCAGCACTCTCTGGAAGGAGGCTTCCTCTTTGTGGTTCCCCTGTGGGCAGTGTCTGGGGGCTTCTGTTTCTACCATATTTTGAAAAATCCTCTTATCTGAGTAAGAGTTCTTGGGCTATGCATATTCAATTGCGACACAAGTACTACCGTTTTAGGGGGCAAGATACCACCTGTGCTATGTTGAAAATGAGCTTGCGATTTCTAGAAGACAGCAAGCGCACTGTGCTGAAAATGTAGGTATTTCTGGGGACACAGAGAGGACGACGTGATGAAGTTGTATTGGATGATTTTTTTTCTGTAAGAAAAACACACGCACACACATATTCATGTGCGCATGGTCACTTACATGCTGACATGCCCACATACATTCGTATGTACTAACATGCACACAAATATATACACACATATGGACACACACTCATGCATACACGCATACACATGCACACCTACTTTCACATGCATACTCACACTCATTCACATGCACACATGCTCACTCATTTACATGTACACAAACTCACATGAACACATGCTCACACTCATTCACATGCACACATGCTCACATATACTCATTCACATGCACACAGATTTGCATGCACACAGCTCACACGCACACATGCTCACACACATGTACACATTCACATGCACACACATGCTCACACTCATTCACATGCACACAGCTCACACAGATGCTCACATATTCACATGCACACACTAATTCACATGCACACAGCTCACACATGCACACACATTCACATGTACACACATTCACATGCGCTCACACATGCACACACTCATTCACATGCACACAGCTCACACACATGCACACAGCTCACACACATGCACACTCACATGCACATTCACATGTACACATTCACATGCACTCACACATGCACACATGCTCATTCACATGCACACAGCTCACACACATGCACACTCACATGCACTCACATGCACACATTCACATGCACTCACACATGCACACAGCTCACACACATGCACACACTTTCACATTCACATGTACACACGTTCACATGCACACATACACATGCACGCACCCTTATTCACAAGTATGCATACACATGCACACATGCTCACATACACTCATTCGCATGCACACATGCTCATCCACGTGTACATTCACATGCACACACACTCATTCACATGCATACTTATACACATGCAAACATGCTCATATACTCATTCGCATGCACACACTCATACACATGCACAGATTATTTATCCTGATATAATATTGCAAAATATGAAACCAAGGAGAGAGGCCTCAGGAGGAACCAGCCCTGCCCACACCTTGATCTTAGACCTCCAGCCTCCAGGACTGTGGGAGAATCAATGTATGTTGTTTCTAAGCCACCCAGTCTATGGTATTCTGTGACAGCAGCCAGAACTGGACTAAGACATGTCATAAGAAAAGGAGATGAGGACACAGACACACACAGAGGGACAACCCTGTGAGGACACAGGGAAAAGACGGCGTCTCCAAGCCCAGGAGAGAGACCTCAGGAGGAACCAGCCCTGCCCACACCTTGATGTCAGACTTCCAGCCTCCAGGACTGTGGGAGAGTCAACGTCTGTTGTTTATAAGCCACCCAGTCTATGGTATTCTGTAATAGCAGCCTGAAATGGACTGAGACAGCTCATAAGAAGAGGAGATGAGGAGAAAACAGACATGCACAGAGGGACGACCCTGTGAGGACACAGTGAGAAGACAGCATCTACAACCCAAGGAGAGAGGCCTCGGGAGGAGCCCGCCCAGCCCACACCTTGATCTTGGACTTCCAGCCTCCAGGACGGTGGGAAAATCAGTGTCTGTTGTCTAAGCTGCCCAGTCTATGGGACTTCAGGCTGGCAGCCCCGGCAGATGGAGACCAAGCCCAGGTGACTTCTCTCCTGACTGGGATCGGCGCAGGCTGCTGTGTGCATATGTCAAGAAAGCCTCTTTTCCAGGAAACAGGCAATTATACCCACACTTACCTGCTACCTCAAGAGTCAGGGAAGGGAGAGACTTCAGGAGCATGAGCAATTACTCGAGTTCCCCTGCCAAGTCATTTCAATCTCCTGTTGGTTACCTGGCTCATTCAGTCTGCCACACAGCTCTATTGCAAACAGAGCCCTCTGTGTTCATGGGACTGCTCAAGAACACCAAGGGTTCCTGCCAGCATTTGTCTCTCTAATGCCACGTTCTGCAAAGCAGACCTTGGACTGGCTCAGCCCTTTGTGATCTTTTTCCCCAAAGAAAACACCCGGAGCATGGCCAGGCGCGGTAGCTCACGCCTGTCACCCCAGCACTTTGGGAGGCCGAGGCAGGCGGATCACGAGGTCAGGAGATAAAGACCATCCTGGCTAACACAATGAAACCCCGTCTCTAATAAAAAACACAAAAAATTAGCCGGGCATGGTGGCGAGCGCCTGTAGTCCCAGCTACTCGGGAGGCAGGAGAATGGCGTGAACCCGGGAGGCGGGGCTTGCAGTGAGCCGAGATGGCGCCACTGCACTCCAGCCTGGGCGACAGAGCGAGATTCCATCTCAAAAAAAAAAGAAAAAAGAAAAAAAAGAAAACACCCAGACCATGGGCACGGTTTCTCATGTTAGGGCAGCACAGAGAATGTGACAGGTAGGGAAAACAGCAAAGCATCTCTTCTCGTTCTCAGAGTCGCTTTTGTTAGAGGGGAAGCTCTGGGACCTGTCTCAGAGCTGCTGCAGAATAAGAAGGGTTCGAGTCAGGCTTCCTCCTGCTGACAATGAAGACCTCAGTTTTCCCTCCGGAGGCAGCCCCTTTTCCTCCTAACTCCATGAAATGTCTTTCCGGAAGGTGCAGCTGGAGCACCCTGCACCTGCACCCCAGCCAGCCCTGCACCCACATCTGTACATGCCAGGCAGTGCTGAGAACCGGGCAGGAAGGGAGGGGACAGACGTGTCTGCACAGAATCCTGCACCTGCTGGGAACAACTCAGTGTCATCAGCTATGGCCTGGGTCAAAGCACCTTTGTTTTGGGTATTCAAAGGTCAGTGAAGGGTTGAGTGAAAGGGAAGGAGAAAGACAGAGAAACAAAAAAATATCAATGGAAGGAAGAAAGAGAAGGAGAAAGAAAAAGAGGAAGAAGAAAGGAGGAAATAGAGAAAGGAAAGAAGGAAGCATAAGAGGAGGGAAGGAAGGAGTGACAGAGAGGGAGGGAGGGAGGCAGTAAGAAAGGAAGGAAGCAGAGAACAAGACAGAAAAGAGGGAAGGAAGGAGAGAGAAAGGAAGCAGAGAAGAAAGGAGAGAGGAAGAAAAAAGGGAGAAAGGAGGGAAGAAGGGAGGAAGGGAAGGATGAAAAAAGAAAAAAACAGGAAGGAAGCAAAGAAGGAAGGGAGGCAGGAAGGAAAGAGAGAGAAAGAAAAAAAAGAAGAGAAACAAAGAACCAAAGAGAAGGAAGGATGGGAGGGAGGGAGGGAGGGAAGGATGGGAGGGAGGGAGGGAGGAAGGGAGGGAGGGAGGAAGGGAGGGAGGGAGGAAGGGAGGGAGGGAGGGAGGGAGGGAGGGAGGAAGGGAGGGAGGGAGGAAGGGAGGGAGGGAGGAAGGAAGGGAGGGAGGAAGGAAGGGAGGGAGGAAGGAAGGGAGGGAGGGAGGAAGGGAGGGAGGGAGGAAGGGAGGGAGGGAGGAAGGGAGGGAGGGAGGAAGGGAGGGAGGGAGGAAGGGAGGGAGGAAGGGAGGAAGGGAGGGAGGGAGGAAGGGAGGGAGGGAGGGAGGGAGGGAGGAAGGGAGGGAGGGAGGAAGGGAGGGAGGGAGGGAGGAAGGAAGGGAGGGAGGGAGGAAGGAAGGGAGGAAGGAAGGGAGGGAGGGAGGAAGGGAGGGAGGGAGGGAGGGAGGAAGGAAGGGAGGGAGGGAGGGAGGGAGGGAGGGAGGAAGGGAGGGAGGAAGGAAGGGAGGAAGGAAGGGAGGGAGGAAGGAAGGGAGGAAGGGAGGGAGGAAGGAAGGGAGGGAGGGAGGGAGGGAGGAAGGGAGGGAGGGAGGAAGGGAGGGAGGGAGGGAGGAAGGAAGGGAGGGAGGAAGGGAGGGAGGAAGGAAGGGAGGGAGGGAGGAAGGGAGGGAGGGAGGAAGGGAGGGAGGGAGGAAGGAAGGGAGGGAGGGAGGGAGGGAGGGAGGAAGGGAGGGAGGGAGGAAGGGAGGGAGGAAGGAAGGGAGGGAGGGAGGGAGGAAGGAAGGGAGGGAGGAAGGGAGGGAGGGAAGGATGGGAGGGAGGGAGGGAGGAAGGGAGGGAGGGAGGAAGGGAGGGAGGGAGGAAGGGAGGGAGGGAGGGAGGGAGGGAGGGAGGAAGGGAGGGAGGGAGGAAGGGAGGGAGGGAGGGAGGGAGGGAGGAAGGGAGGGAGGGAGGAAGGGAGGGAGGGAGGAAGGAAGGGAGGGAGGGAGGAAGGAAGGGAGGGAGGGAGGAAGGGAGGGAGGGAGGAAGGGAGGGAGGGAGGGAGGAAGGGAGGGAGGGAGGGAGGGAGGAAGGGAGGGAGGGAGGAAGGGAGGGAGGGAGGGAGGGAGGGAGGAAGGGAGGGAGGGAGGAAGGGAGGGAGGGAGGAAGGAAGGGAGGGAGGAAGGAAGGGAGGGAGGAAGGAAGGGAGGGAGGGAGGAAGGGAGGGAGGGAGGAAGGGAGGGAGGGAGGGAGGAAGGGAGGGAGGGAGGAAGGGAGGGAGGAAGGGAGGAAGGGAGGGAGGGAGGAAGGGAGGGAGGGAGGGAGGGAGGGAGGAAGGGAGGGAGGGAGGAAGGGAGGGAGGGAGGGAGGAAGGAAGGGAGGGAGGGAGGAAGGAAGGGAGGAAGGAAGGGAGGGAGGGAGGAAGGGAGGGAGGGAGGGAGGGAGGAAGGAAGGGAGGGAGGGAGGGAGGGAGGGAGGGAGGAAGGGAGGGAGGAAGGAAGGGAGGAAGGAAGGGAGGGAGGAAGGGAGGAAGGGAGGGAGGAAGGAAGGGAGGGAGGGAGGGAGGGAGGAAGGGAGGGAGGGAGGAAGGGAGGGAGGGAGGGAGGAAGGAAGGGAGGGAGGAAGGGAGGGAGGAAGGAAGGGAGGGAGGGAGGAAGGGAGGGAGGGAGGAAGGGAGGGAGGGAGGAAGGAAGGGAGGGAGGGAGGGAGGGAGGAAGGGAGGGAGGGAGGAAGGGAGGGAGGAAGGAAGGGAGGGAGGGAGGGAGGAAGGAAGGGAGGGAGGAAGGGAGGGAGGGAGGGAGGAAGGAAGGGAGGGAGGGAGGGAGGAAGGGAGGGAGGGAGGGAGGGAGGAAGGAAGGGAGGGAGGGAGGGAGGAAGGGAGGGAGGGAGGGAGGGAGGGAGGGAGGAAGGGAGGGAGGGAGGAAGGGAGGAAGGAAGGGAGGGAGGAGGCAAGGGAGGGAGGGAGGGAGGGAAGGATGGGAGGAAGGAAGGAAGGGAGGAGGCAAGGGAGGGAGGGAGGGAGGGAGGGAGGAAGGAAGGAAGGAAAAAAGGGAGGCAAAAGGAAGGACTGGAGGAAAAAAGAGAAGATAAGAGGAAGGAAGGGAGGAATTTATTCCTCAGAGCCTTTGCTGCATTTACCAATTCTGGTTCTGCCCCTATTTGACCAAATATCTGTGGTGACTCTGAGAACTCTGATTTCTAACATAAGGCAGATATTGTGAATTTGAAACAGCAAATCCCTTTTCTGTCATTCAAACCACGATTTCCTTTTTGTTAGAGCTCCTGTTCTCCAGATAGCACCCAGGGCACACAGAGATATTTGCCTGGGACTCTTCAAAGAGCTTCAGAAAGCTGTTCCCTCTGAACTCCACACTTAACTTGTATTAGACGTGCTGGGCTTTGCAGAAGAGACACACACAGGGCTTCCCTTTGTCCTTGGGACGGGTACCCTGTGCTGTCTGCAAGGAAACTACCTAACGCTCCACTGCCAGGAGCAGAGGGCAGCAGGAATGGCATCACCCGGGATGTCTCCTAGGGAGGAGGCTAGCAGGGCTTGGGCGGCAAACGCTCAGCTCTCTGCAAGGCACGCAGAGGCTCGTTCGCCTTCTGTAAACGTTGCTATTTGAATGCAGACGCTGTTGGTAGATCCTTGAGATGTGCTGAGAGACATCTGAGGGCACATGTATTTATTTTAGCACCATCCACATCTTACGGCAGAAACTCACACTCAGGGAAGTGGCTGGCAAGTAAAGAGACTCCTAGCTGAGCTTCCCAAGGAGAGTTTCCACGCCCCAAAGTTGTGGAAGAGGGGACGGAGTAATGCTGTGGTCAAAGAGAAATTCAGAGACTTCTGCCCAGGCTCAGCTGCCTTCCTGGAAGAATGTTCTGAACATTCTACAAAGGCAACACTTCCTCTCCATACCTCTGCTCCAGCCACCCAGGGATCCTGCTGCTTCTGCCACGATGTCCCCTGCCTCTTGCCTCTCTGTACCTTCTGCTTGCTCCTTCTGGAATGTTCTGGAAAATAGGTTTCGGGGCTGGATGTTTTCTGGGATGCTGACTCACACGCAAATCATAGGGTGATATAATGTGTGCGTGTGTGTGTGCACAGATATGCATAGGTACGCATGTATGTGGATGTGTGTGTACTTGTGGGTAGATGTGTATTGTATGATTGTATGTGCATGTCTGTATGTATGTGTATATGTATGTGCACGTGCATGAATGCACATGTTAATGGCTACGTGTGTGTATTCATGCATGTGTTTGGATAAATATATGTGCATGCATGTGTGTGGGGGCACAGATGTGTGGGTATGTGCCTGCGTGTGTTTGCACATGTGTATATGTATGCATGCATGTGAATGTGTACTTGAGGGATGTGTATTGTATGAGTGTATGTGCATGTCTGCATGTATATGGATATGTGTGAGTACATGTACGTACATGCATGTGCATGAATGCACATGTGAATATGTGCATGTGTGTATAGGAATATACATTTGCATAAATGTGTGCATGTGTGTTTGCTCATGCATATGTGCACACATGCATGTGGGCACAGATGTGTGGATATACGCATGTCTGTGTGCATGGGTTTGCATGTGTATATGTGCGTGTGTCTATGCATGTGAAGGTGTGTGTGCATTTATGCACGTGAGCATGTGTGCACATACTATGCATGTGTGGGAGGGGTGCAGGTGCGTGCATGTGTTTGCATCTATATGTGTGTATTTGTACATGTGTGCATGCATATGTGTGCATGAGTGTGCACATGTGTACGTGCACACACGTGCTCTCAACTCCCCAATGAGAGCTGTGGGTTGTGCTAAACTTCTAGGGATGTTTCATGGCTTCAGTGACCACCGGAAGCAGAGAGGATTAAGAAAACCTTCCTCTAACTACAATCTCGTAAGACACACACACAAACCTGCTCTTACCAGGAATAAACACTCACCTGACAGACAACAGAGAGGAGATGGCTTGTGCTGTTTAATGTCAGGTAACACAGGTCTTCGGTGGGCTCTGTGATGATTGATTTCATGTATCAATTGGCTGGGCTATGGTGCCCAGACATTTGGTCAAGCACCAGACTGGGTAGTTTGTGGATATCATTAACATTTACAAATCAGTTGCATTTAAGCAGAGGAGAGGACGGTTCACAATGTGGGTGGGCCTCACCTCATCAGGAGAAGGCCTTCACAGCAAACACTGACACTTACTAGAAAAGGAATTGCACTCCAGACTGTAACAGGGCAATCCTGCTTGAGTGTCCAGCCTGCCCTGCAGATTTTAGGCTCAAGGCTGCAATGTCAAATCTTGTCCAGGTCTCCAGCCTGGCAGCCAGCCTACCAATTTTGGACTTGCCTGCCCCTACAATCCCAAGAGTCAATTAAAGTAAATCTTTCTCTATGCATAGATCCTATTGGTCCTGTTTTTCTTGAGAACTGCGACTAATACAAAATTGAGCGGTCTCAATGGCAGAGAGTCTGGGCATTCTGAAACCAGGAAGAAATGCCGGGCTCCAGGAATGATCTTGGCTCATCTCTTAGCTTGAGTCACTGGAAGGTCTAGCACAGAGACCTTCAATCAAAAGCACAGAGACTGCTGGCTGACTTTAAGGCTGCACCAAAGGAGGGCATTTATCCACTCAAGGGAAGAAGTTTCCCATCCAAAGAGGATGCTTCTTTTTAGCGTGGCAGCCTCAGAGCCTATGACGTCTTTGTTCCTGGGGAGTCTGTTAGAGCCACCAGAGAGTCCATCACAGACATACCCTGTGGAAAGGAGAGACGGCATCTCCTCGGACAAAACGGCCCTTCCCAGTTCTGTCACTTCTGTGGCATTTCCGATGTGTACCTCAAACTGATCTGGGTGGCATCACCTCTGAGCCCGAGAGAACCTCCCTCTTTCCCTCCCTCTCTCTCACGCCCTTCTTCTTCCTACTTTGCTTCCTCTTCCTTTTTCTCTTGTTCTCTGTCTATTCCTCTTTCTCTTCCTCCCCCATCGTATCCTCCTTCTTTTTTCCCCTTATTCTCCTTTCCCGTCTCTTTCTCCCTTTCTCTTCTCTGCCTTCTCTTCTTCTTCCTTTTGTCTTTCTCCTCGTTTCTCCTCTTCTTGCCTTTTCGCTCTCTATTCCTCTTTTTCTCCTCCTTCATCTTCTCTTCTTCCTCCTCCACCTCCTCTTCCTCCTTTCTGCCTTATCCTCCTCCTGTTCTATCCCTCTCTCCCCTTCCTCTTCCTTTCTCCTCTTTCTCATTTTCTCCCTCTTCTTCCTCCTCCATCTTCTCCAACTTCTTCCTCCTCCTCCTTCTTCCCCTTATCTTCTTCTTTTTCTCTATCTTTCTCTTCCTTCCTCTTCTCTCCTCCTTCTCTTCTTTTCTTTCTGCCCTTCTTTCCTTTTCTCTATTCCTCCCTTTTCCTCCTCCTTCACTTCTTCCTTCTCCTCCTCCTTCATCTTCTCCTCCTCCTTCTTCCTTCTCCTCCTCCCTTCTTACTTCTCCTTTTTCTCTTTCTATCCCTCTGTCTTCCTCCTTTTATTTTTTCTCCTTTTCCTCATCTTCCTTTTTCTCTCTCTCCCTTCCTCCTCTTCCCCTTCCTCTTTCTCCTCCTCTCTCTCTGCCCCTCTATTATCAATTTACAGTATAATCCAGCTTTTCCTAAAAAAAAAAACTAGACAACCTTCACACTACACTCTTCTGTTTCTAAAAGTCTTCCTCTGAATCGAAATCACTCTTGTTCACTTGTGTGAGGCTGGGGGATTCCTGAATGAACTGTTATCCACTTGTTTTGAAAACAACAACAACAACAACAACTAAAGCAACACAACTTCCTTTAGGATTCATATAGACTATTCATATGGAATTACCGAGAGCTATCTTCTTTTGTCCACAGCCCCAAAGCTGGGGCTCAATCCCCTGCAGTCCTGGGGTCTGGGGTCCTCACACTTAGCACTCAAGAGAATGGGCCAGAGAGCCTGTAAAAACAACTGCACCCCTGGTATTTCTAACTCACTGGATCTTACGAGGCCCAAGAATCACCATTTTTTTAATTTTTTATTATTTATTTATTTATTTGACATGCCAGGGCTGGAGTGCAGTGGCATGATCTTGGCTCACTGCAACCTCCGCCTCCCAAGTTCAAGCAATTCTCCTGCCTCAGCCTCCCGAGTAGCTGGGATTACAGGCGCCTGCCACTACATCCAGCTAATTTTTTGTATTTTTAGTAGAGACAGCATTTCACCATTTGGCCAGGCTGGTCTCGAACTCCTGACCTCATGATTCGCCCATGTCAGCCTCCAAAAGTGCTGGGATTACAGGCATGAGCCATCGTGCCCGACCCAAGAATCTCCATTTCTAACGAGCTCCCAGAGGCTGCTGGTCTCAGAGACCACGCTGGGAACCCCACTCATTCTAGCTTCTTATGCAGCTCTGCAAACTATACACCATGGGCAAAATTCAGCCTGTACCTGTTTCTGTACAGGCTACTAGCTAAGAATGGTTTTATACTCTTCAAGTGTTGTTAAGAAAAAGAAAGAAAGAAAGAAAGAAATATGCCAAAGAGACTAGAGGTGGCCCACGAAGACTAAGACACTTCCTATCTGGCCGACCTCCTGTATAGAGCAAGGAACTGTGGCTTCGCGGCAGAATTTCATTATCTGCCCCTGTGCAGCTGTGGCTGACAGGCGCTGTCTTCCACACATTCTCGGAGTGATGAAGTGGGCTTGCTTGGTGACGCCTTGTGCAGGGAAATCAAAGTTGCCTTCTGAATACACAAGACGGTCCTGTAAATCATGCTCCCTGTGGCTTAAATAACACATCCTGTTTTATCTACAGCTTTTTTTTTTTTTTAAATGACAATCTTTAGAGACTGGCAAGAGGACAGAAGATGTATAAATGCGAACCCAAATCCAAGAACGCAGTGTGTTCCCTTTTAACAGACACAAGATCATCTTTGAAATTCCAGACGCCCGCCTGGGGGGCGCTGGGGAGACGGTGCAGCAACATTTATGGTAAAATCTGCATCAAGCCACTCTTGAGTCCCGGAGAGTGTTGGAGCTGCAAGCTACAGAAACCATTTCAACTTCATTCAGTCCAGTGAATGTTTATTAAATGCTCACCTGTATTTTGCCAGCTCTTGGGGCAAAGGAAGAGAATTTCAGAAATAACCCCTGCTGCCCGGGAGCTTCCAATAGACATGGGTAGTGGGTGGATGGTGAGGCACAAGTGCAGGAAAAAAAAAAAGATGAAACACACACAAAATAGAAGATAGAGTTTCAAGTGTACTAAATAGAGCCACAAGCAATATAGTCAGAGAGAGGAATGAATGGCTCATAATTACATAATTACACAGAGCTTTACAGTGGAGAAAATGGTTTCCCATATATTCTCTCGGCAATGTTCACAACACTCTTATGTGATATTATTATCCAGAATTAACAAATTAGAAAAATGAGAGGCATAGCAGGGAAGGAGAGGAGAAGGGAGCTGTTGCAGGAAATAGCCACTGCCTGATTCTTCCAGGGACCCCTCCCTCGTCATCTGCCTTCTTTCTCTGCTTTGCTATCATGAGCCCTGATCCACGCACACAGCTGGCTCCATGCATGTGCATTCAATATCTCCCTCCCTGCCTTCACCCATGCACACAGCCCTGATCCATGCACACAGCTGGCTCCATCACATGCATTCTGCAGCTGCCTCCCTGCCTGCATCCATGCACACAGCCCTGATCCATGCACACAGCCCAGATCCATGCACATGCATTCAATATTTCCCTCCCTGCCTTCATCCATGCACACAGCCCTGATCCATGCACACAGCCCAGATCCATGCACACAGCTAGACCCACACACACACATTCAGCACCTCCTTCCCTGCCTTCCAGGCACAGAGCCCTGATCCACGCACACAGCTGTTGTAGGTTTTTTGCAGTAGTATTCAGAACAGCAAAGATATGCAATCAACCTAAGTGTCTGTCAGCAGAGGACTGGCTAATATAAAGAAAGTACAGTATAGTATATACACACCATGGAATATTATGCAGTCATATCAAAGAATGAAATCATGTCTTTTGCAGTGACATGGACAAACACTGCACGTTTCCACTTTTTATTTTATTATTTTACTTTTTATTTTTTGAGACAGAGTCTCACTCTGTTGCCCAGGCTGGAGTGCAGTGGCACGATCCCGGCTTACTGCAGTCTCTACCTCCCGTGTTCAAGCGATTCTCCTGCCTCAGCTTCCCGAGTAGCTGGGACTACAGGCGTGTGCCACCATGCTTGAGCTAATTTTTGTATTTTTAGTAGAGACGGGGTTTCACCATATTGGTCAGGCTGGTCTTGAACTCATGACCTCAGGTGATCCACCCGCCTCAGCCTCCCAAAGTGGGGATTACAGGCATGATCCACCATGCCCGGCCTGTTTCCACTTTCTAAGGTCCCTAGAGTTGTCAGATTCATCAAGACAGAAGGCAGAATGGTGTTGCTAGGAGCTAGGAACAGCAGGGAAATTGGAAGTTGTATTTTAATGGAAACAGAGCTTCAGTTTGAAAAGCGGGCCGTTCTCCTAACAAACAACTCAGATACTGAAAGTCAAACACTGATCCTGCCATGTTCTCACTTGCAGGTGGGAGTTCACCAGTGGGTCTACACAGACACAGAGGGTGGATTGACGATGAGGACCCTGAAAGGTGGGAGGTTGGCAGGAGGTGGAGGATGAAAAAAATCACCTACAGGTATAGTATTCACAGCTGGGGTGAGGGGTTCACTAGAAGCCGGGACTTCACTGCTGTGCGATGTCTCCATGCAAGAAATCCGAACCTGTACTCCTTAAATTTATAATAAATAACTGAATCAATAAATACATAAGCCGGGCTGGGCGCGGTGGCTCACACCTGTCATCCCAGCACTTTGGGAGGCCGAGGCCGGCGGATCACAAGGTTAAGAGATCAAGACCATCCCGGCCAACATGGTGAAACCCCATCTCTATTAAAAATATAAAAATTAGCTGGGTGTGGTGAGACATGCCTATAATCCCAGCTACTCGGGAGGCTGAGGCAGGAGAATCGCTTGAACCCGGGAGGCAGGTGTTGCAGTGAGCCAAAATCATGCCACTACACTCCAGCCTGGGCAACAGAGCATCTCAGAAAAAAAAAAAAAAAAAAGGAAACAAAAAAAGAAATCCGCACCTGTACTCTTTAAATTTATAATAAATAAGCAAATCAATAAATACATAAGCCAGGACGGGCGCGGTGGCTCACACCTGTCATCCCAGCACTTTGGGAGGCCGAGGCGGGCAGATCACGAGGTCAAGAGATCAAGACCATCCTGGCCAACATGGTGGAACCCCATCTCTATTAAAAATATAAAAATTAGCTGGGTGTGGTGGGACATGCCTATAATCCCAGCTACTCGGGAGGCTGAGGCAGGAGAATCGCTTGAACCTGGGACGCAGGGGTTGCAGTGAGCCAAGATCGCGCCATTGTACTCCAGCCTGGGTGACAGGGCGAGACTCCGTCTCAAAATAAATAAATAAAATAAATAAATCCGCACCTGTACTCCTTAAATTTATAATAAATAAGTGAATCGATAAATACATAAGCCAATTGGTGAGATGACCCATAAAGACAGACAAAGCTTTGTGAGGGGAAAGCAAGCGCCCCGGAGAAGCCCTGTCTTCGGAGGTTTTGGCGCAGGCCTGAATGAAGGGAAGGAGAGGGATTGGATACCTGGGGGAAGGGCATGCGTGGAGGAGGAAACAGCCAGGGCTGAGGCCTGCACATTGCAGGGAAAGGGTGAAGTCCCTGGTGGCTCTACCTGGAGCAATTTCTTCTTATTTTTTCGTTTTTTGAGATGGAGTTTCACTCTTGTCACCCAGGCTGGAGTGCAGTGGCGCGATCTCGGCTCACTGCAACCTCCTGCTCCCGGGTTCAAGCGATTCTCCTGCCTCAGCCTCCCGAGTAGCTGGGATTACAGGCGTCCGCCACCACGCCTGGCTAATTTCTGTATTTTTAGTAGAGACAGGGTTTCACCACGTTGGCCAGGCTGGTCTCGAACTCCTGGCCTCATGTGATCCACCCGCCTCAGCCTCCCAAAGTACTGGGATGACAGGCGTGAGCCACTGCGCCCGGCCACCTGGAGCATTTTCAGTGGAGCACGGGGGACTGGAAGTGAATTGTATGAGCAATTCCTGTATGGGGATTTGCTGCAGCGGAGACTGTAGTCAGGGACAGTCCCCAGGGGAAATAGAAGGTCCAGAGAGGGTGGTTAGATTTGTTTATTAATAAAAAAAAAGAAATGGGGGGGCTGGGTATGGTGTCTCATGCCTGTAATCCCAGCACTTCGGCAGGCTGAGGCAGGCGGCTCACTCGAGACTGTGAGTTCGAGATCAGCCTGAGTAACATATCGAAACCCCATCTCTACTGAAAATGTAAAAATTAGCCAGGTGTGCTGGGAGGTAGCTGAGGTCCCAGCTACCCAGGAGGATGAGGCCGAATTGCTTGAACCCAGGAGGCGGAGGTTGCAGTGAGCCGAGATCGCACCACTGCACTCCAGCCTGGGCAACAGAGAGAGGTTCCATCTTAAAAAAAATAAAAATAAAAAAATTCCCAGTACCTGCATCCTTGACTTGATTAATTAACCTGTCACCCTCTCGGCACGTCAATCCAAGTTCCAATCAACCCTAAGACACACTTTCATTAGACCGCATGGCGGATACAAATACATGCTTAAGACAAGCAATGATACGAGTGGTCTACTTCATGGTGAAGTGGGAGCAGTCTACACTGCAAATTTGTTCATTTTGATGGCAGGCCTGATCACATGATTTCAAAGTGGTCAGGACTTGCTGGACATGAGCCCTGTATGGTGGAGCTGATACACTCAGCATTTACAATAGCTTTCTTTTTTTTTTTTTTTTTTTTTTGAGATGGAGTTTCGCTCTTGTCGCCCAGGCTGGAGTGCAGTGGCACGATCTGGGCTCACCACAATTTCCGCTCCTGGGTTCAAGCGATTCTCCTGCCTCAGCCTCCTGAGTAGCTGGGATTACAGGTGACTGCCACCACGCCTGGCTAATTTCTGTATTTTTAGTAGAGACGAGGTTTCTCCATGTTGGTTAGGCTGGTCTTGAACTCCCAACCTCACGTGATCCTCCCCCTCAGCCTCCCAAAGTGTTGGGATTACAGGCGTGAGCCACCACTCCCAGCCGATAGCTCTTTTTTGTAACACCCATTGCTCTTGAGACAACTGAGGTGGGAAGAGAGGTAATAGCCACGTTCATTTGCTCCCTAGGAGGGGTATACATTGTAGGGGGTTACTGAGTTTCATTGATGAAGCTGCGAGGAGCTTCCTAGAGGTCTGAAGAGCACACATGCCCTCTGAAATACTAAGCTACTCTCCTACTGAGGCTGAGACCATCTGCATGTCTCAGCATGAAGAATGGCCTGATGCATTTGTATACAGGACAAATCAAACCTCTCATCTTTATAAATGCACAAATCATAATCCCAACACTTTGGGAGGCCACAGCAGGAGGATCGCTTGGGGCTAGGAACTGGAGACCCGGCTGGACAACATAGCAAGAACCCGGCTCTACCAAAAAATTTAAAAAAATTAGCCAGGCA